>NW_011494605.1:139803-140796 GCF_000754665.1 Bison bison bison | reverse complement strand
CTTGCTGCTTTTAATATTTGTTCTTTGTGTTTGATCTTTGTTAATTTGATTAATATGTGTCTTGGGGTGTTTCGCCTTGGGTTTATCCTGTTTGGGACTCTCTGGGTTTCTTGGACTTGGGTGATTATTTCCTTCCCCATTTTAGGGAAATTTTCAACTATTATCTCCTCAAGTATTTTCTCATGGTATTTCTTTTTGTCTTCTTCTTCTGGGACCCCTATGATTCGAATGTTGTAGCATTTAATATTGTCCTGGAGGTCTCTGAGATTGTCCTCATTTCTTTTAATTCATTTTTCTTTTGTCCTCTCTGATTCATTTATTTCTACCATTCTATCTTCTAATTCACTAATCCTATCTTCTGCCTCTGTTATTCTACTATTTGTTGCCTCCAGAGTGTTTTTAATTTCATTTATTGCATTATTCATTTTATATTGACTCTCTTTTATTTCTTCTAGGTCCTTGTTAAACCGTTCTTCCATCTTCTCAATCTTTGTCTCCAAGCTATTTATCTATGATTCCATTTTGATTTCAAGATTTTGGATCAATTTCACTATCATTATTCGGAATTCTTTTTCAGGTAGATTCCCTATCTCTTCTTCTTTTGTTTGGTTTGGTGGGCTTTTATCCTGTTCCTTTGTCTGCTGGGTATTCCTCTGTCTCTTCACTCACACCTATGGATAGATCAACTAAACAGAAAATTAACAAGGAAACACAAACTTTAAACGATACAATAGACCAGTTAGACCTAATTGATATCTATAGGACATTTCATCCCAAAACAATGAATTTCACCTTTTTCTCAAGCGCACATGGAACCTTCTCCAGGATAGATCACATCCTGGGCCGTAAATCTAGCCTTGGTAAATTCAAAAAAATAGAAATCATTCCAAGCATCTTTTCTGACCACAATGCAGTAAGATTAGATCTCAATTACAGGAGAAAAACTATTAAAAATTCCAACATATGGAGGCTGAACAACACGCTGCTGAATAA
>NW_011494605.1:139233-139703 GCF_000754665.1 Bison bison bison | reverse complement strand
GCAGAGAAGGTAAACTTCCAAACTCATTCTATGAGGCCACCATCACCCTAATACCAAAACCTGACAAAGATCCCACAAAAAAAGAAAACTACAGGCCAATATCACTGATGAACATAGATGCAAAAATCCTTAACAAAATTCTAGCAATCAGAATCCAACAACATATTAAAAAGATCATACACCATGACCAAGTGGGCTTTATCCCAGGGATGCAAGGATTCTTCAATATCTGCAAATCAATCAATGTTATACACCACATTAACAAATTGAAAAACAAAAACCATATGATTATTTCAATAGATGTGGAGAAAGCCTTTGACAAAATTCAACATCCATTTATGATAAGAACTCTCCAGAAAGCAGGAATAGAAGGAACATACCTCAACATAATAAAAGCTATATATGACAAACCCATAGCAAACATTATCCTCAATGGTGAAAAATTGAAAGCATTTCCCCCAAAGTCAGGA
>NW_011494605.1:137639-138727 GCF_000754665.1 Bison bison bison | reverse complement strand
CCCATAGCAAACATTATCCTCAATGGTGAAAAATTGAAAGCATTTCCCCCAAAGTCAGGAACAAGACAAGGGTGCCCACTTTCACCATTACTATTCAACATAGTTTTGGAAGTTTTGGCCACAGCAATCAGAGCAGAAAAAGAAATAAAAGGAATCCAAATTGGAGAAGAAGAAGTAAAACTCTCACTGTTTGCAGATGACATGATCCTTTACATAGAAAACCCTAAAGACTCCACCAGAAAATTACTAGAACTAATCAATGATTATGTAAAGTTGCAGGATATAAAATCAACACACAGAAATCCCTTGCATTCCTATACACCAATAATGAGAAAACTGAAAGAGAAATTAAGGAAACAATTCCATTCACCATTGCAACGGAAAGAATAAAATACTTAGGAATATATCTACCTAAAGAAACTAAAGACCTATATATAGAAAACTATAAAACACTGGTGAAAGAAATCAAAGAGGACACTAATAGATGGAGAAATATACCATGTTCATGGATTGGAAGAATCAATATAGTGAAAATGAGTATACTACCCAAAGCAATTTATAGATTCAATGCAATCCCTATCAAGCTACCAACGGTATTCTTCACAGAGCTAGAACAAATAATTTCACAATTTGTATGGAAATACAAAAAACCTCGTATAGCCAAAGCTATCTTGAGAAAGAAGAATGGAACTGGAGGAATCAACCTACCTGACTTCAGACTCTATTACAAAGCCACAGTTATCAAGACAGTATGGTACTGGCACAAAGACAGAAATATAGATCAATGGAACAAAATAGAAAGCCCACAGATAAATCCACGCACATATGGACACCTTATCTTTGACAAAGGAGGCAAGAATATACAATGGATTAAAGACAATCTCTTTAACAAGTTGTGCTGGGAAAACTGGTCAACCACTTGTAAAAGAATGAAACTAGAACACTTTCTAACACCATACACAAAAATAAACTCAAAATGGATTAAAGATCTCAACGTAAGACCAGAAACTATAAAACTCCTAGAGGAGAACATAGGCAAAACACTCTCCGACATACATCACAGCAGGATCCTCTATGACCCACCTCCC
>NW_011494605.1:133187-136505 GCF_000754665.1 Bison bison bison | reverse complement strand
AACTAATACAATATTGTAAAGTTTAAAAAAAAAAAAGAATGAAAAATGAAACAAACCTGAGGGACATTAAAGATTGTCAACAGATCTGAAATATAATTTCTTAGAAAGATAGAGATTACCAAATTGTGTGAGGAAAAAGGAATTAAGCAATGAACATTAAATGAAAAATAAAATAAAATAAAAATGTGTCTTGTAGGATCCTTGTGGCATAAAACATATAATGTTCTTTGCTTAGTGCCCAGAATGTAGGAGGTGCTCACTAATGTTAGCTACTATCAAGCATTTTGAGCCCAGCTATATAGAAGAAGCCAAGGACTGAGGGAGGGAAAGGGTAATAACCAGAATTCAAATCCAGCTTCTCCCACTTCAGAGTTCGTTTCCTTACTGCCCCTATGCTGTGGCAGAAAAGCTCAGTGCTGAGCCAAGTGAGGGAAAGAGTCATAGTCCAAGAGTCCTTGTGTGGGGTCACAGGGGGATGGAAGGCAACCAAAGAACTAGGTGAAAGTGGAGAGGAATGAGTGTAAGCGGTTACATGCCCTGGAGTTTGGACAGAGCTCAGGATTTAGGGAAAAGAACTCTGGCCTCATGGGTTGTGTAATAAATCCCCTGTCTTCAAGATGGGCAAAGGAGGAGGGTGTTGGGAGTAAGAGGTTAAATAGTTCAAAGAGCACGTCTGTAGGAAATGGGGCCCCTTTGGGAAAGCTTTCCAAAGAATCCTTCCTGAAACATGTGGTGTTTTACTTTCTGTGTTATGGGCCTTACATATGACCTAGAAGGAGATAATCGTGGGAAAAGTGAGAGGCGTGTTGAGTTGAAGGTGATGTCCTCACCCCTTGCTTTTTCATGTATGACAAGCATGGATTTGCCAATACTTGGAAAATTTTCCTAGCGTTTGCCAACTTGTGTTCTCCTATCCATCCTCCAGACATCTTTATTTTTTAATTTTCTCCTTCCCCAGTGGCTCAAGCCTACTATTCATTCCTTCAGTGCATCCTTTATCATATTTCATTGAACTAATTCATTTTTCTGTCTTAAGGCACCAAACTGTGAACTCAAAAGATACTAATTTTTGAGTGAATGAATGACTCTGAATGAATGAATAATTGTGTGAGGTATTCAGAGAAAGGATTACCATCCTACCTTTATTAGTTTTGCAGGAGAACTGTAGCAATTTACCAGAAACTTGGTGACTTCAAACAGTATAAATTTATTTTGCTATAATTCCTGGGGTCATAGTATGAAATCAATATCACTGGGCCAAAATCAAGATATTGGCAGGGCCATATGCTCTGTGGAATCTCTAGGGTGAATTCATTCCCTTCCCAGCACCACCCCCATAGCTGCTCCTAATGTACCAGTTGTAAGCATATTTTGAGTCTGAAGCTCAGTCTGACCTTAGGATGGAGTACAGAGCTAATTTGTTATTGGTAGAATAAATCACATCCTAAATTTTATATTAATTAATGGATATGGTATGGGTAGAAGAATTCAGTGTGTTAATATTATGACAAGCAATGAACTGATGCAATGATAAATATTAATACAGAGGAAGCTCATGGGTATAATAATTATTTAATAATCTTATAGCCTCATCAATTAGTATTGGTATTCCATAGAAGACAATACACTAGATCCTTTGTGAAGTTCTGCACACCCTAAACCTTGTGTACCATGAATGTTAGGAGTCTATGGTAATTAGACAGGAATAGCAGTCACAGGGCTTCCCAGGTAGTGCAGTGGTAAAGAATCCGCCTCCCAGTGCAGGAGACGGCAGGAGACAGGTTTGATCCATGGGTTGGGAAGATCCCTGAAGGAGGAGATGGCAACCCACTCCAGTATTCTTGCCTGGAAAATCCCATGGACAGAGGAGCCTGGAGGGCTATAGTCCATGGGGTTGCAAAGAGGTGGTCACGACTGAGTGACTTGGCACACTGGAGCACACAGACAGCTAATAACATGTCATTACTAATGAACATATTGTTAAGAGGAATTGCCCCTCTGAATAGAAAGGTTTAAGTGATATACAATTACCAGGCTTTGCTACCCTAACAAATTCATTTTGGAGTATAGCTAATGTATTGTTTCTATTAATATGATTTCACCTATTTAATAAAAAACTTTCAAAAGATAGGCCTTACTTCTGTTGCCCTTTTTAAATATAGAAGCCTGTCAGGAATGGTATGTCTGTTAGTGCTAGATTTCCAATATTTAGCAAACATATAGGCAGAGTTTTAAATGATCATCCTATTTTTTGCAGATCTTTCTCATCATTTAAATTACGAATAATGCATACAAAGTATAATTTAATCCACTGGAGTGGGTCGCCATTTCTTCCTCCAAGGATCTTCTCAACCCAGGGATTGAGCCAGAATCTACTGCACCTCCTACACCTTAGGATTTACTTATTTTATAACCGACAGTTTGAACCTTTTGACTCAACCAATTTTGCCTAACTCCCATTCCCACCTCTGGCAACCTCCAGTTTTTTCTCTGTAAGTCCAGTTGTTTTACTTTATTTTGGATTAGACATTTAAGTGAGATGATGTCTTACTTGGTCTGACTTATTTTTGTTAGCATAATGCCCTCAGGTTTCATCCATGTTGTCACAAATAGCCAGATTTCCAATCTCTTTTATGTCTGAATAACATTTCAGTTATACATATATATATATGTATGTATATACATATAGTCACTTCAGTCACGTTTGACTCCTTGTGACACTATAGATGGTAGCCTACTAGGCTCCTTTGTCCATGGGGATTCTCTAGGCAAGAATACTGGAGTGTGTTTCCATGCCCTCCTCTGGGGGATCTTCCCAACTCAGGGATCGAACCCATGTCTCCTGTGGCTCCTGAATTACAGGCAGATTCTTTACTGCTGAGACACTAGGGAAGCCGCACCCCCCCTCTTTATATATATATATATATATATAACGTCTTTTATCCATTTATAAACATTTTCTGTATTCATCCATCCATCCATTAACACTTGATTGTTTCTGAAACTTGATCGTTATAAATAACATACTGTTTTCCATAGTGGTTTCAACAAGTTACATTGCCACACATAGTGCACCTAGTGTTCCCTTCTCTCAATATCCTTGCTAACACATTTCTTGTCTTTTTGGTAATAAGTATTTTAACAATTTGAGGCGATCATTCATTGTGGTTTGACTTGCATTTCCCTGATGATGACTGATATTGAGCACCTTTTCATGTGTCTGTGGGCCATTTATGTTTTCTTTTGAAAAATTCCTATCCAGGTCCTCTACCAATTTCTTTTTTTTTTTTTTTTTTTTTAATTTTTTTTTTTTTTTAA
>NW_011494605.1:128859-132189 GCF_000754665.1 Bison bison bison | reverse complement strand
TTTTTGCTTTTATTTCCAATATTCTGGGAGGTGGGTCATAGAGGATCCTGCTGTGATGTATGTCGGAGAGTGTTTTGCCTATGTTCTCCTCTAGGAGTTTTATAGTTTCTGGTCTTACGTTTAGATCTTTAATCCATTTTGAGTTTATTTTTGTGTATGGTGTTAGAAAGTGGTCCAGTTTCATTCTTTTACAAGTGGTTGACCAGATTTCCCAGCACCACTTGTTAAAGAGATTGTCTTTAATCCATTGTATATTCTTGCCTCCTTTGTCGAAGATAAGGTGTCCATATGTGCGTGGATTTATCTCTGGGCTTTCTATTTTATTCCATTGATCAATATTTCTGTCTTTGTGCCAGTACCATACTGTCTTGATAACTGTGGCTTTGTAGTAGAGCCTGAAGTCAGGTAGGTTGATTCCTCCAGTTCCATTCTTCTTTCTCAAGATCGCTTTGGCTATTCGAGGTTTTTTGTATTTCCATACAAATTGTGAAATTATTTGTTCTAGCTCTGTGAAGAATACTGTTGGTAGCTTGATAGGGATTGCGTTGAATCTATAAATTGCTTTGGGTAGTATACTCATTTTCACTATATTGATTCTTCCAATCCATGAACATGGTATATTTCTCCATCTATTAGTGTCCTCTTTGATTTCTTTCACCAGTGTTTTATAGTTTTCTATATATAGGTCTTTAGTTTCTTTAGGTAGATATATTCCTAAGTATTTTATTCTTTCCGTTGCAATGGTGAATGGAATTGTTTCCTTAATTTCTCTTTCTGTTTTCTCATTATTAGTGTATAGGAATGCAAGGGATTTCTGTGTGTTGATTTTATATCCTGCAACTTTACTGTAGTCATTGATTATTTCTAGTAATTTTCTGGTGGATTCTTTAGGGTTTTCTATGTAGAGGATCATGTCATCTGCAAATAGTGAGAGTTTTACTTCTTCTTTTCCAATTTGGATTCCTTTTATTTCTTTTTCTGCTCTGATTGCTGTGGCCAAAGCTTCCAAAACTATGTTGAATAGTAATGGTGAAAGTGGGCACCCTTGTCTTGTTCCGGATTTTAGAGGAAATGCTTTCAATTTTTCACCATTGAGGATAATGTTTGCTGTGGGTTTGTCATATATAGCTTTTATTATGTTGAGGTATGTTCCTTCTATTCCTGCTTTCTGGAGAGTTTTTATCATAAATGGATGTTGAATTTTGTCAAAGGCTTTCTCTGCATCTATTGAGATAATCATATGGTTTTTATTTTTCAATTTGTTAATGTGGTGTATTACATTGATTGATTTGCGGATATTGAAGAATCCTTGCATCCCTGGGATAAAGCCCACTTGATCATGGTGTATCAATTTCTAATAAGATATATAATTCTGCTATTAATTTTATGAATTCTTTATCCATTTTGTATACCAACCCTTTATCAGATTTATGAATTGCAAATATTTTCCCCATCTGGTAGGCTGCCTCTTCATTTTGTTGATCACTTTCTTTGCTGTGCAGAAGCTTTTCAGTTTGACTTATATGTTATAGCCCACTTGGTTATTTTGCTTTTGGTGTCAAATCCAAAAAATCATTTCCAAGACCAATGTTAAGGAGGTTATCACCTATGTTTTCTTCTAAGGAGTTTTAGGATCTTTTGAGCTTATGTTCACGTCTCTAATCTATTTTCAGTTAAGTGTAAGATAGTGGTTCAGTATCATTATTTTGCATGTTATGGTCCAGTTTTCCCAACACCACTTATTACAGAGATTGTCTTTTTCCCATCGTATATTCTTGACTCCTTTGTCATGAATTAATCAACCATATACATGTGGGTTTATTCCTGGCCTCTCTGTTCTATGTCAATGGTCTATGTGTCCATTTCTATGACAATACTGTATTGTTTTGATTACTACAGCTTTGTGTTCTAGGCTGAAGTCTGGAGGCATGATACCTCCAGATTTGTTCATTTTCTCAAGATTGCTTTGGGTATGTGGGGACTTTCATGCTTCCACCTTTTAAATTATTATTTAATTCAGTTTGCTAATATTTTGTTGAAGATGCTTGTGTCTATGTCCATCAGATATTGGCCTGAAAGTTTCTTTTCTTGAGATATCCTTATTTGGTTTTGTTACCAGGGTAATACTGGCCTCGTACAAAGGGTTTGGAAGTGTTCTCACCTATTCTATTTTGAGAAGAGTTTCAAAAGAATAGGTATGAATTCTTCTTCAAAGGTTTGGTAGAACTCACCAGTGAAGCTGTCTGGTCCTAGAAAATTTGTTTATTGAAGGTTTTTGATTACTGATTCAATCTCCTTACTACTAATCAGTAAGTTTAGATTTTCTCTTTTCTTCATGTTTCAGACTTGGTAGGTTGAACAATTTTAGAAATTTATCAATTTCCTCTAGGTCATCAAATTTGTTGGCATGTAATTGTTCATAGTATTGTCTTATGTAGCTTGTATTTCTGTAGTATCGTTCTAACATTTTTTTTTTTTTTTGGAGAGTCTAGCTAAATTTTCTCAGAAGAAAGCAACAAGTTTTAAGATATAATTTTTTTTGTTGTTTAAGAACAGATTGCAACAAACCGTATTAAAGGTTCCAAGGAGTGTAAAACCCTTAATTAAATAACTGTTTTCTTTCATAGTATAAAAGGGAATTACTAGAACTACTCCTGCTACAAGTGTAGTACTTCAGTGAAGTAGGACTGAAACTGGTGTTGGATCCTCCAGGGTTGATGGAAAGTGAAGGGTGTCGTCCAAGGTGAGCACATTTTCTGGTCGCAGCTCAAAATAAACTTATTAGTAGGAAAATATCATAATTAAGATCAAGGATAAAACTTTGTTGAAATTCTCAAGTATCTGAATGGAGAAGTAATTATGTATTGATATTGGAAAACCAATCATTCCAATGTGATCATAGGGCTTCCCTGATGCCTCAGACAGTGAAGATTTATCTGCAATGCAGGAGACCCAGATTTGATCTTTGGGTCAGGAAGATCATCTGGAGGAGGGCATAGCAACCCACTCCAGCATTCTTGCCTGGAAATTTCTATGGACAGAGAGGCCTAGTGGCTACAGTCCATGAGGTCACAAAGACCCAGAAAAGCCTTGCATGCCTAAGCAGTCATTGCAATGTGATTATAAAAATGTGCTTAGAGGTTGTTATTTAGCCTCAGTCACAACCAGCAGGTAGGTAGCAGGGGAAGAACAGGGGACTGAGAGGGGCCAAATGGCTAGGTGCTTAGAGTAAAGCAGAAACATCACTTTGCCAACAAAGGTCCGTCTAGTCAAGGCTATGGTTTTTCCTGTGGTCATGTATGGATGTGAGAGTTGGACTGTGAAGAAGGC
>NW_011494605.1:123765-128759 GCF_000754665.1 Bison bison bison | reverse complement strand
ATGGTGACTTTAGCCATGAAATTAAAAGACGCTTACTCCTTGGAAGGAAATTTATGACCAACCTAGACAGCATATTAAAAAGCAGAGACATTACATTACATTGCCAACAAAGATCCGTAGAGTCAAGGCTATGTTTTTCCAGTGGTCGTGTATGGATGTGAGAGTTAGACTATAAGGAAAGCTGAGTGCTGAAGAATTGATGCTTTTGAACTGTGGTATTGGAGAATACTCTTGAGAGTCCCTTAGACTGCAAGGAAATCCAACCAGTCCATCCTAAAGGAGATCAGTCCTGGGTGTTCACTGGAAGGACTGATGTTGAGGCTGAAACTCCAATCCTTTGGCCACCTGATGGGAAGAGCTGACTCATTGGAAAAGACCCTGATGCTGGGAAAGATTGAGGGCAGGAGGAGAAGGGGAAGATAGAGGATGAGATGGTTGGATGGCATCATTGACTCTATGGACATGGGTTTGGGTGGAAACAGGGAGTTAGTGATGGAGAGGGAAACCTCGCATGCTGCGATTCATGGGGTCACAAAGAGTCGGACACGGCTGAGTGACTGAACTGAACTGAAGTATTGTTTACACATTCAACAAAAAGTTTTGCTGTGTATTCTGATAAATTTCCATCTTTAAATTTCAAGATTTCTGTGATTTGAGGTCTCTCCTCAATTAAAATTTCACATGGGTTTGGGTGGATTCTGGGATTTGATGATGGACAGGGAGGCGTGCTGCGATTCATGGGGTCGCAAAGAGTCGGACACGACTGAGTGACTGAACTGAACCAAACTGATTGATGGTCAGCAAGCCCACAGGACAAAGTCTTGTTGTGTAATAATCACATGGTTCCTGGGGAAAAGCCAGCTAACCTCTCAGGTCTTAGCCCCTCACCCAGTCCTGGGAGCTCACTCCTCTTCAGGCCCTGTGCTGACAACCTCGGGTCTGTCAGACACCCCTTCCTTAGGGAAATCTCAAGCTGTCCTGACAGCCCGGCCCTTTGAAGACAACAGCTGTTCCTTCCTGAGTCTCCCTGTTCTCCAGGCTGAGCACCTTCAGCTGTTCTCACAGGCATCTGGATGCTCCCCTGCCCATTCTTCAATCCCACCGTCCCTGCCTGGACCTGAGCTTGCCTTGGACACAGACATCAGTCTGATGGGCCAGCCCTGTGGGTCCACTGTGTGTGGACACAACAGACAGGAATCTAAGATGGTGTCATGTCAAGGAAAAGAGGCTCACCTGCTGTGTGGGGCGTTTTGTCAGGTAGAGCAGGCCAACTGGCTTGATTTTGTGGAACACAGGACTTTGCTTAAAACTGACATTCCCAGACAGAATGACCAGCCTCAAGGATGGCGTCTAGCAAAGGGTGCTGATATTTGACTTGTGCCCTTAAACTGGGTCTGGTTATCTCTGGGTGTTCTTCCCTCATACAGTGTGCTGTGAGTTTCCTGGGGCTGAGGTATCATCCCCTCCCTGTACCCCTGAACTCAGCACAGAGACTGACCTGGAGGGATGCTCAGCCCAGGTGTGTGGAGAGAGAGAGGAAGAGAGAAATGAGCCGCTTGCAGGCTGGGGAAGCGCAGCATCGACCCCCTGAAGGAGGCAGCACTCAGCCCTGTGGCAGGTCGGGGCTGGGGGGTAGAGGGGGTGAGGGCACACCGTGGGGCCAGTCTTTTCAAGAGAAGGAGTCTCAGTCATTATCAGCAGAGTGGAGGCAAGACGGGGACTGTTAGAATCAGCCACAGGGAGATACCAAATCCCAGTTTGTTCACAGAAGTTGTTGTATTAGATTTCCAGATTATTTTGATTTTGAGAAACTGTGGTCTTTTCTTGGTGCAACTGTCACATTTCTGAACTAAGGGTTGACACATGAAACCGCTAAAACACTTCCATTGCTGTTCCCATTTCACTGTTTGCCATTACATAATATTTAGACTCTGTAAGTAGATAATTTCTCCTTTGTCAATTGTACTATTCATGGGGCTTCCATAATGGCTCAGATGGTGAAGAATCTGCCTGCAATGCAGGAGACCTGGATCTGATCCCTAAAATGGGAGGATCCCCAGAAGAAAGGAATAGCTACCACTCCCTTATACTTTGGATATATTGGAGAATTGCAATACTTACGAGAATTCCAGGGATACAGGAGCCTGGCAGGCTGCAGTCTATGAAGTGGCAAAGAGTAGGACACAACTGAGCAACTAACACACACACACACACACACACACACACACGGTGCTTAATCATCTCTCAATTTCTGCTGGTCTAGTATAGCAATTGCAACCAAATATTTCTAGCTGTTATAATACACAGATTTTTTCAATACTTCTGTTATTGGCACAGTTAGGAATTAGAATGCCAATTTAATTGGGTAGAACAAAGGACATGACCAGGAAGAAGAATTTGCAGGCATCTGGCTTTCTTGGGCACCAAGCAATCAGAAAAAACGTCCAGGACCTCTGGGTCCTCCAGAGGAGATCCAAGAAAACTAGGTAACATAGCTGGAATTTTAAGAAGCTCCTAAAGGTCAGTCCCTGCACTGGATGAGAAGAACAGGACAGAATAAATAATGGTCATGACTTTGGAGCACAGAGCTGCCCTCAGAATGCACTCAAGCAGAACATGTCTCAGTTCAGGGCAGGATTGTCAGCCCCCACTAGAACAGGAGCTCCATGAAGGCAAGGATTCTGTTGCTCACTGCTGAATCTCTAGCTCCTAGGATGGCAATTGATCCAAAGCTTGTACTCAAGATATAGGTATCAAATAAATGAATAACTCAGCTCCTCTACCCACCCAGTCTTTCTTTTTTTTCTTTTTTTTTTCATTTTTTTTAATTGAAATATAATTGATTCACAGTGTTCTTTAGTTTCAGGTATATACCAAAATGATTCAGTTACACATATTATTTTCAGATTCTTTCCCTTATAGGTTATTACAAAATACTGAGTTCCCTGTGCTATACAGCAGGACTTTGTTGCTTTTCTGATTTATATATAGGAGTGTATCTATTAATCTAATATCCCTAATTTATCCCTCTCCCTCTTTCCTCTTTGGGAACCATAAGTTTGTTTTCTATGTCTTTGGGTCTGTCCGTTTTGTAAATAAGTTCATTTATATCATTTTTTAAGATTTCACATATGTGATATCATATGTATTTGTCTTTCTCTGACTTTGTTCACTTAGTATGATCATCTTTAGGTCTATCCATGTTGCTGCAAATGGCATTATTTCACTCCTTTTAATGTTGAGTAATATTTCATTGTATACATGTACCACATCTTCTTTATTCATGCTTTCATTTCTTGGCTATTGTAAATAGTATTGCAATGAATATTGGTTTCTTTTTTTTTTAAGAATAAATTCTTAATATCATCAAATATCCAGTGATGCTTAAATTTCCAGTTGCCTTACACACCTCTTTTTTTTTTTTTCCTTGCTAATTATCTGTTTAGTTGATCTATCCATAGGTGTGAGTGGGGTATTAAAGTCTCCCACTATTATTGTGTTATTGTTAATTTCTCCTTTCATACTTGTTAGCATTTGTCTTACATACTGCGGTGCTCCCATGTTGGGTGCATATATATTTATAATTGTTATATCTTCTTCTTGGATTGATCCTTTGATCATTATGTAGTGACCTTCTTTGTCTCTTTTCACAGCCTTTGTTTTAGAGTCTAATTTATCTGATACGAGTATTGTGACTCCTGCTTTCTTTTAGTCCCTATTTGCATGGAACATCTTTTTCCAGCCCTTCACTTTCAGTCTGTATGTGTCCCCTGTTTTGAGGCGGGTCTCTTGTAGACAACATATGTAGGGGTCTTGTTTTTGTATCCATTCAGCCAGTCTTTGTCTTTTGGTTGGGGCATTCAACCCATTTACGTTTAAGGTAATTACTGATAAGTATGATCCCGTTGCCATTTACTTTATTGTTTTGGGTTCGAGTTTATACACCATTTTTGTGTTTCCTGTCTAGAGAATATCCTTTAGTATTTGTTGGAGAACTGGTTTGGTGGTGCAGAATTCTCTCAGCTTTTGCTTGTCTGAAAAGCTTTTGATTTCTCCTTCATACTTGAATGAGATCCTTGCTGGGTACAATAATCTGGGCTGTAGGTTATTTTCTTTCATCATTTTAAGTATGTCTTGCCATTCCCTCCTGGCTTGAAGAGTTTCTATTGAAAGATCAGCTGTTATCCTTATGGGAATTCCCTTGTGTGTTATTTGTTGTTTTTCCCTTGCTGCTTTTAATATTTGTTCTTTGTGTTTGATCTTTTTTAATTTGATTAATATGCATCTTGGGGTGTTTTGCCTTGGGTTTATCCTGTTTGGGACTCTCTGGGTTTCTTGGACTTGGGTGATTGTTTCCTTCCCCATTTTAGGGAAGTTTTCAACTATTATCTCCTCAAGTATTTTCTCATGGTCTTTCTTTTTGTCTTCTTCTGGAACCCCTATGATTCGAATGTTGTAGCATTTAATATTGTCCTGGAGGTCTCTGAGATTGTCCTCATTTCTTTTAATTCGTTTTTCTTTTATCCTCTCTGATTCATTTATTTCTACCATTCTATCTTCTAATTCACTAATCCTATCTTCTGCCTCTGTTATTCTACTATTTGTTGCCTCCAGAGTGTTTTTAATTTCATGTATTGCATTATTCATTATATATTGACTCTTTTTTATTTCTTCTAGGTCCTTGTTAAACCTTTCTTATATCTTCTCAATCCTTGTCTCCAGGCTATTTATCTGTGATTCCATTTTGATTTCAAGATTTTGGATCAATTTCACTATCATTATTTGGAATTCTTTATCAGGTAGATTCCCTATCTCTTCCTCTTTTGTTTGGTTTAGTGGGCATTTATCCTGTTCCTTTATCTGCTGGGTATTCCTCGGTCTCTTCATCTTGTTTAAATTGCTGAGTTTGGGAGTCCTTTCTGTATTCTGGCAGTTTGTGGAGTTCTCTTTATTGTGGCGTTTCCTCGCTGTGTGTGGGTATGTAGAGGTGGCTT
>NW_011494605.1:122916-123453 GCF_000754665.1 Bison bison bison | reverse complement strand
CTGAGCATGGTGCAGTGGGACGTGTCCAGGTGAGTGGGAATCGGCCGTGGCATCTGTCCAACTGGCCACGTTTGCTCCTTTCCTGGGAAAGATGAATAATTTGCAGAGACTCTGCCTCTCTCCCATCCACCCGACTGCCTTCACGAAGAAGGAGTAGGATCACTTTGTCCAAATTACCCCTCAGTTCCTGAGGCTGGGCCACCTCCTGGATCTCCATCTGGAGTCTCCCTCCCTTCCTGAAGGATGCCTGAACCAGATGCTCAGGTGAGAGTGGACCACGAGCTGGGTAACACTGAACACAACCCTAGAATTTCAAAAGTACCCTCTCCTTTCTTGCACTCTCCTGAACCGTGGCATCCCATAACCACACAAATGTAGGGGGTAGGGGGCTGAACTGGTCTCGTGGCTCTTGTGAGATACCCAGCTGGGGAGATACAGAGGATTGACTGGGATGTTTGCATCCCAGCATTTGTAATTCCCTCCTTTTGTGGAGGTGTCTATGTTGAAATGATAAAATTAAGTAAGTTAGAAATGACA
>NW_011494605.1:102813-122816 GCF_000754665.1 Bison bison bison | reverse complement strand
GCAGCCGGCTATCTCTGTTTAGTCCTTTGTTCCGTGTGCGGGCCTGGCGGTCTTAGGTTAGGGCTGGCTTTTCGCATGGTAGATATCCCACAGTCTGGTTTGCTAGCTCAAATTATTTCGCTCAGATAGTGCTCAGGGTATTCAGGCCAGATTCTTACTCTCAGCGATGCAGCCCGCGCCGCGCCTCCCTGCCCAGCCCCCGCTTGCTAATGGCGGATGCAGGCGTCTGCGCTGCTTCTCCACTGGGGGAGTTACCGTAGGGCTCGCAATCTGCGAGTTTTAATTGTTTATTTATTTTTTCTCCCTGTTATGTTGCCCTCTGTGCTTCCAAAGCTCGGCACGGATTCGGCAGTGAGAAGGTTTCCTGGTGTTTGGAAACTTCTCTCTTTTTAAGACTCCCTTCCCGGGACGGAACTCCGTCCCTCCCTCTTTTGTCTCTTTTATTGTCTTTAATATTTTTTCCTACCTCCTTTCGAAGAGTTGGGTTGCTTTTCTGGGTGCCTGATGTCCTCTGCCGGCATTCAGAAGTTGTTTTGTGGAATTTACTTGACGTTTAAATGTTCTTTTGATGAATTTGTGGGGGAGAAAGTGTTTTCCCCGTCCTACTCCTCCGCCATCTTGGCGCCTCCCCACCCAGTCTTTCATGTACTTGACATCCACTATGGTGGAAACATTATGGGATTTCTGCCCAGCTCACTTGCTCCGAGATCTCTTCCCTCAAGAGGGTGGGCCTTTGGAAGGCCTTCACCCCAGCCACAGTTGATTGTAACAGGTGGACACCTTGGCCATGATATAAGAATCAGAGTCTTAGAATAGTATTCAACAGGTCCCCTCAGGCTTAAGGGTGGCAGAATGGGGAAACGTGCCAACCCCAGAAAGGTAGACATTCTCTCCTCCACCGCCCAGACCCACCTGTGCAAGGATAGGAACTGTTTCTGTTGATTCATGACTGTATCATCAACTCCTAGAACAGTGTCTGTTCAAAGTAGAGCCTCCGTAGACACTTGCAGAGGGATGACTGCGTGGATGTACAGAGAGAAAGAATGGGAGACACAGTCCTGGCAGCCCTCCAGTCCCTGGTTCTCCCCTTCCACACCCTGGCTGCCTCTCCCCTTGTGCTCTATGAGATGCCCCTAAGCCCCAGCTTTATTTTTGTGCTTCCTTCTTTCCTACATTAGCTCTGATTCTATCTGACACTTGCAAACAGAATTTTGTATTAAACTCACTCATCACTCCTATATGTACTCATTTCTTCTTCATGAACTTATTGCTTCTTTGAAAAGTGAGGCTTAATCCCTATGAACATGCTCTACACTCACTCTAAAAACAGATATGAAAGGCAAGCCTATGAACACAATGCTAAGCAATTAGAATATTGAATGGAAACGTGGTAAGAGAGGCACCCAGGGAGTCTTGGGAATCCTGGGAAGGGACACCTTGGGGTAAGCAGCTTTGGGTTTAAATGATCTCACCTGGGTATATATCCTTTACATGGGTTTCCTCATTCTTCAGTGAAACATGATTGAGTAATAATCTCCCCTCATACAGGTTTGCCTTGAGTTTTACATAAGCCTATGAAAATGTTTTGTACTCCATGGAGTTAATCCCTGAACATTTATCAAGCATTCACTGTGTTTAAAGTTCTAATGGCAGTTCTGAGTGAGAAACAAACAAGGAAACTAAATCAGATCTTAGGAAACTAAATTAGAAACAAAAAGGAAACTAAATTAGATCTAAATCAGATCTGCAGGCCAAGTTCTGGAGAGATATTAGAAGTCTGGATCAGAGTCTGACTCAGCAGTTCTAGTCTTTGATCTCTGTGGATACCTTCAGAACCATCCCACCATGCCTGTGCAAACATTCAGCCTTACCTCAAGCACTTGACCTTAAAACAGAGTTGCTGCTGTTTTTTATTTTTTGCTCTTTTTATAGATCCAAAGGATAGAAACAGCAACAACTTCTGAAAAGGACAGAGAAATTCCCATGTATTCCTGTTCAGTTTCTGTGGGTGAGCAATTTAGCCCTGTGACTCTGACCCTGACAACATGAAGGTGGTCCTGTGAAGGACAGGTGGAGTGAAACCCACATGCCAGCAGGAGCAAATCTTCCCTCTTGGGTACATGCCCTGGGTCTGAGAAATTCCTACAGACTGGCCCTTCAGCATCAGTATGTGACTCTCTACCAGCCATCCTTGAAGCCTGAGAGTCAGGGATGGGAAGCAAGTTTGTGGTGACTGAGACAGATTGATAGCTGAGAGTCATCAGGAAGGGAAAGCAGTTCATTGTATTATTCTTATTAAAAATAGTCATGATAGTAGCAACAACCCTCTGAAGTATTTTCTAGGATCTAAAGAAGAAGAGACAACAAGCGCTCTTAGTAACACGAACTCTTCTTATTAAGTGCCAGATGAGTTCCCCCACCTGCCACAAATGGTGAAAGCCTGCATGTAGCAATGAGGATCCAGCACAACCAAACATAATAAAATAAATAAATAATTTTTAATTAAATAAAATGGCCCTATATGCTGCCCAATATTATTCTTCATATACTAGAAAGGAGGAGATTGTTTCATGCCTATCACGATGGATAAAACTTGTGAGATGATCGGTTTTCTTACTTTTTTCTGAACAATGAATAATTAATAACAACTACCAAAGGGAAGAGATTATTAAATGTTTTCAGAGTGTGACTATATTTCAAATATATACGAGTTTTTATAACTTATTGTTAAAACCTTTTATTGCCATGTCATTGATTTACCCTGTTCTGCAGTGTTAGGTGTACAGCACAGGGATTCAGATTCTTTTCCCTATAGGTTACTACAAAATATTGAGTGTAGTTCCTCATTTTTTACTGTAGGTCCTTGTCTCTCCTACTCTTTTTTACCCTTTATCTGAAACTGTCACATCTTAATGGAACAGCCATTTTGGAAATTCACTTTCCAGAAATGTACTGGCCATGCTGAATTTTCTCGTGCCATATGGCCTTCTGACAATCTTGGTTACTCCTATATAGTCCCCAGTCACCTCTCTGATCCAGTCTCCCCAACACACACCCATCTGTGGCCTAGGAAATGGTTCTCTCCTGTTGGAGGGGCAGATGTGGTTCCAGTACCAGTGGATGCTGACCCCAGCCTTCTACCATGACATCCTGAAGCCCTCCATGGGGCACACGGCCTACTCTGTCAACTGATGGTGGTGAGTCTACCTCTGTTTCATCTGCTCATTCTCACACCAGGCTCAACCCACAGTTCACTCTCAAGCAGATATATCTATCAAACATCCATCAGACACAGCCCCCTAGAATAATATGCTCAATCCCAGAGACAGGCACATTAGACACTATAGTGCATAAACACATTGTCAAGTGCTGAAACTCCCTTCTACAGCCAAGCCTGTTCCCTCTTTCAGAAACATGGACATATTATTACCCATCTTATGTGGCACACACCTCAACATACGTGTGCTACTGCCACATGGAGATAAGAATTTGGGGCTATGGTGGAGCTGCATCTGGGCCCCCAGAGTCCTCATCCCTAGCTAGGAACCACTGTTCTGGGACAGATGCAGTGATCAAGGAGAGGAAGGCTCACCTGCAAAAGGAGGGACAGCTAGAGAAGGAGAAGACTAGGAGGAATGTGAACTTCCTGAATGTCTTCCTCTTTGCAAGAGTGAGTGTGGGCAGGAGAGGCCTGAGCCTTTGGGCAGAAGCACACAGGAAGGGATACCTGCACTCTGGCCCTGCCTCCGTAGATGGAGAATAGGAGCAGTTTGTCTTACGAGAATCTGTGGAAGTTTCAGTTGCCTTGGATAAATGAAAATGATTCATGTTGTCAAGCAGGGTATTTCAAGGCTATTTATACTAGAGAATTAAACCTGATTCTGAACAATATCACACTGTTATATAAGACATCACAGGGATATGCTATTCAAGAAAGCTTTTTTTTTTTTTTTTAAATCAGTTTGTTTGTTCTTTAACATTTTGTATTTTTTACTAAAATGAAAGTCGCTCAGTAGGGTACAACTCTTTGCAACCCTATGGACTGTAACGTGCCAGGCTCCTCTGTCTGTGGAATTCTGCAGGCAAGAATACTGGAATGGGTAGCCATTGCTTTCTCCAGGGCATCTTCCTGACCAAGGATCAACCTGGGTCTCCTGCATTGCAGGCAGATTCTTTACCCTCTGTGCCACCAGCCCAATTTTTATTGGGGTACAGTCAATTATCAATGTGTGATAGTTTCAGGAGAACTCTGAAGGGACTCAGTCATCAGGAAGCTTTTAAAAATATTTACTTTTCTGTTTTATTTCAAACTGTCTAAAGGTTTCAAAAATGTAAGCATATGATAGTTTCCAGTATCCTAGAAAAACTCAAACTCCCAGATCAAGTTACAAACATTATCTTCTCTTTATAATACTTACATTTTGTAACAAAAGAGAGATTGGTTTAAGAAAAACAAAAAAAAAGAACAGCAAATCTGGAGGCCCAGGTCTGAGCTCTGCCTTCACCCTCCCCCTCCCCCAGGTGGGCGGGAACATCCTCCCAGATCAGGCTGGGTGCTCAGGGGAGGTCAGCCACAGTCAGGGACAGTCAACAATCCAGAAGCCACTGCACCATGAGTGTCTCTGCACTGAGCCCCTCCAGAGCCCTGGGCGGTATCTCCGGGCTCCTGCAGGTGGTCTCCCTGCTCGGCCTGGTTCTGCTTCTGATCAAGGCGGCACAGCTCTACCTGCGCAGACAGTGGCTGCTCAAAGCCCTTCATCACTTCCCATCTCCTCCTTCCCACTGGTTCTATGGACACAAGCGGGAGGTAGGATGGAGCTGGATGGGGGAGTGGGAGGGTCGGGAGGGCCAGAGATCTAGAGCATGGTCACACTCAGCAAGTTCATAGCTGGCCCTGTGTTTTCCTGAGAGCACAGATGTCCAGTCTGATGGATCAGCCCCGTGGGTTCACTGTGTGTGGAGACAACAGACAGGAATCTAAGAAGGTGTCAAGTCACAGGAAAAGAGGCTTACCTGCGGGGTTGGGTTATGTCAGGTGTGGAGACAGAGTGGCTTGGTTCATTCAGACTAAGGGATTTTCTAGTCTGGTAAGGTCAGTGCCAGAAACCCACACCAGAGGCCACACACAGGAGCGAAGTTCCCATGATGGGGCCAGGTGAGGAGAACTGCCTGTTTGGTGTCGTCTTTCTGAACTATGAGCTCTGGGAACTGAGCCTGTAATCCTCCTCAACCTCAGTGCCCAAAACAGAGCCTGCACAGAGCGGTGTCAGTCCATTGTGTGGAGGGACAGGCAGGAGGGAAAGGAGCAGCTTGCAGGCTGGGAGGGGCAGCACCAGCCCACCCAGCACCGGCACCAAAGCCTGGGGGTGGGGAAGCTCAGAGCAAAGTCAGGGACCACATGGAAATGGGTCACCAAGGGTCTGTGGCTTAAACAACTTTTAGGAGATAATCACAGGTTGCAGAGAGCTGAGGTCTCTCTTTCTCAGCAGCACGATTAGAGCAGAGTGGAGCCAAAGACAAGAACTAGAAGCAGCCCAAGCCCCATGCAGGCTGGCCCAGTATCTCTCTCCCCTCTCCTTCCTAATCTCCTGCACCCCAGGTCACTCAAGGTCCTTCCCCCCTGCCTGTGCATTCCAGCCTCTGGGACTTGGCTCCCATGTGCCCTCTCCCCGGAATGATCTCATCCCTCCAATGAGTGTCTCACAAGTCCCATGCCCAAGTCATTTTCATCCTGAATCTCCCAGGAGTGGAGAGGACACTCTTTTTCCCTTGGATGTCCTTCCCTCAAGTCAGTGCTAACTAGTTATTTCTCTCTGCAAGATATAGCGATGAGCTTCTTCTGGGAAACCTTGCCTCTGGTTCATGTTTCTATCCTGAAAGCATCTTGGTAAATGGGAGCCAAAGAAAAAGCAATTGCTGGAAGACTTCCTAACATCCAGGTCTGAGTAAGGCCCCCTTCCCCAAAGCTTCCTCATAGGCTTTGTCTTCTGTCCATCACACATTCATGATGCCTTCCGCTTATGGCCACTTGCTCTCTCAGTCTATTTCACGAGCCTTCAGGCCACAAACAGACAAGCATCTTGAGCCGCTGCCTAATTTAGTGCCTTCAGTCTGTGTCTGGCACAGAGTTGCTGCTCAGTAAACACAAGCTCAGTGAAGGAACGTGACCCAGAGTAGCCAATTTGCCTCAGAGCTGGTGAGTCTTGGTGGTAGGAAGATGCTGGTAGAGGTCAGATACCAAAGTGTAGAGGGTTTGATCTGAGTTACACAGAAGCCATTGAAATAAAGATGATGTGACTATTTGGAACTTGCCTGGGATCAACTGTTGACCAGAAATCCAGAGGTAACAAAACAAACTGAGTCTCCAAAGTAGAGGAGAGGCAGTTGCTCTGTGGTAAAGATAACAGGCCACCAGGTAGAGGGAAGAACTTGAGCAAAGACACGGAAGATGAGCAGGTGGACCCAGTGCAGGAAGCGCTGGCAGCAGCATCCTGGGGGCAGAGCAATGGGTCCTGTGGAATCGCCAGCCTGTCAGGGCAAGAAGAGAGAGGGCAAATTCAGAAAGGAAAGGCCTTTGTGGTCCACACTCAGGGGTGTACAAAGATTCCACCACAAGACGGGAAGTGCACAAAAGTTTCTGACAATTAGTCAACGAAAATGAGATCAAAACTCCACATATCAAAATCTTATTTCAATACCATTCTCATATGTGTACATGCCAAATCTGACCTACAACTGTGCACACACTCAAGATGGAAAATTATATCACACACAATGTAATATTTAATTTTTTTCACTTAGCCAAACACATTCCAAACATTCTTTCATACTCATATACATTAAATGTATGCTGGGATAACATCAAACATATATATGATCAGGATGGCAAATGAAACTAATGTATAAATTAAATTCTTAAAATATTTATCTCTTCTATAAATAAACCAAATAATATGAAAACTTGCTTACTTTCTCCAGGGGATCTTCCCAACCCAGGCATCGGCCCAGGTCTCCCACTTTGTAGATAAATTCATAATACCTGAGGTGCCAGGGAAGCCTACCAAGTGATACACATTATCATAAATTGCTCAAGTAGTTTTCTGACTGTGTGCAAATTATTTCCAAATGTTTCACAAGCCATGGAATTATCTTTGATGTAAGATTCTGTAGGCAGTTTGTAGTGTTGGCCCATAACTCTACTTGACATGGGACAGAATCCGATCTTAGGAGAATGGTGGACAGCCTGCAAGGTTGGATGAGATTCCAGGTCAGAAGAAATCGTTCTAAACTCTTAGTTCTGCTGATGGCTGCAGAGTGACCACCTGGTACCCTCGCAGGCCTTCACCTCCACTCCTGCTCTGGAACTAAAAGAAAGAAGTCACTGACTTGTCTTTCCCTTGGTGACAGTACCAAGAGGAGTGTGAGCTGCCACACCTACTGAAAAGGGTAGAGAAATACCCAAGGGCCTGTGTTCGCTGGATGTGGGGCACGAGGGCCTTTTTATTGGTCTACGACCCTGACTACATGAAGATGGTCCTGGGGAGATCAGGTGAGAGGGAAACCCTCAGCCGGAGACAATCTTCCATTTGAGTACATGCCCCTGGGTGTGAAATTCCAGAAGACACAGGCACATCAGATGCCAAGGCCTGAATTCCTCCAAACACCCTCCCAACCAAAACCAGATAGGACTACATTATTTACTATTATTAAATGCCTTGCTCCTGGTGGGGCTGGATTCTCTTTTACATCTCTTTTCTTTTTACAAACAAATTGAGATGATCCCAGACCTGGAGCCAATTCCTTGTCCACACTGTCCTAGGTTGGGCACCTTTCACTGTTGCCTGTCCTGGGTCTTGAGATGGCCAGACCACCACTGACTATAGAAAAATCACAGATTCTGTCTCATTCTATGGCACTGAACAGAGTTTATGTTTCAGGGCAATTCACCATCTTAGTCCTGTGGGTGTTCTGCTCTGCAACACTGAGTCTACTTTCCTGGGACCACAGTGACTATCAGGACAGAGAGTCAGGGATGGGAGGCAAGTGGGTGGTGGCTTCAGAGTGAGTGCCGTTTGGCAAGCACCAGGAAGGGAAGGGAGCCAAGGTCTAGACCTCAGCTGCTCTAGAGGCTGTCTCCGTGTTTGGTCCCATCCATCTTCCCTCCTTACTTTTCAGACCCAAAGGCTCACGTTACCTACAGATGCCTGAAGCCCTGGATTGGTAAGTGCATTTAAATACAACTGCCAACCACCCACCCGTTAGGTTAACCAAGAGCAGTCTCTTTGTGTAAATGGAGAAGAACAGGAGTCAGGAACCCTCAGCTCTGAATCAACCCTCATTTTTCTAAAATTCCACCAGTCTTTGTAATGGCACTGTAGCCCTCCTGAAGCCTAGCTGTTTCTTCATCAATTCTCAGTCTTTTCTAATGTTCCCTGACTTTTCAATAAGTTCTTTTATGACCTGCCCTCTTACACTTTTTCATCATAATCACATGCTATGGACAGACATACTGGAAATTCACATCCCTGAAGTGTACTGGCCTTGCTGACCCCTGCCCATGAGGAGACTTCTCCTGACACCCCTGGTTCCTCCCAAGAGGGCCCTAGTCTCTCCGATTCCCATACACACCCATCTGTGGTCCAGGGACAGGTTTGCTGCTGTTGGAGGGGCAGACGTGGTTCCAGCACCGGCGGATGCTGACCCCAGCCTTCCACTATGACATCCTGAAGCCCTACGTGGGAATCATGGCCGACTCTGTCCGAGTGATGCTGGTGAGTCCATCGCTTGTCACCATACGCACTAGAATCCAGGACAGCTGACAAAGTCCACTATCAGACACTTACGTCCCTCAGACACCTACTGAATAGAGCCACCCAGAATGATGCACTCATGACTTAGTAGGAGACAGCACTCATTAAAGCTAGGTGGGACAGAGGAACATCTAGGCACCAACCTGGATCCATACTTTTCTCCTCACCAAGAGAATTAGGGCCACGGTGTATTCAGGGTCCACTCTTCTCCCATCTCCATGTTTGAACACAGGGGAGTAGATCAAGGAGGTCAGCTCAAATTGGCCCTGGCTGGCCTGGACAATGACAGTTGCAGAGGCAGAGTGGATATCCCAGGATGTCACACAAGTGGGATCTGGCCTGGGTTCCATGGCTTTTGCATGTCACTGAGCCATCCATAAGAGGAAATGAGTCCGGGTCTACACTCACAGAGCTGGGTCTTCACAAACATCACCTCTGATCCAGACCAGGTAGCACCTGTGCTTAGCTAACATTAGATGAATGAAAGCAATTGAGTAGCTCATGCCCCATTAGAGCCATTTTAGCTTTTCCTTGCCTTGAAGTATTTGCTTCCTTGTGTTGGAAATCACCTGTCCAGATCTGACATCAGGACACAGAAGTTCTCCCTTTGTTGCCTGAGAAACTATGCTTTCTGCTCTGCCAAAAGTGGTTATTTTCATAAATTATTCCAAATATTCAGAATTACTTAGGATATTAGAGGAGAATATAACTGCATATATAAGAAAGATTCAGAAAAAATAGGCATCACATTACACACGGGTGTTACAGGCCTAAGTTGCTAAAACATGTCTACTTAGAAAATGGAGAAATCTCATCTGAAGATGTAGAGACAGAGAGAAAGCCTGGACCTGGCAGCACAGGTCTTCTAGGGGAGCAGAGCAGGGCCAGTGCCTCCTCCCTCCACAGGACAAGTGGGAGGAGCTCGTCAGCCAGGACTCACATCTGGAGATCTTTGGACATGTCTCCTTGATGACCCTGGACACCATCATGAAGTGTGCCTTCAGCCAACAGGGCAGCGTCCAGACGGACAGGTCAGTGACAGCTCTTCAAGGGCAGGGTCCTGTTTTCCCGAATGGGAAGGACTTACCTGAGAGGCAGTAAGGGCAGTGTGGATGTTTATCAACACAAGAAGTAACATTCTACAGAGAGACATGCACCACGGTCAAATTCCACGCAGACCACCCTTGACTCAGTCAGAGGTCCCTGACTCCTGCTCAGGGAGAAGCCTGGCCTCTCAGGACACCTGTAAAGGACTCCAGGGGGAGGGCTCCAGGGAAATGAGGCAGAAATCACAATGCCTCGGTGTTACCTGAGGAATCTGACCCTCTCCAGGTCAGCGCCTCCCTCGCCTCCAGCCTCTTCTGCATCCTCTCCCTTCAGGAACTCCCAGTCCTACATCCAGGCCATCAAGGACGTCAGTCATCTGATTATTTCCCGACTGCGGAATGCTTTCCACCAGAACGACCTCATCTACAGGCTGACCCCTGAAGGCCACTGGAACCACCGGGCCTGCCAGCTCACCCATCAACACACAGGTTCCCCTCCTTCCTGGGCTGCTCCCCCACCTTCATCAGGCTCACATGGCCTGGCCTTGACCCCTTAGGCAGATCCCAGACTTCTGCTTCCTCTTCAGGAGCTGGCACACATGCACCTGCTGCAGGGACTGGGAACCCAGAGGTCAGGGAGTCAGGTGTTGAACAGGGAGTTACAGGAGTCCCCATGTTGGTGATGACTGAGTGAGACCCTATCCAAGCAGCATTCAGCCAGAGGCCCAAGGGCTGTGCTAGTGTTGGGATTCCCGTCTAGAGTAGAATGTGTTGGAACTCTAATTCCTGACATGCTCACCCAGTCCCACACTCACCCTCACCCTCATCCACCTGGCACCAAACTGGGCCTGAGGGGCAAATGGGGTTATGGTGGGTGCAGAATCTGAACTGCCCAGAGTGCTCAGTTCTGGCTGGAAATCACTGCTCTGGGACAGATGCAGTGATCAAGGAGAGGAAGGCTCGTCTGCAGAAGGAGGGAGAGCTGGAGAAGGTGAGGAGCAGGAGGCACTTGGACTTCCTGGACATCCTCCTCTTTGCCAGAGTGAGTGTGGGCAGGAGAGGCCTGAGCCTTTGGGCGGAAGCACACAGGAAGGGCAGACCCTGCACTCTGGTCCTGCCTCCACAGATGGAGAATGGGAGCAGCTTGTCTGACGAGGACCTCCGTGCTGAGGTGGACACGTTCATGTTTGAGGGTCACGACACCACAGCCAGTGGCATCTCCTGGATCCTCTATGCTCTAGCCTCCCACCCAGAACATCAGCAGAGGTGTCGGGAAGAGATCCAGAGCCTCCTCGCCGACGGTGCTTCCATCACCTGGTGAGCGTCCTGGAGATGGAAGAGCCCTGTCCTACCTGAACTAGAGAGAATCCGTGTTTGTCCAGTCCTGCCTGCCCTCAGATGGGCTTCCTTTCAGGGACCATCTGGACCAGATGCCCTACACGACCATGTGCATCAAGGAGGCCATGAGACTTTATCCACCAGTACCAGTCATCAGCAGAGAGCTGAGCAAGCCCATCACCTTCCCTGATGGACGCTCCTTACCTGCAGGTATGAACTTCACCTCACCACTCAGCTAAGCACTCTGTAGGACCACATGCTAGACCAGTAATCCACCTGTGCATTTCCAGTTCCAGGATGCTCTGGCTCTTGTCTGCCTGAAGATAATATTTATTCTGTAGTTTGAATGAGTTAAAAAAATGCTTTTCCATAAATCCTAGGATTAATACTACCATATACTCAACAATCCTACTACTAGGAATATACCTTGGGAAAACCAGAATCCAAAAAGCACATGTGCCACAGTGTTCATTGCAGCATCGTTTACAATAGCCAGGTCGTGGAAGCAACTAAGGTGTCCACTGATAGATGAATGGATATGAAGCTGTGGTCCGTATACACAATGGAATATTACTCAGTATAAAATGGAACAAATATGAGTCAGTTGCAGTGAGGTGGAAGAATCTACAGCCTGTTATACAGAGGGAAGCACTCAGAAAGAGAAAAACAAATATGGTATATTAACACACACACGTATATATAGAATCTAGGAAAATAATGCTGATGAATGTATTTGCAGAGCAGGAATGTAGATGCAGACATAAGTAATGGACTTTTGGACGCAGGAGGGGAAGGAGAGGGTAGGACAAATTGAGAAAGTAACATCGACACAGATAGATTATCATGTGTAAAATACTAGTATGTATCTAGTGGAAAGCTGCTATATAAAAGGAAGCCCAGCCTGATTATCTGAAATGACCTAGAGGGGTGGAATGCGAAGGGGAGAGAGGTGCAAGATGGAGGGGATATAGCTGTTGTTTAGTTGCTAAGTCATGTCTGGCTTTTTTGTGACCCCATAGAGTGTAGCCTAGCAGAATCCACTGTCCATGAGATTTCTCAGGCAAGAATACTGAAGTGAGTTGCCATTTCCTTCTCCATATATATAGATACATAACTGCCTTATTTGCACTGTAGTATGGCAGAAACTAACACACTGTTGAAAAGTAATTAACTTCTACTGAAAGAAAAAATGTTTGACACAAAACTTGAATGCAACAAAGCTCAACAAATAAATGTTGACCCTTCTGTGCAGTCTTATAATACAGCCTAAAATTCTGATTCTTGAATCATGACGGCAGAAGCAGAGGGAGGCATGGTGCTTCCATATGGGGTGTAAATAAGAGAGGGAGCTCAAAAGACTCCACCGTCATGGGTCAGAGGCTCTAGTCTCTGAGGTGCCCTCTGCTGGGTGGCAGAGAGCAGGTGATGATGAGGTCTGAGCCCTGCCATGGCTGGAGGCCACCCACTGACTCAGCACCCAGTGGGTCTGAATCCCAGCCCTGTTCCCTCCTAACTGTGGGATCATAGACCCAACCCTTAACCTCTCTGAGGCTCAGGTGCTTCATGGGCTTGTGGGGACAAAAGAGTGCTTGTGTGAGGATTAAATGATTCTTGCACATTCCCCAGCTTCATGATGGCACTTGATAAATGTGAGTTGTCACCTGAGCTGCTCCTAAGTGTGACCTTGCAATTCTTTTAATTCTCAATCCTGGGCTGTGGTCACCTACCCCTACTCTGTGATCATGTGCTTTGTCATGCCCCGCCCACCTGTCTTGCAAGAGCATCATTTCTTTCAGAGTGACCGGGGGTGCTCCCATGATGGCTCCCAGGACTTTTGTGAAGCCGCTCATCCCCTGCACTATGGGACCATCAGGCTTCTCTCTCTCCTCTGCCCCACAGGAATCTTAGTCTCCCTCTCCATTTATGGGCTTCATCACAACCCGAAGGTGTGGCCGAACCCAGAGGTACGATGGACGTGGGAGGAGGAGATGGGATGCTCTCTCGACACCAAACCCTTCCCCTGCTCCCTCTCTGGGATTCTTATCCCCCAGTGCATTCATGTGAGGGGTTTGACCCCAAATGTCCTGGCCCTGGTGCTCTCTCTGCAGGTGTTTGACCCAACTCGGTTTGCGCCAGGTTCTACTCGACACAGCCATGCCTTCCTGCCCTTCTCAGGAGGATCCAGGTGAGGCCTCTGTACTGGGGGAGGCAAGTGTCACTGGTTGCTACCCGATGTGTGTGACTGTCTACCTTCATATGAGGAGCATGCAGTTCTGTCCTTGTCTGTTGATGTGCTGAGAAGGAGGCGTGGGTCTCCATGTACAAGAAGGTCTTCAGGGCCCTCCACTCTGACACTGACCTCCTACTGTCCACAAGGATTGACCTCATTTCCATGTCAGTGGCCAATCCAAAGTATCCAGTGTTTTCCTCACTTTAGGAGTATGACATTTGAGCATTACAGGTCTTCATGAAGTTTAAACTACACATTTGGTTAGCACAATTTCAGTCACCTTAAAAGATGATTTTCTCTGTTCCCACCTTCCTAGTCAGCCCACTGTCTTTCTGCTTAATTCACCTGTCCACTCTCACTGTATTCAGCGTGTTTGTCTGAATTGGGAATTCCATGTCCTGAGGCTTCAAGTCATGTATGTGATCAGTTACAGTTGTAGTTTGAAGAAAGTTTCACAGTCAATGAGTGTGTTCTCAATTCCTGCAGTATATCCGACATAGATTTGACTGTGTATTAACATAACCATGGCATATATTTTCTGTTGCCAAAATTCTTTATTAAAAAGCAGAATTTAGATACCATAGTCCCAGATTATACAGAGTAATGTTAGTAAGAAAAACTTTAAAGTGGAGGACAATAAAGCCTGCTTTGGGAAGTCTATTGCTGATCCTGCTCATGATGCCAGTTTCTCACTGTTCATACTGTTCACACTGTTTGCTGAACCCAGGATAGAGGCTGGAGGAGGACTGGAGGAGCCGTAGGAACTGCAGACACGTTTATTCTCTCCTGGCTGTGTTATGGCCACCATAACACAGCTCAGTCTGGCCTGATGCAGCCGCCGTAGCAGCAGCTGTAAAAACCGTAACATAGCTAGAACATAACCTCATATAATATAACCATGATGTCGTTCCAACGTAGCCCCAATGCAGCAGTAACCAGGGCTTTCATAGTCAAACTCATAAAGGCGTACCACACACCGCTCCCTGACCTTTTGCAGGTGGACCTTATATAACAAAAGTAGCCAGAGTCCAAGCGAGTACCATGTGACACACATACGCAGTGCTATACGTGGTCTAGCTGTTCCATAATCATTAGTTACAAACCCTGAGGCGACAGTGAGAGACCGCAGGGAGAGAGCGCCTGACAATGCCATCTTGGCTAATTTGCTCTTTCCCTACATGGGGGAGAGTATTTTGTGTTTGACACATGCATTTGAAAAATCTATTGCATGTAAAACATAAAGCACCCTTGAAATAGCTGTTAGCCTGACTGATACACTCCTAAATGGTTGCTGTGAAAATCTTAAAGGGCACAGAACCTCCCCTGAAATAGTAACTACAGTGACTTTGTAACTTAGTAGAAGCAACTTTTTTCTGACTGTACAGATCTAGGAAACTTTCAGTTGATGAATCAACCTTTACAGAACAGTGTTCAAGTAAACTGTCTTATTGATTCTAGGATTTGATTTACACAAGGGTCCCGTCCTTCCTTGTAGACATGGCTGCAGGTCATTCAGCTGCTACTAGAGGGCACAAGGGACTTGGCAGCTTGATTCCTAGATCAGACTGAATATTTCTTATATTCTGATTCCACTTGAGTTGTTTTCAATTCAATTAATATTGTTTAAATATGAAAGTATGTATTAAGCGTGTCTCCATGTGCAAAGACCTGTGCTAGGAGATGGGAACACAGGGATGATAACACTGTCCTCCCCCAGGGCTCACTGTCAACAACATGTCTCCTCAAGACAGACATCATTCACACATCCACTCTTTCACTCATTCATTCCTTGGGCAGACTGTGGAGGATCCAGGATCCGGCGCTCTGCTGGGCACTGGATGTGCTGTGTCCTTGAGTTACACCCATGGTGCCTTGAGGGTCCAGAGTGGGAAGAGGTGCAGCCAGCAGAGGGGGTGAGGGTGGTGGTCACTGGATGGAGCCTTGAGCATGAGGATGGCAGAGGCAAGGGGAGGGGACCTCAACCGTCGCTGAGTCAGGAAGACGAGAGGGACAGATTCAAGATGAGTGAGGAAGAATCCAGAGAGGGCTGTGATGCCACTGAGGTACTGGGACGTGTGCTCCCTGTGATGCGGAAGATAGCAGGCCTGGAGCTACTGGGGCTTTAGAGGAAGGGGAGGAATGGAGGCTGAAAAGGCCTGATGAGGAGACGAAGTGATGGTAAGGAGGGTCATTTCTGGATTAGAATGGAACATTCCAAAGGTAGATTGACTGAGGGACTGAGGGGGACAGGAAGCAAGACCATTAACTGGGAAGGAATGGGTCCAGTAGGTTCAGGGTCATTAACCCTTGTCCTCTCCAGGAAGCCTCCCTGTTGCCATTCTGATTCCTTGCACAGCCCTGTCTTGTCATCTCTGGGGACTGGGCAGCCTGTCTGTCCACCGTAGGTGGTAAGGTTCTGAGAGGCTGTCTGCCCTGCCCCTACAGTGCCCTGGGCTGACCTGAAACCGGGAATTGCCAGTGGACGAGTGAATAAAGTACTAGTTCACAGTCTTGATCCACTTGACTTGACTCTGTGGTTTAGAGCACTGATGCTCCCCAGGTTTTCCTGCTGAGAGCAGGAGTATGAGTTAGGAGCTAGTCCTTAGAGAGGTGGGCTTTGTCATCTGTCAGGGGGAGAGCTTTGCTGGCAAGTTCAGTGTGTTGAGTAAGGAAGGGATTAGGGCTGGGCCACCTCTAGGAGAGCCCTGATTCCCTGTGCTCAGCAGGGGTTAGAAGCCTCTGCTTACTTCCTTTTTATCTCCGAACGTAGGAACTGCATCGGGAAGCAGTTTGCCATGAATGAGTTGAAGGTGGCCGTGGCCCTGACCTTGCTTCGCTTTGAGCTGTCACCAGATTCCTCCGGGGTCCCTGTGCCCATGCCAGTCATTGTGCTGAGATCCAAAAATGGGATCTACTTGCAGCTCAGGAAGCTCTCTGATCCAGGTGGGGACAAGGACAAGCCCTGAGGGCCCCTGCCCGCCATCCTGTCTTGCTGTCACTCTCCCTGTCCTTGCCCCTTTGCCCACTTCCTGCTTCTGTCTGCCCCCCTGCCAGCTTGCCTCATCTCCTGCCTCCTGCTCAGCTGACTTGCTGCCCTTCTCTCACCTTTCTCCAGGCTCCCTATCTGCTTGTCTCTCCATCTGTCTCTGACCCCCTGTATCTCTCACTGTCCACCGGAATCCTCATCACCCAACACCCTCCAGTCTGTCTGTTCTCACCTGTGTTTCTCCCCTTCTGCCTGCCTGTCTGTCCCTGTATTCACTTCTGTTTTGATGGTAAAATGAATTGTCTCTGCCTTAGGGACTTAGAAAAACACACAGTTATCCTCTGATGGCTCTGGAGTGAGAAGTCAGAAAAGGGTTTCCCTGGACATAACCAAGATGTTGACACGCCCCTCATCCAGGGACCTGGTACAGGATCCTGCTTTTTGCCATTTTTGCATCTAGAGCTGCAATCCTTGCATTCCTTGGCTCCTGGGCCCTCCTCCACATTCAAATCCAGCAGCATTTTCAAATGTCCCTCTGCTTCTGTCTTCATATAACCTTCTCTTTCATCAAGACTTTGTGCTTACCTGGGCAACTCAGATCAAACAGGCTTATTTTGGGTTTCTGGGAACTAGAACAAAAACACCTGGGGAGCCATCACTGGACCTGTTAAATCCTGTGTGACTCCTTCGCCCTGGGCCACTGCTCTCTCCTGTGTGAGATGGGTCTACCTCCATTTCACTCACATGGTTTCCTCTTTCCCCGTCCCTGGATAAAGTGCACAATATCATATGGAATGTGTGTGTCTTGTCTGAACGGAGTTGGATGAAGCTGAAGAGAGAGAAGGGGAGGGAATAACAGCGGGGAGGAGGAGGGGAATAACACCTGCTCTATGGGGCCGAGACCCTAGCAAGGACAGCATGTCCAGCCCCACTGCAGCTTCACACTCTGGAGTCACTCAAGCCCCACACCCTGCCTGGCGCCTGAGGCTCCCATGACAGCTGAGTCAGAAGAAAGGCCTTGTCACCTAAGGCTCAGAGGGAAAAAGCTCACACCAACACCTGTCAGAGAAGGAGCCTGCCTCTTCTTCTGTGGTAGCTTTCTCACCACATCTATAGAGGGGCCCAGCCAGCGCCCACCCTGTGCTGAGCAGAGAAGACTTGCAGACTTGGTCAGGCACATGGGTCTCCTTCACCCCAGAAGAGATTTGAGAAGAGCCCAGCCTGGCTGTGTCACTAGCCCCCTGGCAGCCCTTCCCCATGGATAGGACCTGCAGGCTCCTCAGATGCCACAAGGGGTGGGTCCGTGTGTGTGCAGGAGGCCTGGGAGGAACCAGCTGGGCACAAGTCTTGGGTGCCAAGCAGGGAGAAGCCAGGCCCCTCAGGACACTTGTAAATACTGAGCTTCTCCAGAGGGTAAGACAGAAATGACAATGCCTCAGTTGGGAATGCAAACTAGTATAGCCACTGTGGAGAACAGTGTGGAGATTCCTTAAAAAGCTGGAAATAGAACTGCCATATGACCCAGCCATCCCACTTCAGGGTATACACACTGAGGAAACCAGAATTGAAAGAGACATGTGTAGCCCAATGTTCATTGCAGCACAGTTTACCATAGCCAGGATATGGAGCAACCTAGATGTCCACTGGCAGACGAATGGATGAGGAATTTGTGGTACATATACACAATGCAGTATTACTCAGCTGTAAAAAAGAACGCCTTTGAGTCCATTCTAATGAGGTGGACGAAACTGGAGCCTATTATACAGAGTGAAGTAAGTCAGAAAGACCAGTACGGTACATTAATGCATATATTTAGAATTTAGAAAGACGGTAATGATGACCCTATATGGAAGACAGCAAAAGAGACACAGATGTAAAGAACAGACTTTTGGACTATGTGGTAGAAGCAAGAATGGGGTGATATGAGAGAATAGCACTGAAACATGTATATTACCATATGTAAAACAGATGACCAGTGCAAGTTCAATATATGAAGCAGGGCACTCAAAGCTGGTGCTCTGGGATAACCCAGAGAGATGGGGTGGGGGGGTTCAGGAAAAGGGGACGCATGTACACCTGTGGCTGGGTCGACATATGGCAAAAACCACCACAACATTGTATAGTAATTAGCCTCCACTTAAATAAGTAACAGGAATAGAGGTAGTGTAGAAAAATTATAAAATAAAATGAGTGAACTTGTTTACAAAACAGAAACTGACTCACAGACATAGAAACATGCATTAGCTTACCAAGGAAAAAGGGAGAAAGGAATAAATTAGGAGTATGGGATTATTCGATAAACACTACTGTATATAAAGTAGATAAATATCAAGATTTTACTGTTTAGGACTGGGAATCTTATTCAACATATTTTGATAACCTATAATGGAGGAGAATCTGAAAAAGAGAATGTATGCATATAGTGCATACATCTGAATCTCTTTGCTGTACACCTGAACTAACACAGTATTGCAAATCAACTAAAAGTCAATAAAGTAAAAAAAAAAAAAAAAACAAAGAAAAAGCACCATACATTGGCCTTTAATTTAGAGCATTTACCCTTTCCTGGAGAACCTTACCTCAGACATCCCAGTTATTGCCACCTAGAGGTGCTGTATACCCATCCCTCCTAAAGTTATTTTTCTGGTTCTGGAATGCATAACTTAGAACACATATATTCATCAGTTGGTAAAGAAGTAGCTAAATTTAGGGTTTTAATGTTTTGAGCTTCCCTGGGATCTTCCCATATGTCCCCATTCCAATGTCAGGTTCCCATTACTTCCCAACAAACGCGCACACTTTGGCGGAAGATTGGGAAATCAATTTGCATGTAATTCAGACACTGACAGGATGAGACTCTGGATTTTGTTTTCACAAATCTCAGCCCTGGCTGAGGCCCTGTGGCTACAGGAAACAAAGGTTTCTTTCAGGTCAGATATTGAAGCCTTCCAGTCAGTTGTGTGTAGTTTGGCCTGGGAATTTGAATCCCCAACCTCATCCATTTCCTTCAGTGCTTTCACCAGTACAGCTAGGACCAACCAGCTGGTCTTACTAAACTCTTAAATTTGCCTGAAAAGTTCTAAGATATTGAATATATGGTCATCAGAATCTTCCTTTTTATAAAAATATGGTTAGTAACATTCAGTGATGATGTTTTATGTATCTTTATTTAAAATCCTCAAATATGATGCTCTTAAAGGACTGCACTCAATATTTCAGCAAATTTGGAAAGCTCAGCAATGGCCATAAGATGGGCAAAGGTCAGTTTTCATTCCAATCCCCAATAAGGGCAACGCTAAAGAATGTTCAGACCACATACCATTGTGCTAACTTTACATGCTAGCAAGAGTATGCTCAAAATCCTTCAAGCTAGGACTCAGCAGTATGTGAATTGTGAATTTCCAGATGTGCAAGCTGGGTTTAAAAAACATAGAGGGACCAGAGATCAAATTATCAACATTAGCTGGGTCATTGAGAAAGCAAGGGAATTCCAGAAAAACATCTACTTCTGCTTCACTGGCTATACTAAAGCCTTTGACTATGTGGATCACAATAAACTGTGGAAAATTCTGAAAGAGATGGGAATACCAGAC
>NW_011494605.1:101944-102713 GCF_000754665.1 Bison bison bison | reverse complement strand
GTACCCTGCTTATTTGACTTATATGCAGAGTACATCATGAGAAACGCTGGGCTGGAAGAAGCACAAGCTGGAATCAAGATTGCCGGGAGAAATATCAATAACCTCAGTTATGCAGATGACACCACCCTTATGGCAGAAAGTGAAGAGGAACTAAAAAGCCTCTTGATGAAAATGAAAGAGGAGAGTGAAAAAGCTGGTTTAAAGCTCGACATTCAGAAAACTAAGATCATGGCATCTGGTCCCATCCCTTCATGGGAAATAGATGGGGAGACAGTGGAAACAGTGTCAGACTTTATTTTGAGCTCCAAAATCTCTGCAGATGGTGATTGCAGCCATGAAATTAAAAAAAGCTTACTCCTTGGAAGAAAAGTTATGACCAACTTAGATAGCATATTCAAAAGCAGAGACATTACTTTGCCAACAAAGGTCCGTCTAGTCAAGGCTATGGTTTTTCCTGTGGTCATGTATGGATGTGAGAGTTGGAATGTGAAGAAAGCTGATCGCTGAAGGGGTGATGCTTTTGAACTATGGTTTTGGAGAAGACTCTTGCGAGTCCCTTGGACTGCAAGGAGATCCAACCAGTCCATCCTAAAGGAGACCAGTCCTGGGTGTTCTTTGGAAGAAATGATGCTAAAGCTGAAACTCTAGTACTTTGGCCACCTCATGCGAAGAGTTGACTCATTGGAAAAGACCCTGATGCTGGGAGGGATTGGGGGCAGGAGGAGAAGGGGACAACAGAGGATGAGATGGCTGGATGGCATCACTGACT
>NW_011494605.1:101316-101844 GCF_000754665.1 Bison bison bison | reverse complement strand
CTCTCCCTCCAGATTATAATATTAGAATGTAGCTTGTTATAGACATACTTGGAGTCAGTGTAAATGTTTACCTTTCGGTCTTTGGCTAGGGTCAAGGCTTGTGTAAGAGCTATCAGTTCAGCCTGCTGTGAGGATGTGTGAGCTGGGAGTGTGGCTGACTTGATGAGGTAAGGGGGAATAACTTTGTCATGCTGTCCCTGGACATTAGCCTATCTAGCCCCAAGTGGGGCTTGTTTCTGGCCATTGCCATCTATGAACCAGAATAGGACTGTGGGGTCAGTCATGGGCTGATCGGTTATATGTTCAAAGGGATTAAGTGACATATCCAAGTTGTGAACACAGTCATGAGATAGGTGCTCTGCTTCTGGATCTGGTGTAGGGAATAAACTAGCAGGATTAAGAGGTTTCAGTTCAGTTGCTCAGTCATGTTCGACTCTTTGTGACCCCATGAATTGCAGAATGCCAGGCCTCCCTGTCCATCACCAACTCCTGGAGTTTACCCAAACTCATGTCCATCGAGTCGGTGAT
>NW_011494605.1:98882-101216 GCF_000754665.1 Bison bison bison | reverse complement strand
ATGCGAAGAGTTGACTCATTGGAAAAGACTCTGATGCTGGGAGGGATTGGGGGCAGGAGGAGAAGGGGACAACAGAGGATGAGATGGCTGGATGGCATCACTGACTCAATGGACGTGAGTTTGAGTGAACTCCGGGAGTTGGTGATGGACAGGGAGACCTGGCGTGCTGTGATTCATGGGGTCACCAAGATTCAGACACGACTGAGCAACTGAACTGAACTGAAGAGGAACTAAAAGCCTCTTAATAAGAGTGAAATAAGGGAGAGTCGGACACGACTGAGTGACTGAACTGAACTAAACTGAAGGGAGTGAAAAAACTGGCTTGAAACTCAGGGTTCAAAATACTAAGATCGTGGCATCTGATTGCAACATTTCATGGCAAACAGAAGCGAAAAATTGGAAGCAGTGACAGATTTTATTTTCTTGGGCTCCAAAATCACTGTGGATGGTGACTGCAGCCATGAAATTTGAGACACTTGGTTGGAGAGATTGTCTAGAGGGTGGTGTATGTTCTAGGACAGAGAGTATAGAAAGGATGATATAGAGAAAGCAGCTGGCACCATGGCACCACATAGCAAGCTGATACAAAATGAATGAGAGTCAGGAATTAGCAAAGCTGGAGTTATAAATTTAAGGCGATGGTCTTAATTCTGACAATGACTTGTTTTGTGTCTTGAAAAGTCCACTATCCCTGTTTTCTTATCTGTAAAACAAGCTTAATAACACATGGTAAATTGGGGAGTAGTTGTGATTGTGTTTTAGAAAGTATAAGCTCTATGTAAGCATTGAAGAGACACTTTAAAACCTTTACAGCTTTTACTGCCAGCATCGTGCAGAGTACAGGAAAAGGATACTGCGCTTTCTCAGATTCATTACTGTATCTAATTCCAGGCAGAAAGAGGTGATATGGATTTGTTCTTGTTCAGTCCCTCAGTCATGTTTGGCTCTTTGTGACTCCATGGACTGCAGCACACCAGGCTTCCTTATCCTTCACCATCTCCGGACCACTGAGTCAGTGATGCCATCCAATCATCTTGTCCTCTGTCATCCCCTTCTCCACCTGCCTTCAATCCTTCCCAGCATCACAGTCTTTGTTAATGAGTCAGCTCTTCCCATAAGGTAGCCAAAGTATTGGAACTCCAGCTTCAGCATCAGTCCTTCCAATGAATATTCAGGATTGATTTCCTTTAGGATTGACTTGTTCGAACTCCTTGCAGTCCACAGTACTCTCTAGAGTCTTATCCAACACCACAGTTGAAAAGCATCAATTCTTCGACACTTAGCTGTCTTTATGGTCCAGTTCTCACATCCATACATGACTACTGGGAAAACCATAGCTTTGACTTTACATACCCATGTCGGTAAAGTAATGTCTCTACTTTTTCATATGTTGTCTAGGCTTGTCATGGGTTTTCTTCCAAGGAGCAAGCATCTTCTAATTTCATGGCCGCAGTCAACATCCTCAGTGATTTTGGAGCCCAAGAAACTAAAGTCCGTCACTATTTCCACTGGTTCTCCATATAATTGCCATGAAGTGATGGGACTGGATGCCATGATGTTAGTTTTTTGAATGTTGAGTTTTAAGCCAGCTTCAACTGGAGTGATACATATTGACCCAGGCTAAAACAAACAGAATTGTTCTGTGACTTCCACTGCATGGGAAAAGCAAGCAAATATTTAGGCTTGAAAGACTTTTCCTGGAAATTGCTGTCTTTATATGAGCATAAAAGTAAGCAAGATATGATAACTCACATCAGCATCAAACCCAACGTTCTCAAATGCAGAGAACAAGAAGTGCCTGTTACCTCCCCACAGCAGTAATCACTATAAGCTGCTGCCTTGGGAATTGACTACATTCTTTCTTCTGCCTTTCTGTTGCCTATAACCTGAGCCAGGAAGAATTCTGAAATAAAAATATTAATTTATTTGTTAAAATATGGCACTAAACACTGACCCTAGTCTATTGAAGAAAATGATTTAACTAGTCCAAGTTACACTTCCTCCCTCTTTCACTCATTTACCAAATCAGTAAGTATTTATTTCAAATCCTGAAAGACAATGCTGTGAAAGTGTCGCACTCAATATGCCAGCAAATTTGGAAGACTCAGCAGTGGCCACAGGACTGGAAAAGTCAGTTTTCATTCCAATCCCAAAGAAAGGCAATGCCAAAGAGTGCTCAAACTACTGCACAATTGCACTCATCTCACACTCTAGTAAAGTAATACTCAGAATTCTCCAAGCCAGGCTTCAGCAATACGTGAACTATGAACTTCCAGATGTTCAAGCTGGTTTTAGAAAAGGCAGAGGAACCAGAGATCAAATTGCCAACATCCG
>NW_011494605.1:98633-98782 GCF_000754665.1 Bison bison bison | reverse complement strand
CAATAACCTCAGTTATGCAGATGACACCACCCTTATGGCAGAAAGTGAAGAGGAACTAAAAAGCCTCTTGATGAAAATGAAAGAGGAGAGTGAAAAAGCTGGCTTAAAGCTCGACATTCAGAAAACTAAGATCATGGCATCTGGTCCCA
>NW_011494605.1:86996-98533 GCF_000754665.1 Bison bison bison | reverse complement strand
ATTTTCTATTTCTTCCTGGTCCAGTTTTGGAAAGTTGTACTTTTCTAAGAATTTGTCCATTTCTTCCAAGTTGTCCATTTTATTGGCATATAATTGCTGATAGTAGTCTCTTATGATCCTTTGTATTTGTGTGTTGTCTGTTGTGATCTCTCCATTTTCATTTCTAATTTTATTGATTTGATTTTTCTCCCTTTGTTTCTTGATGAGTCTGACTAATGGTTTGTCAATTTTATTTATCCTTTCAAAGAACTAGTTTTTGGCTTTGTTGATTTTTACTATGGTCTCTTTTATTTATTTTGCATTTATTTCTGCCCTAATTTTTAAGATTTCTTTCCTTCTATTAACCCTGGGGTTCTTCATTTCTTCCTTTTCTAGTTGCTTTAGGTGTAGAGTTAGGTTATTTAGTTGACTTTTTTCTTGTTTCTTGAGGTAAGCCTGTATTGCTATGAACTTTCCCCTTAGCACTGCTTTTATAGTGTTCCATAGGTTTGGGTTGTTGTGTTTTCATTTTCATTCATTTCTATGCATATTTTGATTTCTTTTTTGATTTCTTCTGTGATTTGTTGGTTATTCAGCAGTGTTTTGTTCAACCTCCATATGTTGGAATTTTTAATCGTTTTTCTCCTGTAATTGAGATCTAATCTTACTGCCTTGTGGTCAGAAAAGATGCTTGGAATGATTTCAATTTTCTTGAATTTACCAAGGCTAGATTTATAGCCCAAGATGTGGTCTATCCTGGAGAAGGTTCCATGTGCACTTGAGAAAAAGGTGAAATTCATTGTTTTGGGGTGAGATGTCCTATAGATATCAATTAGGTTTAACTGGTCTATTGTATCATTTAAAGTTTGTGTTTCCTTGTTAATTTTATGTTTAGTTGATCTATTCATAGGTGTGAGTGGACTATTAAAGTCTGCCACTATTATTGTGATATTGTTATTTTCCCCTTTCATATTTGTTAGCATTTGCCTTACATATTGTGGTGCTCCTATGTTGGGTGCATATATATTTATAAGTGTTATATCTTCTTCTTGGATTGATCCTTTGATCATTATGTAGTGTCCTTTTTTGTCTCTTTCCACAGCCTTTGTTTTAAAGTCTATTTTATGTGATATGACTACAACAAAGGTCTGTCTAGTCAAGGCTATGATTTTTCCAGTGGTCATGTATGGATGTGAGAGTTGGACTGTGAAGAAAGCTGAGCACCAAAGAATTGATGCTTTTGAACTGTGGTGTTGGAGAAGACTCTTGCGAGTCCCTTGGACTGCAAGGAGATCCAACCAGTCCATCCTAAAGGAGACCAGTCCTGGGTGTTCTTTGGAAAGAATGATGCTAAAGCTGAAACTCTAGTACTTTGACCACCTCATGCAAAGAGTTGACTCATTGGAAAAGACCCTGATGCTGGGAGGGATTGTGGGCAGGAGGAGAAGGGGACGACAGAGGATGAGATGGCTGGATGGCATCACTGACTCAATGCACATGAGTTTGGGTGAACTCTGGGAGTTGGTGATGGACAGGGAGGCCAGGCGTGCTGCGATTCATGAGGTCGCAAAGAGTCGGACACAACTGAGCGACTGAACTGAACTGAAGTATTTATTGAGGATCATCAGTAAGTACTGTCTTCTGGTCCAGGTTATGGAAATTATAAGGACATTGAATGCTTAGTGACAACTTTAAAGGAGTCCTTGATTGGGTTAGGTGGGTACCAAATGAAAGGGAAAAATATTTACTGGTTAATAAATAGTAACTACAATTGACATAGAATTTTTAAAGAGTTTAGCGCATACTCTACAGTTGAATAGTCTCACTTTGTAATAAGCTCATTGAAAATTCTCCATAAATATCATTTTCAGTGATTGCTACATCTAACCACAGAGATTACCCAACACTTTCTCACCAAGGCAGCCCTGAGTAGTGAAGCCTCACTACTGCATTTATACCAGTTCATGGAGTTGATAACCTACTACTTGGATCACTGGAAAACAGATCAAACATGAAATGCCCTTGGAAAATTAGGCTGTTTTCATGTATGGACAGCAGCTCAACACACTCATTATCTTTTTATGCTCATGGTTAACAGCAGAGTCTCTGGAGCCAGACTGCCTGGGTTTGAATCCTGGTTCTACCTCTCACCACCAGAGTGACCCTGGGCAAGCAACTAGCCTCTTAGTGCCTTTATTTTCTTGTCTAGACTATGGGGATTTTTAAAATCTGTCTTGTAGGATCCTTGTAAGATAAAATATATAATGTTCTATCCTTAGTGCCTAGAACATAGGAGGTGCTCACCAACAGTAGCTATTACCAAGCATTTTGAGCCCAGCTACATAGAAGAAGCCAAGGACTGGGGGAGGGAAAAGGTAACAACCAGAATTCAAATCCCAGCTTCTCCCACTTCAAAGTTCTTTCCCTTACTGCCCCTATGCTGTGGCAGAAAAGCTAGTGCTGAGCCAAGTGAAGGGGAAAAGTCAGGGTCCAAGAGTCCTTGTGTGGGGGCACAGAGGGGGATGGAAGGCAACCAAAGAACAAGGTGAAAGTGGAGAAGAATGAGTGTAAGCGGTTACATGCCCTGGAGTTTGGACAGAGCTCAGGATTTAGGGGAAAAAGAAAACTCTGGCCTCACGGGTTGTGTAATAAATCCCCTGTCATGAGGATGGGCAAAGGAGGAGGGTGTTGGGAGTAAGAGGTTAAATAGTTCAAAGAGCACGTCCATAGGAAATGGGGCCCCTTTGGGAAAGCTTTCCAAAAAATCCTTCCTGAAATGTATGGTGTTTTACTTTCTGTGTTATGGGCCTCTGATATGACCTTGAAGGAGATAATCATGGGAAAAGTGAGAGGTGTGTTGAGTTGAAGGTGATGTCCTCACCCCTTGCTTTTTCATGTATGACATCCATTGATTTGCCAATACATGGAAAATTTTCCTAGCGTTTGCCAACTTGTGTTCTACTATCCATCCTCCAGACATCTTCAGTTTTTAATTTTCACCTTCCCTAGGTGGCCCAAGCCTAATATTCATTCCTTCAGTGCATCCTTTATCATATTTCATTGAACTAATTCATTTTCTGTCTTAAGGCACTAAACCATGAACTCAAAAGATATTAATTTTTGAGTGATTGAATGACTATGAATGAATGAATAATTGTGTGAGGTATTCAGAGAAAGGATTACCATCCTATCTATATTAGTTTTGCAGGAGAACTGTAGCAATTTACCAGAAACTTGGTGACTTAAACAATATAAATTTATTTTGCTATAATTCTTGGGGTCATAGTATGAAATCAATATCACTGGGTCAAAATCAAGATATTGGCAGGGCCATACTCTCCGTAGAATCTCTAGGGTGAATTCATTCTCTGCCCTGCCCTCTCAGCTGCTCCTAAGGTACCTATTGTAAGCATATTTTGAATTTGAGGCCAATCCTGACCTTAGGATGGAGTACAGAGCTAACTTGTTTTTGGTAGAATAAATCGTATCCTTAATTTTATATTAATTAATGGATGTGGTATAGGTAGAGGAATTCAACTTGTTAATATATAGGCAAGCAATAAACTGATGCAATGATAAATATTAATACAAAGGAAGCTCATGGGTATAATGATTCTTTAATAATTTTACAGCTTCATCAATTAGTATTGATATTCCACAGAAGAGAAAAAATGATCTTTTTTGAAGTTCTGCACACCCTAAAACTTTTTGTACCATTAATGTTAGGAATGCTATGGTAATTAAACAGGAATAGCTAGTCACAGGGCTTCCTAGGTGGTATAGTGGTAAAGAATCTGCCTGCCAGTGCAGGAGACGGCAGGAGACGGGTTTGATCCATGAGTCGGGAAGATCCCTGGAGGAAGTGGCAACCCACTCCAGTATTCCTGCCTGGAAAATCCCATGGACAGAAGAACCTGGAGAGTTATAGTCCATGGGGTCGCAAAGAGGTGGTCACAACTGAGCGACTTGGCACACTGGAGCACGCAAACAGCTAAAAACAGGTCATTACTAATGAACATATTGTTAAGAAGAATTGCCCCTCTGAATAGAAAGGTTTAAGTGTTACACAATTATCAGGCTTTGCTACTTTAACAAACCCATTTTGGAGTAGAGCTAATGTTTATTGTTTTGGTTAAGATGATGTCACTTATCTAATATAAAAAACTTTCAAAAGATTGGCTTTACTTCTGTTTCCCTTTTTAATATATAGGAGCCTGTCAGGAATGGTTTGTCTGTTTGTGCTAGATTTCTAATATTTAGCAAAGATATAAGCAGAGTTTTAAATGATCGTCCTATTTTTTGCAGATCTTGCTCATCACATAAATTGCAAATAATGGATACAAAGCATAAGACTAACCCACTGGAGTGGGTCGCCATTAGCTCCTCCAGTGGATCTTCTCAACCCAGGGATCGAGCCAGAATCTCCTGCATCTCCTACACCCCAGGATTTATTTATTTTATAAATAACAGTTGGAACCTTTTGACTCAATTCATTTTGCCTAACCCCTATCCCTTACTTCTGGCAACCTCCAATTTTTTCTCTGTAAGTCCAGTTGTTTTATTTTATTTTGGATTAGACATTTAAGTGAGATGATCTTTCTTGGTCTGACTTATTTTGGTTATCATATTGCCCTCAAGTTTCATCCATGTTGTCACAAATAGCCAGATTCCCTTCCTTTCTTATGTCTGAATTACATTCCAGTTATATATATGTATATATGTGCTCAGTCACTTCAGTCGTGTTTGACTCCTTGTGACACTATAGACTGTAGCCTCCCAGGCTCCTCTGTCCATGGGGATTCTCCAGGCAAGAATACTGGAGTGGGTTGCCGTGCCCTCCTTTCTGGGATCTTCCCAACTCAGGGATCAAACCTGCGTCTCCTGTGGCTCCTCATTGCAGGTGGATTCTTTACCACTGAGACACTGGGGAAGCCTCTCTCTGTCTCCCTCTCTCTCTCTCTCTCTCTCTCTCTCTCTGTGTGTGTGTATAATGTTTTATCCATTTATAAACATTTTGTTTATTCATTCATCCATTAACTAACACTTAGATTGTTTCTGTATCTTGACTGTTATAAACAACATACTGTTTTCCATAGTGGTTTCACCAAGTTACATTGCTACACATGGTGCACTAGTGTTCCCTGTAGGGTATGGAGTTAGAGAAGGTGAGGTTCAGAAAAAGAATGTAACTGGCACTTTACAGGAACAGATCACCTTTAATGAGGCAAGAAGGAGCAGCAGTCAGATTAGTGAGCTGCTGCACTAACCCAAGAAAAGAGTAGGTCTATATAGGCATACATGTGGAACTCTACTGTCTTAAGGGGGCCTGTTCTTCTTCAAGGTTGTTCGGAGTAGTTATCGCTTAAACTGCTGGGGCAAGGAATTCTGGACATCAGCCAGAGGCTGGACCTGCTGCGAGCTGAGCGTAATCAACCTTAATGTCCATTTTTTTTCTTTGGGTGTGAGAGTTCTTTGTTTTGCATAGAATGGTGGGGAGTTTTAACTCCAGGCTATTTTGAGCCATGTAACTTTCCTTCTTTCCAGACCCTAAGGAATATATACAAAAAGAGAAAGAGTGGTGGGTGCTGTTAATGTTCAGGGCTTCTTTGTGCTGATAAATCAGAGTCAGGGGTTTGTGGTCTGGGAGGAAGGAAGTCTAAGGCCCTTAGTGTTGATTTTCTATTCTAGCCATCAGGGTCTCAAGCAAAAGAACAGTCTTGACTTGGTCTCAGGAATTGGCTCACATTCGGTCTTGGAGGAATCCCTGGAAAAGATTAAACAAATAAGGCCCAAAGGTGAGTAGGAGGATGATAAAAATGAATGGTCTGAGAAGGGGTAAAACCCAAGGCATCCAGTTCCAATCTGTTAACCATGACTGCCAGGAGCTGCTTAATCTCTGGCGGACTCATGAGGCTCGATCTGTAAGGTTTTTTGCAGCTGCTTGGACATTATTGGACTGGTTGGCATAGAAACAGCAGGATTCATCTAGAAAAAGGCACAGACCTCCCTTCTCTGCAGTGAGTAGATCTAATCCCCTTCTATTCTGTAATACTACGGCCGCCAAGGAATCAAGTTAATTTTGGATAGTTATTAGGCCTTGAGCTATTTCATGGAGGCTGTCTGATAAGTCTTTAGATAGTGTCTGGTAGTTTCGGATGGAGGTGGTTAAGCCCGCAGTTCCTGTTCCAGTTCCAGCCACTATTCCTAGTCCTACTAAAAGGGGAATGAAATGAATGGCTCGTTTTATTGGCTTGTGGATGAGAGGAATGGGCAAGGGTTGATCATTGGGGGCTATTAAAATGTTTGGACTGGAGTATACTAGGGTGCAGGTTCCAGTCCAATTAGTAGGTAAACAGAGGTTTGTAGACGTCCCACACAGGAAAAATAGGCCAGGTGTCGTAATAGAACAGCTGAAGTCAATGGCAAAGAGGAGTCAAGGGGGCGTTTTGATCATTTGTTCAAGGACGTTCAGAGACCCCGCTAAGGTGGCCCCTACGATAGGAGAAGTGGAGGAATATGCTGAGGGAAACCATCTTGTAAAGGTTAAAGAGTGTCCTGTAGGACCAGAAACATTATATATAGCCTTTCTAGTGGCAAAGAATAAGGTGGAGGTACGATTTATGGGGTCGCAAAGAGTCAGACACGACTGAGCGACTGATCTGATCTGATGGTTGTACATGGAGTTAGGGATTGTGCCCACGGGTTGGTCATACGAAATGTTTTGGGAATTTCTGGATATGCAAAAAGGAACTGCTTGTAACAGTGTTACTCTCTGAGAAATAGGGCCTCCTATTGGAGGTTTTTCATTGAAGGAGGGAAGTTCAGTGGGTAAAGATTTTAAGAGTATGTCTGAATTTCGAATTTGGTCACTAGTGTGAAGGTATTTAAGATATGAGATGAATAAAGGCTGTCGACATTATGAGTGGTGTAGGGACATGTTACCTGTGGTCCAGTCGAGGATGGATGTGGGGAGGGCTGAATCTCCCAGAGGAGTTATGGATAAACATATCCAGCAGTCTTTAGCCAATTGTGGGTTAGAGGCACTGAGAAGGGTATGGGTTAAATTAAGGGTCCGGAATAGATAGTTGAGGTTAGAATTTTGAAGGAGTTCGTGGGTCAGAGGAAGAAGAGAGGATAAGAAGAAGATGTTAAACAACATTTGGGGAAGTGAGTATAAGACAGATCACTATGGAAAAGAATTGGATTTCAAAGGGGTAAAAGTTATAAAAGGTTCTCTGTAGCCACAGGGTGGAGATGTAATCTTCAACATGTTCAAACATGGATCCTTGAGGACTCGAGACCCAGATATCTGCCAGAAGTTGTTCCAGGAATAATTGCAGCTGTGAAACCAACAGGCTCATCCGTTGCCAGTTGAGGCCAGTGTGAGAAACTTGATAAGTATTAGTCTGGCAAGCATTTTCATCATTGGGCTGCATAAACTTTTTTAACCGAGTGATGTGTACCCAAGGGGTGATTTCTTTAAATTTTGCAGTGGTAGGGGTCAGCAGAATTACCATTTAGGGCCCTTGCCATTTTGGGGGTAGATCTGAGTGGGACTGAGTTGTCATATAAACTTTGTCTCCTATTTGAAGGGATGGGTATGGAAGATTGGGGTGTGGTCAAGGGAGTAAGTCATCCATATGTTGCCAAAGGGCATCTCATATCTGGGCAAGTAAAGGAAAAGGAAGGTGGGACGGCAGTTTGGGACCATCCTGGAAGGGGGGAAGACCCAAAGGTATTATGGGCCTCCCATACATGGCCTTGAATGGACTGATATTTAGAGGTTTTTTTGGTAAGGCCCAGACCTTCAAGAGGGCTAAAGGGAGGAGTTTAGTCCAATCTTGATGAAGTTCGATCATTAATTTGGTCAGAGTTTCTTTTAGGACTCGGTTGGCTCTCTCAACCTTACCGGAAGACCGGGGATGATAAGGAATGTGAAACCTCCAAGGAACTTGAAGGGCTTGTGCAATATTTTGGGTGATTTGGGATGTGAACTCGGGCCTGTTGTCAGACTGGAGGGAGGAAGGCATTCCAAACCTTGGGAGGATTTCAGTAAGAATAAGCTGAGCCACAGTAGGGGCTCATTTCTCAGTAGTCAGGAAAGCTTCAATCCATCCAGAAAATGTATCTATGAAGACTAGGAGAAATTTAACCCTTTTTACGGGTGGCATGTGGGTGAAATCTACCTGCCTGTCTTGTGCAGGAAGATGTCCGTGAATTTGGTGGATGGGGAAAGGAGGGGGGCGAATGTTAGAATTAGGATTTGTCCGCTGACAAATGGTGCACTTTTGGGTCAGATTATTTTAGTAAGTCACATTGTCCTTAGTTAACTCTAAAGTTCTGAAGGAAAGTCTTAAGCACTTTTGCAGAGGGGTGGAAAAGGGAATGTAGATATGAAAGTAATGTGCGGATGTTAGGCTTGTCAATTTGGGCTATAGTAAAGACAGGACTAACAGAGGCGGCCTGCTGCTTTGTTTCTTGATCTGCTGTATTGTTATAAAAGGAGATAGGACTAAGTTGCTGATGTCCCTAGCAATGTATTACAGCAGCTTGTTTTGGGAACTGAGCCTCATGGAGGAGTTCAGAAATAAAAGAAGCACTGAGAATAAGTGTGCCCTTCTGAGAGAAATCCCCTCTCCCTCCAGATTATAATGTTAGAATGTAATATGTTATAGACATATTTGGAGTCAGTGTAAAAATGTTTACCTTTTGGCCTTTGGCTAGGGTCAAAGCTTGTGTAAGAGCTATCAGTTCAGCCTGTTGTGAGGATGTGTGAGCTGGGAGTGTGGCTGACTTGATGAGGTAAGGGGGGATAATTTTGTCAGGCTGTCCCTTAACTGTAGCGTATCCAGCCCCAAATAGGGCTTGCTTCTGGGCACTGCCATCTATGAACCAGGATGGGACTTTGGGGTCAGTAAGGGGCTGATCAGTTATATGTTCAAAGGGATTAAATGTCATATCTAAGGTCTGAACACAGTCATGAGATAGGTGTTCTACTGGATCTGGTGTGAGGGAGTAAGCTAGCAGAATTAAGATGTTTACAAGGCATAAAAGAAAGGGATGGATTGAGGAGGCGAGCGTGGAGGATCTGTAGTCGAGCAGGGGGCAGAGAAAGGAAAGCCCGATGAGAGAGTAAATCTTTGAAGGAATGAGGTGAGCATACATTTAGAGGAGCATTTCGGGTTAGTTTTTGGCCTTCAGGTATTAAGAGGGTGGTTGCAGCTAAGGCCTGGAGACAAGGTGGCCATCTGAGCATGATGAGATCAAGTTGTTTATATAAGTAAGCTAGAGACCCCATATGTCTGCCCCCCCTTTTTGGCACAGAATCCCTAAGGCATGTCCTTGTCGAGAATGTACAAAAAGGAAAAAAGGCTTGGTGTAATCAGGTAAGTAAAGAGAAAGGGCCTGTAGTAAATGTTTGATAAGAGTCTGTATTGGGGTGGGGAGAGAGGTGGGGGCCAAAAGGGTTCATCCAAGTTTCCTCGAGCAGCTTGGTAGAGAGGTTTTGCGTGGAAGGCAAAATTTGGGACCCATATTCAGAAGAAGTTTAATAGACCTAATAGAGAAAGAAGTTCCCTCTTGGTTTGGGGCCTGGGGGTCTGTGTCAAGGCTTGAAGTCTCTGAGCTGGGATTATTTTAGATGCGGGAGTGAGAAGTAATCCCATGTAATTGACAGTGGTGGAAGCTATTTGTGTTTTGGAGAGTGAGACTCTGTAGCCCCAGTTGCCTAGGGCATTTAATACCATTGCAGTGTGGACGAGGCAGTTGTGGCTAGAGGAACTACATAACAGTAAATCATCTATATTGATCTACATATTGTAAGGTAGTAGAGCCTAGGTCTAAAGTTTGTAGGTCTCTTTGGAGGGCTGGGCTGAAAAAATGAGGGGTATCTCAAACTCTTGTGGTAAAACGGTCCAAGTTAATTGTTGAGATTGATATGTGTCTGGATCCATCCAGGTGAAGGCAAATAGGGGCTGTGAGGAGTGGTGTAGAAATAGTAAAGAAAGCATCTTTGAGGTCTAATACTGTGAAATAGAGTGTGTCAGGGGGAATATGTGAGAGAAGGGTGTAGGGATTAGTGACCATGGGATATACAGGTATTATGGCTTCATTGATCTTGTGAAGATCTTGGACTAGATGCCAGGAATGGAGTCCCCATTTGACTGCCAGTATAGGAGTATTAAGAGAACAGATAGACCTCAAAAGGCTGGCTCTGAGCAGTCGGGAGATTACTGCTTTAAGTCCTTGTTGGGATTCTGTGGTCAGGGTATGTTGAGTTTGTGTTATTACTTGAGAGGGATTTTAAAGAAAGATCTGTATGGGGAATGGTGTCGGGCTACCAATGAGGCTTCGGTGTCCCAGACCTGAGAATCTATCAGGGGAAGGTCAGGGGGCAGGTTTTGGGAGTGAGGTCTGGCCAGGGGTTTGGGTGCCATTGTACGCAAAGAATTGATATGGGATCTGAGAATGGGAGGTTCATAGAAGTTTGTAGCTTAGCCAGAATAACACATCTCATCAATGACATTAGGCATTGAGGAACTACTGTAAAACAATGTGTTAGCGTTGCCTTAAGGAACAAAGCAGAGGAGGGGTTATTTTGGGATAAAAAGGGATGCCTGAGACCCCTTCAATGCCCACTTCTGAAGGTTGGAGAGGACCCTTAAAGGAGGTTAAAAGTGAAAAGGCCGCTCCAGTGTCTATTAGGAACGAGATTTTGTGTCTAGCCACTGTGCCAATTACCTGAAGCTCTGAGTCCATCTGTATGGGGCGGAGTTGGGGTCTGGAGCTTGGGCTCCGTCACTGGAATAACTCAGCCACAATTGGATCATCTCTCACCTCATCTGAGGAATCATGGTCTGGGGTGCCAGGGCCCCCCGAGTCTGGTTCCCGGCCCATTGTTGGGCCTGGGGTGGACCCCGAGATTTGGTGTGTAGTGTCTGAGGACAATCCACTTTCCAGTGGCCCCATTGTTTGCAGGTGGGGCAGGGTTTGGTGGGTGGCCGGGGGTTTGGGCAGGACCTAGGCCAGTCTCCTGTTTGGTTACATCTGAAGCAGGGGCCTGGAGGGTGAGGTCCCATACGGGTGGGCCAAGGTTGATGGGCCAAAAGGGTTGAATTTTTTTCTTGGATAGCTGCAGCAAATAAAGCATATTTGGCCTTTCTTTCCTTTTCTTTTTCTTTTTTCGCTTCTTCTTCCCTATTGTTGAAAACTTTAAAGGCTATTTCTAGGAGATCTCGCTGAAGGGTTTCGGGGCCCTTGTCTAACTGGCATAGTTTTTGGCAAATATCGGGGGCTGACTGGCTTATGAACTGGACATGTAGGTACAGAAGTCTGGCAGGGGTGGAAATATCTAGATTAGTGTATTTTTGGACTGCCTCAGTAAGCCCTGAAAGAAAAAGGACAGGATTTTCATCTTTTTCTTGAGTCACCTCCCTAATCTTATCATTCAGTTCAGTTCAGTTCAGTTGCTCAATCGTGTCCAACTCTTTGCGACCCCATGAATCACAGCACACCAGGCCTCCCTGTCCATCACCAACTCCCGGAGTTCACCCAAACTC
>NW_011494605.1:82195-86796 GCF_000754665.1 Bison bison bison | reverse complement strand
TGTCGTCCCCTTCTCCTCCTGCCCCCAATCCCTCCCAGCATCAGGGTCTTTTCCAATGAGTCAACTCTTCACATGAGGTGGCCAAAATATTGGAGTTTCAGCCTCAGCATCAGTCCTTCCAATGAACACCCAGGACTGGTCTCCTTTAGGATGGACTGGTTGGATCTCCTTGCAGTCCAAGGGACTTGCAAGAGTCTTCTCCAACAACACAGTTCAAAAGCATCAATTCTTTGGCACTCAGCTTTCTTTATAGTCCAACTCTCACATCCATACATGACAACTGGAAAAACCATAGCCTTGACTAGACAAACCTTTGTTGGCAAAGTAATATCTCTGCTTTTTGTTTTGTTTTGTTTTGTTTTTCTGTTTTCAGTTTTATTTTATTTTTTAAATTAAATTTATTTATTTTAATTAGAGGCTAATTAGTTTAAATATTGTATTGGTTTTGCCAACATCAACATGAATCTGCCACAGGTGTACATGAGTTCCCAATCCTGGACCCCCTTTCTACCTCCCTCCCCATACCATCCCTGTGGGTCATCCCATCCCAGTGCACCAGCCCCAAGCTTCCTATATCCTGCATCGAACCTGGACTGGCGATTCATTTCTTATATGATATTATACATGTTTCAATGCCATTCTCCCAAATCATCCCCCCCCCACAGAGTCCAAAGACCACCAGAAAATTACTAGAGCTAATTAATGAATATAGTAAAGTTGCAGGTATCTCTGCTTTTTAATATGCTATCTAGGTTGGTCATAACTTTCCTTCCAAGGAGTAAGCGTCTTTTAATTTCATGGCTGCAGTCACCATCTGCAGTGATTTTGGAGCCCCCCAAAATAAAGTCTGACACTGCTTCCACTGTTTCCCCATCTATTTCCTAGGAAGTGAAGGGACCAGATGCCATGATTTTCGTTTTCTGAATGTTGAGCTTTAAGCCAACTTTTTCACTCTCCTCTTTCACTTTCATCAAGAGGCTTTTTAGTTCCTCTTCACTTTCTGCCAGAAGGGTGGTGTCATCTGCATATCTGAGGTTACTGATACTTCTCCCAGCAATCTTGATTCCACCTTGTGCTTCATCCAGCCCCGCGTTTCTCATGATGTACTCTGCATAGAAGTTAAATAAGCAGGGTGACAATATACAGTCTTGATGTACTCCTTTTCCTATTTGGAACCTGTCTGTTGTTCCATGTCCAGTTCTAACTGTTGCTTCCTGACCTGCATACATGTTTCTCATGAGGCAGGTCAGGTGGTCTGGTATTCCCATCTCTTTCAGAATTTTCCACAGTTTATTGTGATCCACACAGTCAAAGGCTTTGGCATAGTCAATAAAGCAGAAATAGATGTTTTTCTGGAACTCTCTTGCTTTTTCCATGATCCAGGGGATGTTGGCAATTCGATCTCTGGTTCCTCTGCCTTTTCTAAAACCAGCTTGAACATCTGGAAGTTCACAGTTCACATATTGCTGAAGCCTGGCTTGGAGAATTTTGAACAGTACTTTACTAGCATGTGAGATGAGTGCAATTGTGCAGTAGTTTGAGCACTCTTTGGTATTGCCTTTCTTTGGGATTGGAATGAAAACTGACCTTTTCCAGTCCTGTGGCCACTGCTGGGTTTTCCAAATTTGCTGGCATATGGAGTGCAGCACTTTCACAGCATCATCTTTCAGGATTTGAAATAGCTCAACTGGAATTCCATCACCTCCACTTGCTTTGTTCATACTGAATCTTATCATAGTTAACATGAATGTGATAGCCTTTTAGCATTCCTTCTAGTAAACAGGTGATCATATGGTGGGGGTACCGGATGCCAGCCTCGCTGGTTTGGTATGTCCATCGTGGCTGAGTTAAAGGAACACTGCATCATCAGCCACCAGATTAGTCCTATCTTGGTTATGGAGCTGATCACCATGAGTCCAGGCAGCCTGCCATATCCGTTCCTTTACATCAGGCATTAAAGTGGCATTTAAGATGTAATAAAGATCATTTCAGGTTAAATGATATGCTTCTGTAAGGCAGAGGAATTCTTTTCTGTATCTAGTAGGATTTTCTGAAAAGGATCCTAATCTTCCTTCAATTTGGCTCATATCAGAAATTGAGAAAGGCACATGAACCCGTGTAGGGCCCTCCGGTCCCGCTACCTCTCTGAAAGGAAACATGTGTTTGCTTCGGGTCCTGGCCAATGGAGGGAGGGTGGAAATCTCTTTTGGGGTGTCAGAGTCATCACTTCCTGTTTTGGAGGAGGAAGGGCTAAAGAATGGGGTCTCGTCCCAGAAAGCTTTCTCTCTGGGATGGTAGGGAGGAGGCTCATCTGCCGGGTCGAAGTGGGGGGCTGAGAGTTTAGGGGGCCTTTTATGGGCTTTAGATTTAGATTCTTTTGTAATGGAGGGGGAGAGAGAGCAGAGGAGGATTTGAAAGGTAGAACAGTCCTTGAAGAGAGAAGGACAGATTCTAAGGTCCCAGAAGGCTTGAATATAGGGGACCTCTGACCATTTGCCATTCCGTTTGAGGAAGTTAGTGAGATCTGATAAAATGTTGAAATTGAAAGTCCCAAAACTCAGGTTTTGGTTATCCAGTTTGTATTGAGGCCAAATTTGAGTGCAAAGTGACTCGAGTTTATGAACCTTGAGATCGGTCAAGGGTAGAGGTTTGAGGTTTTGTTTTACACAGGCCAAGGGAGAGTCCTGTGGGACAGATTGGCTTGACCCCATATCAAATGGCTAGCGACTGTCTGGTCAAGAAAAGGTGGTCACCTAATCTTTGACTGGGCAAAGAGAGAGAGAGACTCTGAAGGAGGGAGGGGCGTCCCCCAAGTACCTCCCCAAAGGGCCTTTTGGCCAGAGGGTTCTCTGGGAACCCAGAAAGGACAATAGTCTATGGCAATAGTCTAGAGTACTGTCCGAGCTTACCTGGGCTACGGGGTCAGGCGAGAATTCATGGTGGATGGAGGGAGGTAGAATGGCAAAAGGCCTCTGTCCTGGAGTTGTTCGGTCTCATGGAAAAGAAAGTGTAGAGAAAAAAGCAAGAGAGAGAGAGACCAATATTCTTCAGGTTATGTGGAAAACCAATAAAGCCCTTACACAGGACTTGTACTGCTCACGAAGGCATGGGGTGTCCTCTCAAGGAGGTCTTGAAAGCCCAGGCAGGAAAGTGAGCTCAGCAGGCTTCCATGCTCCAAAGAGCTGGCCATGGAGAACAAGAAGGAATCTCAACCTCCCGGGTTCTGGCACCAAAAAGTGTTGGGTAAGGGAGTTAGAGAAGGCCAGGTTTGGAAAAAGAACGAGACCGGCACTTTACAGGAACAGATCACCTCTAATGAGGTGAGAAGGGGCAGCAGTCAAATTAGTGAGCTGTTGCACTAACCCAAGAAAAGAGTAAGTATATATAGGCATACATGTGGAACTCCACTGTCTTAAGGGGACCTGTTCTTCTCCAAGGTTGTTTGGAGTAGTTTTCTCTTAAACGGCTGGGGCAAGGAATTTTGGAGATCAGCCAGAGGCTGGACCAGCTGGGAGCTGAGCGTAATCAACCTTAATATCCATTTTTTTCTTCAGGTGAGAGAGTTCTTTGATTTGCATAGAATGATGGGGAGGACCAGGAGGGGAGTTTTAACTCCAGGCTATTTTGAGCCATGTAACTTTCTTTCATTTCCTTTTCTTAACATCCTTGATAACACATTTCTTGTCTTTTTGGTTATAAGAATTTTAACAGTTGTGAGGTGATCATTCATTGTGCTTTGACTTGCATTTCCCTAATGATTATTGATATTGAGCACCTTTTCATGTGCCTGTGGGCCATCTATATGTTTTCTTTTAAAAAATGCCTATCCATATCTTCTCCTCATTTCTAATCAGATATATAAGTCTGCTATTATTTTTATGAATTCTTTATGCATTTTTGTATACCAACCCTTTACCAGATACATGAATGGCAAATATTTTCTCCTATCTGGCAGGTTGCTTCTTCATTTTGTTGATCACTTTCTTTGCTGTGCAGAAGCTTTTCAGTTTAATCTGTATGTTATATCCCACTTGGTTATCTTTGCTTTTGGTGTCAAATTCAAAAAGTTATTGCCAAGACTGATGTCAATAAGTTTATCAACTATGTTTTCTTCTAATAGGATCTTTTGAGCTAATGTTCACGTCTCTAATCTATTTTCAGTTAAGTGTAAGATAGTGGTCCAGCATCATTGTTTTGCATGTTACTCTCCAGTTTTCCCAACACCACGTATTAAAGAGATTGTGTTTTTCCCATTGTATATTCTTGACTCCTTTGTCATGAATTAACCGACCACATATGTGTGGGATTATTTCTGGAATCTCTGTTCTATGTCAAAGATCCATGTGTCCATTTTTACGACAATACTGTGTTGTTTTGATTACTACAGCTTTGTAGTCTAGGCTGAAGTCTGGGAGCATGATACCTCCGGATTTGTTCATTTTCTCAAGATTGCTTTGGGTATGTGGGGACTTTCATGCTTCCACCTTTTACTTATTTATTTATTTTTAAATATAAATTCATTTATTTTAACTGGAGGCTAATTACTTTACAATATTGTATTGGTTTTGCCATACATCAACATGAATCCGCCATGGGTGTAC
>NW_011494605.1:81329-82095 GCF_000754665.1 Bison bison bison | reverse complement strand
CAAATCATCCCACCCTCTCCCTCTCCCACAGGGTCCAAAAGACTGTTCTATACATCTGTGTCTCTTTTGCTGTCTCACATACAGGGTTATCATTACCATCTTTCTAAATTCCATATATATGTGTTAGTATACTGTACTGGTGTTTTTCTTTCTGACTTACTTCACTCTGTATAATAGGCTTCAGTTTCATCCACCTCATTAGAACTGATTCAAATGTATTCTTTTTAATGGCTAAGTAATACTCCATTGTGTATATGTACCACTGCCTTCTTATCCATTCATCTGCTGATGGACATCTAGGTTGCTTCCATGTCCTGGCTATTATAAACAGCGCTGTGATAAACATTGGGGTACACGTGTCTCCTTCAATTCTGGTTTCCTCAGTGTGTATCCCCAGCAATGGGATTGTTGGATCATATGGCAGTTCTATTTCCAGTTTTTTAAGGAATCTCCACACTGTTCTCCATAGTGGCTGTACTAGTTTGCATTCCCAGCAACAGTGTAAGAGGGTGCCCTTTTCTCCCCATGCTCTCCAGCATTTATTGCTTCTAGACTTTTGGATAGCAGCCATTCTGACTAGCGTGAAATGGTACCTCATTGTGGTTTTGATTTGCATTTCTCTGACAATGGGTGATGTTGAGCATCTTTTGATGTGTTTGTTAGCCATCTGTATGTCTTCTTTGGAGAAATGTCTGTTTAGTTCTTTGACCCATTTTTTGATTGGGTCATTTATTTTTCTAGTAATTGAGCTGCAGGAGTTGTTTGC
>NW_011494605.1:77001-80336 GCF_000754665.1 Bison bison bison | reverse complement strand
GGGGACCAAGAATCCTAGCGTCTTCGCATGATTCAACAACAACCTTTCATCTTGGGGGCTTGTCCAGGATCCTTCAGGACAAGGTAAGGATGCTTGGAGCTTTAGTTCTTTGTTCTCTTAGCAAACACGTGTTCTGCTGTGCTTTACTAACTCTACGGTGTGCTTGTGTGAATGAATGGCATGCCCTGCGTGAAGCAAGTAAGGAGCCCTGCTCTGCGGTTCCACAGTGATCTCATACGGCTTATGGCAGAAACCTGTTGGGGCGTTATACCGACCTGCCAATGCCAAGAGGCACCCAATGTCTCCTTCGGGAACCGACCAGAAGTGAGCAAAGTGTGTGGACCGAACTCTCCTTACTCAGTCAAACTTTTCGGCCTCTTTGACCATTTCATAACTCCTTGGGAATTAGAAGTACTAACCTAATCTATCGGATCATAGACTTTCAAGGGACTTGTGATCTATACTGTTATTGTGTACTGTGGCTTAGGTCCCAAACTTGGATTGGTAGTCAAGAAAGCGCCTAGCCTCGCTAGGAATCAAAAGTTCAGAAGCTAGATGGAGCTCTAGCTCCAAGAACATTTCTGAGGTTAAAGGTTACTCAGATTGGGACTGCAATGGGTTTTTGTTTCTTTGGTAACGCCGGCTCTTAGTGGATCAGAGGAGGCTGTTATACTGGTGTGATGATGCTTGGAAAGAACATCTCAGTTTTATGTTCATGTCGGTCTTATTGTGGTCAGGAAATACTCAGGGTCGTGCATAGGCACTCAGGTGACGAATGTTTTCGTGGTCTTAGCTTGGGAGGCATTCCGGAAGGTTACTCTGATTGCACCCCGGGTGGCTTCAGAGGCAAGCAAGGTTAAAGGTGAAGAGCTGGACGTCAAGTAGGGATGCTATCAAGTCTACCCCTGGTACATCCCCACCCCATCTCAGTGGTAGAACCAGGAGGGATGCGGACTGCACCTGGGTCGGTAAGGGACAGACTAAGTCCCACCAGAAAGGAAAAGCTTTTGGTGTAACGTCTGTCTACACCCCCATCTAGAGCAGGGAGGGATGCCTCCGGTAGAAAAAATGGCATGGGTCGTTTTTTTTCTCTCTTACAGATGGGAGATAACAATTCCAGCCTCATTCCTTTGAACTGTATCCTGAAAAATTGGGATAGATTTGATCCCCAGGGCTTAAAGAAGACACACCTGGTCTTCCTATGTGATACTGCATGGCCACGGTATCCATCGGAGGACGGTGAACGGTGGCCACTTGGAGGGTCTTTTAAGTATAATACTGTTCTACAATTAGACCTGGTCTGTAAGGAACAAGGGAAATGGGTAGAAGTAGCATATGTGTTGCCCTTTTTCTCTCTGCGAAATATGCCAGACTTATGTCCTAAGGGTATAGATTTGGGCTTGAAACCTTCAGCTCCCTCCTTTACATCTCCTGTCTCAGTACGACCTCAGACTACTCTGGTTTCAGTAGAAACTCAGACCATCGAAGTAAGAGATGAGATGGAGGACAGGAGACAAAAAGAAAAAGAAAAACAGGTTTCTCCAATCTATCCCTGGGATCATATGCGCAGAGCAGCCAGAGAGACTGAGGAACAGCCACACAAGCTGTTGCCTCTTTATGAAACACCCACCAGGAGAAATAATCAGTCTGTGAGAGTTAATAAGCCTTTCTTTTATCAAGAAATACAAAGAATCAAGGAAGATCTGGGAGACTATTTAGAGGACCCAGAAAAATATATTAGAGCCTTTAAAGGTGTTACTCTGCTTTATGACCTCACTTGGAAGGATGTGATGTATATCTTGGGACAAACGCTGACTCCCAAGTCAAAGACTTGAGTTTTGGGAAAAGTGGTTGCTTATGGAAATGAATGGCTTGGTAGTGAATCAGTAGGGAAGAGGGAGAACGAGATAGTGGCCCTCCCCACTGGGAATCAGGCGGTCCCAACTATAGAATCAGACTGGGACTACAATACAGCTAAAGGAAGATGAGATCAGAGTTATTTTGTTAGATGTATTCTTGAAGGACTTAGGCAGGCACGTTCTAAGCCTTAAACTATCGCAAGTTGGCAGACATAGAACAGGAGGAGAAGGAAGCTCCTGGTAAATTCCTAGATAGACTGAGAGAAGGCCTTCGCAGATTCACTGAGATTGATCCCGAAAGTGAAGAGGGAAAAGTGATCTTAAAGGATAGATTTCTCACTCAGTCGGCTCCAGATATCCGCCGTAAGCTATTAAAACGGGCGTATGAACCAAATCAGTCTTTAGATACTCTATTACAACTGGCTCAGACAGTCTATTATGGTAGGGAATATGAGGAAAAGAAAGAAAGGCAAAAAAAGACAAAGGAAAAGGCGGAAGCCTTCGCCATGGCTATGAACAGCCTGAGAAAAATGCCCAGAGGGGCCCAGGTGAAAAGGGATGGGCTTGCTATTACTGTGGGAAGGAGGGGCACCTCAAGCGGGATTGCCCTCAGGCATCTAAGCCGCCCCTGGCTTCATGTCCGGTCTGCTGCAAAGGACCACACTGGAAGAGAGACTGCCCCCAGAGGCGTAGGTCTCCCGGGTCGGACTCTCAAGACAATCAGGACTGAAGGTGCCCGGGGGTCCCCACACAGGCTCCCATCCTAATTACACCTGAGGAACCCCAGGTATTAATAGTTGTGGGGGGCCAATCCATCGATTTCCTTTTAGATACTGGGGCAACTTATTCTGTGCTTACTGAAGCCCCTGGCCCACTTTCTTCCCAATCCGCTTCCGTAATGGGACTGTCTGGACGAGCCAAAAGGTATTATTTCAGTTATTCTTTATCTTGCAACTGGGATTCTGTGCTGTTTTCACACGAGTTTCTGATTGTGCCAGAATCTCCCTCACCCCTTTTGGGAAGGGATATACTGAGCAAGGTCCATGCCTCTGTTTTCATGAATATGGAGCCCTTCCTTTCTCTCCCTTTAGTTGAACAAAATGTAAATCCTAGAGTATGGGCTGATGGAAAATCTGTGGGTCGAGCACAAAATGCTATTCCTGTAGTTGTTAAGCTCAGAGACCCACACGTATTTCCACATAAGAAGCAGTATCCACTGAAACCTGAAGTTAAGGAAGGGTTAAAACCCATCATCAAAAATTTAAAGGAGCAGAGACTATTAATTCCCTGTACCAGTCCTTGCAACACTCCTATTTTGGGTATAAAGAAATCAAATGGTAAATGGAGACTAGTTCAAGATTTATGAATAATAAATGAGGCTGTAGTTCCTTTACACCCCGTGGTGCCTAATCCTTATACCCTATTGTCTGAATTCCTGAACGGGCCAAATATTTCTCAGTAATTGATTTAAAGGAT
>NW_011494605.1:73812-76108 GCF_000754665.1 Bison bison bison | reverse complement strand
TCAGTGGAAGGCTTCCCGTGGTGGACATCCCCACTTCAAGGAAAAGACTTTCTCCAAGTCTGTGAATACCTTCAACAACAATCACATGCGATGCCTCTTCTTCATCTGATGACATCTACCAACCCTAAAATGGACTGGTGCAACACGTTGCACTTTAACTATGGACATAATGTGACTTTTAATTTTGATTTTAACTTGTTTTAATGACTATGTTGCCTGCATCTGTAATTGTATAACTGGATTTGTTTCTAGCCGCATGAAAGCTTTTAAGTTACAAATGGTTGCTCAAACTCCTGCTACTGCTGTAGCTTCCTTCAGCTACTATTTGGGGCCCCTGGATCAGATATCCTCAATATGAGGATTAGGAGAATATGTTGCCTCACCAATTTAGGGACAACGCCCCTTGTCAGCTCAGAAGCAGTTATGGAACAAGAACGACACCCCTTTTCCCTAGGCAACATAATTCCTCTAAAAGAAAAGGGGGGAATGAGAGAGTCATTTCCTAGGCAGGTTGATAGGGAGTCTAGGGGTCCCCAAGGAGAGAGGGGTCTGGAATTCTCAAGGAGGAAGAAAGGACAAACTTTTTTTTCTTTCTCCACATTCCTTAGGATTATATAACAATAATGTATCCTGCCTAAGGACAGTCTTTGGATTAAACCTTCTGTTATCTTAAAATGCAAATTATGTGAGTAGACCTGGTCTTTACAAGGATGTATCCTGCTTGAGGGCAGTGTTATCTTAAAATGTAAATCATGGGAGTAGGTCTGATGAGGTCTTTACAACCTCCAGACATTCTTTGGATTATATAACTTCATTGTTAACACTAGCAAGCAGGTACTCTTTCTGCCCCCTTCTGATGCCTATGTCAGAAGCTTTCTCTATCTCCTTTATACTTTAATAAAACTTTATTACACAAAAGCTCTGAGAGATCAAGCCTCGTCTCTGGCCCCGGATTGAATTCTTCTCCTCCGGGGGCCAAGAATCCCGGTGTCTTCACATGATTCAACAACAACCTTTCAAAAGGTTTGGTAGAACTCACCAGTGAAGCTGTCTGGTCCTAGACAATTTGTTTATTGAAAGTTTTTGATTACTGATTCGATCTCCTTACTACTAATCAGTAAGTTTAGGTTTTCTCTTTTTTTCATGTTTCAGACTTGGTAGGTTGTACGCTTTTAGAAATTTTTCCATTTCTTCTAGGTCATAAAATTTGTTGGCATGTAGTTATTCATAGTATTCTCTTATGTACATTGTATTTCTGTGGTATCACTTGTAACATCTTTTTTTTTTTTTCTTAGTGAGTCTAGGTAAAGTTTCCTCAGAAAAAAGCAACAAGTTTTAACACAAGTTTTAAAAAATACAAGTTTTTTTTTTCTTTAAGAACAGGTTGCAACAAACAGTGTATTTAAGGCTCCCAAGCAGAGTGTAAAATTGTTGATTATATAACTGTGTTCTAACATAGTATAAAAGGGAATTTCTAGAACTACTCCTGCTACAACTGTAGTACTTCAGTGAAGTAGGACTGAAACTGGTGTTGGATCCTCTATGGCTGATGGAAAGTGAGGGGTATTGTCCAAAGTGAGCACATTTTCTGGTTGCAGCTCAAAGTAAAGCTATTGGTAGGGAAATAGTATAATTAAGATCTAGGATAAAACTTGATTGATATTCTCATGTATTTGAATGGAGAAGTAATTATGTATTGATATTGCAAAACCAATCATTCCAATGTGATCATAGGGCTTCCCTGGAGGCTGAGACAGTGAAGAATCTACCTGCAATGCAGGAGACCCAGGTTTGACCCCTGGGTCAGGAAGATCATCTGGAGGAGGGCATAGCAACGCACTCCAGCATTCTTGCCTGGAAATTTCTATGGACAGAGAGTCCATGGGGTCACAAGACCCAGAAAAGCCCTCAGTGACTAACCGGTCATTAAAATGTGATTATGAAAATGTGCCTAAAGGTTGTTAATTAGCCTCAGTCACAACCAGGAGGTAGGTAGGAGAGGATAAGACAAGGGACTGGGAGGGCCGGAATGGCTCAGGTTCTTAAAGTATGGTAATGGTCAGCAAGCCCACAGGACAAAGTCTTGTTGTGTAATAATCACATGGTTCCTGGGGAAAAGCCAGCTAACCTCTCAGGTCTTGACCCCTCACCCAGTCCAGGGAGCTCACTCCTCTTCAGGCCCTGTGCTGGTAACCTCGGGTCTGTCAGACACCCCTTCCTTAAGGAGATCTCAGGCTGTCCTGGCAGCCCTGCCCTTAGAAGACAACAGCTGTTCCTTCCTGAGTCTCCCTGTTCT
>NW_011494605.1:70803-73712 GCF_000754665.1 Bison bison bison | reverse complement strand
CAGGACAAAGTCTTGTTGTGTAATAATCACATGGTTCCTGGGGAAAAGCCAGCTAACCTCTCAGGTCTTGACCCCTCACCCAGTCCAGGGAGCTCACTCCTCTTCAGGCCCTGTGCTGGTAACCTCGGGTCTGTCAGACACCCCTTCCTTAAGGAGATCTCAGGCTGTCCTGGCAGCCCTGCCCTTAGAAGACAACAGCTGTTCCTTCCTGAGTCTCCCTGTTCTCCAGGCTGAGCACCTTCAGCTGTTCTCACAGGCTTCCCCATGCTTCCCTGCCCATTCTTCAATCCCATCCTCCCTGCCTGGACCTGAGCTTGCCTTGGACACAGATATCAATCTGATGAGTCAGCCCTGTGGGTCCACTGTGTGTGGAGACAACAGACAGGAATCTAAGATGGTGTCATGTCAAGGAAAAGAGGCTCACCTGCTGTGTGGGGAGTTACGTCAGGAAGAGTAGGCCAACTGGCTTGATTTTGTGAAACACAGGACTTTGTTTAAACTGACATTCCCAGACAGAATGACCAGCCTCAAGGATGGCATCTAGCAAAGGGTGCTGATATTTGACTTGTGCCCTTAAATTGGGTCTGGTTATCTCTGGGCGTTCTTCCCTCATACAGTGTGCTGTGAGTTTCCTGGGGCTGAGGTATCATCTCCTCCCTGTACCCCTGAACTCAGCAGAGAGACTGACCTGGAGGGATGCTCAGCCCAGGTGTGTGGAGAGAGAAAGAGAGAAATGAGCCACTTGCAGGCTGGGCAAGTGCAGCATCTACCCCCCCTGAAGGAGGCAGCACTCAGCCCTGTGGCGGGTCGGGGCTAGGGGGTAGAGAGGGTGAGGGCTCACCATGGGGCCAGTCTTTTCAAGAGAAGGAGTCTCAGTCATTATCAGCAGAATGGAGGTAAGACGGGGACTGTTAGAATCAGCCACAGAGAGATGCCAAAGCCCAGTTTGTTCACGGATGTTGTTGTATTAGATTTCCAGAGTATTTTGATTTTCAGAACTTGTGGTCTTTTTTTGGGTGCAAATGTCAATTTTCTGAGTAAGGTTTGACACATGGAACCAATAAAACATTTTCACTGATGTTCCCATTTCACCGATGGCCATTACGTAATAAATAGACTCTGTAAGTAGACAATTTCTCTTATGTTGATTGTATTACTCATGGTGCTTTGATAATGGCTCAGATGGTAAAGAATCTGCCTGCAATGCAGGAGACCTGGGTCTGATCCCTGAAACGGGAGGATCCCCTGGAGAAGGGTACAGCTACCACTCCATTATACTTTGGAGTATATTGGAGAATTGCAATACGTAGACGAATTCTAAGGACAGAGGAGCTTGGCAGGCTGCAGTCCATGAAGTGGCAAAGAGCAGGACATGACTGAGCTACTAACACAAACACATGGTACTTAATCATTTGTCAATATCTGCTGGTCTAATATAGCAATTGCAACCAAATACTTCTAGCTCTTATAATAGATTTTTTTCAATACCTGTGTTATTGGCTCAGTTAGAAATTAGAATGCCAACTTAATTGGGTTGAACAAATGACATGCCCAGGAAGAAGGATTTGCAGGCATCTGGCTTTCTTGGACACCAAGCAATCAGAAAAAAAGACCAGGTCCTCTGGGTCCACCAGAGGAGATCCAAGAAAACTAGGTAACATAGCTGGAGTGTTAGGAGGCTCCTAAAGGTCAGTTCCTGCACTGGATCAGTAGAACAAGACAGATCAAATGATGGTCGTGACTTTGGAGCACAGAGCAGCCCCCAGAATGCACTCAAGCAGGACATGTCTCAGGTCAGGGTGGGATTGTCAGCCCGCACTAGAAGAGGAGCTCCATAAAGGCAAGGATTCTGTTGCTTACTGCTGAATCTCTTGCTCCTAGGATGGCAATTCATCCAAAGTAAGTCCTCAACATATAGGTATCAAATAAATGAATAACTGAGCTCATCTACCCACCTACTCTTTCATGTACTTGGCATCCACTGTGGTGGAAACATTATGGGATGTCTGCCCAGCTCATTTGCTCTGAGATCTCTTCCCTCAAGAAAGGTGGGTCTTTGGAAGGCCTATTCACCCCAGCCACAGTTGATTGTAACAGATGGACCACTTGGCCATGATATTAGAATCAGAGTATTGGAACAGGATTCAACAGGTCCCCTCAGGCTTAAGGGTGGCAGAATGGGGAAACGTGCCAACCCCAGAAGAGTAAACATTCCGTCCTCCACTGCCCAGACTCTGCCCAAGGACAGGGACTGTGTCTGTTGATTCATGACTGTATCATCAACTCCTAGAAAACTGTCTGTTTAAGGTAGAGCCTCCTTAGACACTTGCAGAGGGATGACTGCGTGGATGTACCGAGAGAAGGAATGGGAGACACAGTCCTGGCAGCCCTCCAGTCCCTGGTTCTCCCCTTCCACACCCTGGCTGCCCCTGCCCTCATGCTCTGTGAGATGTCCCTGAGCCCCAGCTTTATTTTTGTGCTTCCTTCTTTCCTACATTAGCTATGATTCTATCTGACACTTACAAACAGAATTTTGTATTAAAACTCACTCATCACTCTTACATGTACTCATTCCTTCTTCATGAACTTATTGCTTCTTTGAAAAGTGAGGCTTAATCCCTATGAACATGCTCTACACTCGCTCTAAAAACAGGGATGATAGATATGAAAGACAAGCCTGTCAACATGATGCCAAGCGTTTAGAACACTGAATGGAAACGTGATAAGAGAGGCACCCAGGGAGTCTTGAGAATCCTAGGAAGGGACACCTTGGGGTCAGCAGCTTTGGGCTTAAATGATCTCACCTGGGTATATATCCTTTACATGGGTTTCCTCATTCTTCAGTGAAACAAGATCAAGTAATATTCCCCCCTCATACAGGTTTGCCTTAATTTTACATAAGCCTATGA
>NW_011494605.1:65440-69521 GCF_000754665.1 Bison bison bison | reverse complement strand
AATTTTGGAAATTCACTTGCTGGAAATGTACTGGCCTTCCTGACTTTTCCTGTCACATACCTCCTTCTGACAATCTGGGTTCCTCCTATGCAGTCCCCAGTCACTCCTCTGATCCAGTCTCCCCGACCCCCACACACATCCATCTGTGGTCCAGGGAATGGTACTTTCCTGTTGGAGGGGCAGATGTGGTTCCAGTACTGGGGGATGCTGACCTCAGCCTTCCACCATGACATCCTGAGGCCCTCCAGGGGGCACATGGCCTACTCTGTCCAACTGATGGTGGTGAGTCCACCTCTCTTTCATCTGCACATATCACACCAAGCTCAATCCATAGTTCACTCTCAAACAGATATATCTGTCAAACATCCATCAGACACAGCCCCCCAGAATAATGCGGTCAATCCCAGAGACACACACGTCACACACTGGAAGTGCACAAACACATTGTCAAATGCTGAAACTCTCTTCTACAGCCAAGCCTGTTCCCTCTTGCAGACACATGGACACATTATTACCCATCTTATGTGGCACACACTTCAACACACATGTGCTACTGCCATATAGAGGTAAGAATTTGCAGCTATGATGGGGCTGCATCTGGGCCCCCAGAGTCCTCAGCTCTGGCTGGGAACCACTGTTCTGGGACAGATTCAATTATCAAGGGGAGAAAGTCTCACCTGCAGAAGGAGGGAGAGCTGGAGAAGGAGAGGAAATGGAGGCCCTTGGACTTCCTGGACATCCTCCTCTTTGCCAGAGTGAGTGTGGGCAGGAGAGGCCTGAGCCTTTGGGCAGAAGCACACAGGAAGGGCAGACCCTGCACACTGGCCCTGCCTCCACAGATGAAGACTGGGAGCAGCTTGTCTGACAAGGACCTCCATGCCGAAGTGGACAAGGTCATGTTCAAGGGTCAGGACACAACAACCAGTGGCATCTCCTGGATCCTCTATTCTCTGGTCTCCCACCCTGCGCATCAGCAGAGGTGACAGAAGAGATCCAGAGGCTCCTGGGGGATGGTGCCTCCATCACATGGTGAGTGTCCTGGAGATGGAAGAATCCTGTCCCACCTAGGTAGAGAGAATCCTGGTTGTCCAGTCCTGCCTGCCCTCAGGTGGGCTTCCTTTCAGGGACCATCTGGACCAGATGCCTTATACCACACATGTATCAGGAGGCACTGAGATTCTACCCACCAGTACCAGTTATTGGCAAAGAGCTCAGCAAGCCCATCACCTTCCCTGTTGGACACTCCTTACCTGCATGTATAAACTTCATCTCACCACTCAGCTAATCACTCTGTAGGACCACATGGTAGATCAGAAATCCACGTGTGCTTTTCTAGTTGTGTGATGACATGACTATTGTACCCAACTTAAGGTAATTATTTACTCTGTAAAGTCACTTGCTCATTGGAAGAAAAGCTATGAGTAACCTAGACAGCGTATTATAAAGCAGAGCCATTACTTTGCCAACAAACATCTGTCTAGTCAAAGCTATGGTTTTCCAGTAGTCATGTATGGATGTGAGAGGGACCATAAAGAAAGCTGAGCACTGAACTGTGGTGTTGGAGAAGACTCTTCAGAGTCCCTTGAACTGCAAGGAGACCAAACCTGTCAATCCTAAAGGAAATCAGTCCTGAATATTTATTGGGAGGACTGATGTTGAAGCTGAAACTCCAATACTTTGGCCACCTGATGCGAAGAAATGACTCATTAGAAAAGACCCTGATGCTGGGAAAGATTGAAGGCAGGAGGAGAAGGGGACAACACGAGTCTGAGCAAGCTCTGGGAGTTGGTGATGGACAGGTAAGCCTGGCGTGCTGCAGTCCATGGGGTCACAAAGAGTCAGACACTACTGAGCACTGAGCAGCTGAACTGAGCTAGGATAAGGTGTGTGAAATGCATGACACAGAACATGAACACAGCAAAAGCTCAACAAACAAATGTTTGCTCCTGAATGTCATCTTGTAATAGGCCCTAAAATTCTAATTCCTTGAGATGTGAAGGCTTCAGAGAAGAGCAGACAGAAGCCAGAGGTGTGATTCTTCCATATGGGGTCTAAATATTGGAAGGAGCTCAGGAACTCCACTGTTATGGGTCAGATGGCCCAGTCTCTGAGGAGCCCTCTGATGGATGGCAGAGAACAGTCAATGATGAGGTCTGAGAGCCCTGCCATGGCTGGAGGCTACCCATTGGCTCACCTCCAAGTGGGTCTGAATTCCAGCCCTGCCACTCCTAGTTCTGTGATCACAGACACATCCCTTATCTCTTGGAGGCTCAGGGGCTTCATCTCATCACAGGGACAGGACTACCTTCCTTGAGGGCTGTGTGAGGATTAAATGAGTTATTGCACGTTCCCCAAGGGCCATGATGGCACTTGATAAATATAGGTTGTCACCTGAGTTGCTCCTAAATGTAACCTGTGAATTATTTTACTTCTCAATTTGGGGCCATGGTTAGCTAGTCCTAATCTGTGCTCATGTGCTTTGTCATGCCCAGACTGCCTGTCTTGCAAGACCACCATTTCTTTTAGAGTGATGGAAATACTGTTGCAGAAGTTGGTCTGTCAAGAAACCAAGCACCGCATTCGGAAAGTCGGAAATTTCAGGTTTACTACGCTGGTGAGCCCAGAGGAGTTAACACTTCCAGTTCTGAGGCTTGAAAAACCGAGTTACAGAGCTTTTATAGACAGGGCATGACACCAGACTTTAGTGGGCATCTCTAACTCTTTATAGGCTAGTTCAAACTAGGGGTGTCCTGCAGGCAGAAGCAGCAGTTAGGACACAGCAGGGGAGATGCCTGACCTTTCCATAAACATGGTTAAGCATGATTACAGGGGCTGGGTAATTGACATGGGTGATGGAAGTAAGTTTCAGCTGCTAGCATTGTAAGTTTCTGTCTTTCTGAAACTATGTAACTTACATGACTTTGCAGGAGCTAGCTGAGTTGCAGAAGCAGAAAGAGCATGAGGTTATTTCCAGCTGGGTGCAAGGTTTTAAATTTTCCTCTTCAGTATGATGGCCAAGGGAGAAGGGGATTGGATGCTCTCTCCATACCAACTCCTTCACCTGCTCCTGCTCTGGGATACTTGTCCCCTGGTGGACTGGTGGGAGGAGTTTGACCTCACTTGTCCTGGCCCCGGTACTCTCTCTTCAGGTGTTTGACTCATCCTAGTCTGCACCAGGTCCTGCTGGACACAACCATGCCTTCCTCCCCTTCTCAGGAGGATCGGGTGAGGCCTTTGTACTTGGGGAAGAGGTGTGACTGGTTGCTACCCCATGTGTGTGACTGTCTACATTCATATGAAGTACACACAGTTATGTTCTTGTATGCTGATGTGTTTGTTAAGAAGGCATGGGTCTCCATGTATAAGAATTGCATCAGGGCCTGCCATGGAGATATTGACCTCCTGACATCCACAATGATTGGCCACATTTCCATGTCAGTGGCCTGTCCAAATTATTCTTGGATTTTGGTCACTTTAAGAGTATGACTTTTTAATTTTAGAAGTTTTCATGAAAGTTGAACTTCAGATGTTTGTTTCACAATTATCAGTCATCTTTAAAAGTGGTTTTCTCTCTTACCGCATTCCTAGTCCAGCGCACTGCCTTTTCTGCTTAATTCACCAACTAGCCCCTCTCTATATCTGTCCTGTTTGCATGAGCTTGGATTTCCAGCTGCCCTCCATGCCCTGAGGTTTCAAGTCAGGTCTGTGATCAGTTACAGTTGCCATTTGAAGAAAGTTACACAGTCATGTGTGTGTTCTCTATTTCTGTAGTCCATCCCAACAAAATTTTGGCTGTATATTCCTATAAGCATTACACTTCTCCCAGCTGCTAAAATTCTTTTTGTGTTCAGTTCAGTTCAGTCGCTCAGTCGTGTCTGATTCTTTGTGACCCCATGAATCGCAGCACATCAGGCCTCCCTGTCCATCACCAACTCCCAGAGTTCACTCAAACTCATGTGCATCGAGTCAGTGATGCCTTCCAGCCATCTCATCCTCTGTCGTCCCCTTCTCCTCCTGCCCCCAATCCCTCCCAGCATCAGGGTCTTTTCCAATGAGTCAACTCTTCTCATGAGGTGGCCAA
>NW_011494605.1:64262-64533 GCF_000754665.1 Bison bison bison | reverse complement strand
TCCCATGAAGTGGTGGGACCGGATGCCATGATCTTCGTTTTCTGGATGTTGAGCTTTAAGCCAACTTTTTCACTCTCTACTTTCACTTTCATCAAGAGGCTTTTTAGTTCCTCTTCACTTTCTGCCATAAGGGTGGTGTCATCTGCATGTCTGAGGTTATTGATATTTCTCCCCACAATATTGATTCCAGCTTGTGTTTCTTCCAGTCCAGCGTTTCTCATGATGTACTCTGCATAGAAGTTAAATAAGCAGGGTGACAATATACAGCCTT
>NW_011494605.1:54809-64150 GCF_000754665.1 Bison bison bison | reverse complement strand
GATATTTGGCAAAACTAATACAATTATGTAAAGTTTAAAAATAAAATTAAAAAAAAAAGAAAACTGACCTTTTCCAGTCCTGTGGCCACTGCTGAGTTTTCCAAATTTGCTGGCATATTGAGTGCAGCACTTTCACAGCATCATCTTTCAGGATTTAGAATAGTTCAACTGGATTCACTGGAGAGTATATAACCTCATTGCTAACACTAGCAGGAGGGTACTCTTTCTGCCCCCTTCTGATGCCTATGTCAGAAGCTTTCTCTATCTCCTTTATACTTTAATAAAACTTTATTACACAAAAGCTCTGAGCGATCAAGCCTCGTCTCTGGCCCCGGATTGAATTCTTCTCCTCCGGGGGCCAAGAATCCCAGTGTCTTCACATGATTCAACAACCTTTCAGACCTTTGTTGGCAAAGTAATGTCTCTGGTTTTAATATGCTGTCTAGGTTGGTCATAACTTTTCTTCCCAGGAGTAAGCGTATTTTAATTTCATGGCTGCAGTCACCATCTGCAGTGATTTTGGAGCCCCCCAAAATAAAGTCTGTCACTGTTTCTCCATCTATTTGCCATGAAGTGTGTGTGTAATTGTGCATTATTTTCATTGTTGTATAGGAGAAATCAACATAACACTGTAAATAAATTAACCTCCAATTGAAAAAAAATTATTGACACAGAGCTTGAATGCAACAAAAGCTCAGTAAACAAATGTTGACCCTTCTATATAGTCGTATGATGGAGCCTAAAATTCTAATTCCTTGAAACATGAAGGCTTAAGAGAAAAGCAGACAAAGTGGGAGGCATGGTTCTTTCATATGGGGTCTAAGTAAAGAAGGGAGCTCAAGGACTGCACTGTTATGGGTCAGTTGGTCTGTTCTCTGAGGTGCCCCCTAGTAGATGGCAGAGAGCAGCTGATCATGTATCTGAGAGCCCTGCCATGGTTGGTGGCCACCCACTAACTCACCTCCCAGTGAGTCTGAATCCCAGCCCTACTCCCTCCTAGCTGTGGAATCATAGACCCAACCCTTAACCCCTCTGAGGCTCAAGTGCTTCATCTGCTCATAGATATAGGAGTGCTTGCCTTGAGGGCTGTGTGAGGATTAAGTGAGTTACTACATATTCCTCAGAGTCATAATGACACTTGATAAATGTGAATTGTCACTCAACTGCTCCTAAGTGTAACCTTGAAGTTCTTTTACTTCTTAATCCTGAGCCCTGATCACCTTCTCCTAATCAGTGCTCATGTGCTTTGTCATTCCCCACCCACCTGTCTTCAAGAGCATCATTTCATTCAGAGTGACGGAGGGTGCTCCCATGGTGGCTCCCAGGACGTTTGTGAAGACACTCATGCCCTGCACTATGGGACCATCAGGCTTCTCTCTCTCCTCTCTGCCCCACAGGAATCATCCTCCCCTCTCCTTTTATGGGCTTCATCACAACCCAAAGGTGTGGCCAAACCCAGAGGTACAATGGTGGTGGGAGGAGGAGATGGGATGCTCTCTCCACAACAACCTGTCCTCCTGCTCCTGCTCTGAGATTCTTGTCCCCTGGTAGATTGATGCTAGGAGTTTGACCCACATGTCCTGGCCCTGGTGTACTCTCTGCAGGTGTTTGACCCATCTTGGTTCACATCAGGTTCTACTCGACACAGCCATGCCTTCCTGCCCTTCTCAGGAGGATCCAGGTGAGGCCTCTGTACTGGGGGAAGCAGATGTCACTGGTTGCTACCTGCTGTATGTGACTGTCTACATTCATATGTGGAGCATGAAGTTCTGTTTTTGTATGTTGATGTGCTGAGAAGGAGGCCTGGGTCTCCATGTACAAGAAAGCCTTCAGGGCCCTCCATAATGGCGTTGACCTCCTGATGTCCACAAGGATTGACCTCATTTCCATGTCAGTGGCCAATCCAAAGTATCCAGAGTTTTCCTCACTTTAGGAGTATGACTTTTTAGCACTAGAAGTTTTCATGAACATTAAACTACACATTTGGTTAGCACAATTTCAGTCACCTTAAAAGGTGATTTTATCTGTTCCCGCATTCCTAGTTGGTACACTGCCTTTTTGTTTAATTCACCAATTTCCCCTCACAGTATCTGTCATGTTTGCATGGGTTTGGAACTTCAGCTTCGTTCCATGTATAGGATCAGCTACAGTTGTAGTTTGAAGAAGGTTTCACGGTTATGAGCGTGTTCTCTATTTCTGCAGTAACTCCGATAGTTTTGACTGTGTATTAATATAACCGTGACATATTTTCCTGTTGCCAAAATTCTATATATAATAGCAGAGGTTATATACCATAGTCCCAGATTGTACAGAGTCTAATGTTAGTAAGAAAAGGCGTAAAGTGGAGAACAATCAAGTCTGCTTTGGGGAGTGTATTGCTGATCCTGCTCATGGTGCCAACTATCTTGCTGTTCACACTGTGCACACTGTTTGCTGAGCCCAGGGTAGTCAAGGCATGGGCTAAGAGGCTGGAAGAAGACTGGAGGAGCCATAGGAACTGCAGACACGTTTATTCTCTCCTGGCTGGCAAGGCTGCCATAACACTGCCTGTCTCCTTGCTGATGCAGCAGCTGTAGCAGCAGTCATAACATAACCATAAGGCAGCCAGAACACAGTCAGAACATAACCTCGTATAACATAACCATGATGTTGCTCCAATATAGCCCCAATGCAGCAGGAGCCAGGGTTTTCTTGGTGAAACTAATTAAGGTGTACCACACACCGCCCCCAGGGCCTTTCCAGGTGGAGCTTATATAACAAAAGTAGCCCCAGTCCAAGCGAGTACCATGTGAAGTGTGAATGCAGTGCCATACAGTGATCTCATCTGTTACATAATCATTGTTTACAAACTGTGGGGCAAGAGCAAGAGGCCGCAGGGCAAGAGAGCCTGACCATGTCATCTTGGTTAATTTGCTCTTTCCCTACAGGTGGAAAGCTTCCTTGTATTTGACAGATGCATTTGAAAAATCCCTTGCATGTAAAGTATAAAGCACCCTTGAAATAGCTGTTAACCTGGATGATACACTCCTAAATGATTGCTGTGAAATCGTAAAGGCTACAAAAAGTTTGGCTTCCCTGGTAGGTCAGTTGGTAAAGAGTCTGCCTGCAATGCAGGAGACCTGTGTTTGATCCCTGGGTTGGGAACATCCGCTGGAGAAGGAAATGGAACCCACTCCAGTATTCTTGCCTGGAGAATCCCAAGGACTGGTGGGAATCCCATGGGCTACATACAGTCCATGGCATCGTAATTTCAGTGACTTTGTAACTTAGTAGAAACAAGTTTTTTCTGACTCTACAGTTCTAGGAAATTTTCAACTGTGAATCAACATTCACAGAACAGCTTTGAAGCAAATTGTCTTCCTGAATTGCTTCTAGGATTTGGTTTACACCACGGTCCAGTCCTTCCTTGTAGACATGGCTGCACGTCATGCAGCTGCCACTAGAGGAAAGGCACTAGGCAGCTTGATTTTAGGTCAGAATGAATATTTGTTATGCTCTCAGTCCATTTGAGTTGTTTTCAATTCAATTAATATTGTTCAAATGTGAAAGTATGTATTAAGCGTGTCTCCATGTGCCAAGACCTGTGCTAGGAGATGGGAACACAGGGATGATAACGCTGTCCTCCCCCAGGGCTCACTGTCAACAACATGTCTCCTCAAGACAGACATCATTCACACATCCACTCTTTCACTCATTCATTCCTTGGGCAGACTGTGGAGGATCCACGATCCAGCACTGTGCTGGACACTGGATGTGCTGTGTCCTTGAGTTACACCCATGGTGCCTTCAGGGTCCAGAGTGGGAAGAGGTGCAGCCAGCAGAGGGGGTGAGGGTGGTGGTCACTGGATGGAGCCTTGAGCATGAGGATGGCAGAGGCGAGGGGCGGGGACCTCAACCGTCGCTGAGTCAGGAAGACGAGAGGGACAGATCCCAGGTGAGTGAGGAAGAATCCAGAGAGGGCTGTGATGCCACTGAGGTACTGGGACGTGTGCTCCCTGTGATGCGGAAGATAGCAGGCCTGGAGCTACTGTGGGTTTAGAGGGAGGGGAGGAATGGAGGCTGAAAAGGCCAGATGAGGAGCCCAAGGGATGGTTAGGAGGGTCATTTCTGAATTAGAATGGGAAGGTTCCAAAGGTAGATTGACCAAGGAGGTGAAGGGAGACAAGAAGTCAGATCATTAATTGGGAGGCAAATGATCAGCAGGTTCAGGGTCATTAACCCTTGTCCTCTCTAGGAAGGCTCCCTGTTGCCATTCTGATTCCTTGCACAACCCTGTCTTATCATCTCTTGGGACTGAACAGCCTGTTTTTCCACCATAGGTGGTAAGGTCCCGAGAGGGTGTCTCAGGACCCCTGCCCCCTACAGTGCCCTGGGCTGACCTGAAACCAGGAATTGCCCATGGACGAGTGAATAAAGTACTAGTTCACATTTTGATCCACTTGACTTGACTCTGTGGCTTACAGCACTGATGCCTCCCTACAGGTTTCCTGCTGAGAGCAGGAGTAGGAAGTTGGAGATAGTCCTTGGAGAGGTGGGCTTTGTCTTAGGTCAGGGGGAGAGTTTGGCCCAAAGCTTCGCTGGCAAGTTCATTGTGATGAGTAAGGAAGGGATCAGGGCTGGGCCATGTAGAGGACAGCCCTGAATCCCTGTGCTCAGCAGGGGTTAGAAGCCTCCGCTGTCTTCCTTTTCCCCTCCTTACCCAGGAACTGCATCGGGAAGCAGTCTGCCATGAATGATGCAAGGTGGCCGTGGCCCTGACCTTGCTTCGTTTTGAGCTGTCATCGGATCCCTTCAGGGTCCTTGTGCCTGCTTCAGTCATGGTGCAGAGATCCAAAAATGGGATCCACTTTCAACTCAGGAAGCTCTCTGATCCAGGTGGGGACAAGGACAAGCCCTGAGGGCCCCTGCCCGCCATCCTGTCTTGCTGTCACTCTCCCTGTCCTTGCCCCTTTGCCCACTTCCAGCTTTGATCTGCCTGCCTGCCAGCTTGCCTCATCTCCTGCCTCCTGCCCAGCAGCTGACTTTCTGCCCTTCTCCTCTCACCTTTCTCCAGGCTCTCTATCTGCTGTCTCTCCATCTGTCTCTGACCCCCTGTATCTCTCACTGTCCACCTAATCCTGATTGCCTGCTCTCCTCCAGCATGTCTATTCTCTCCTGTGTTTTTTCCCTTCTGCCTGCCTGTATACCTGTATTCACTTCTATTTTGATGCTACAATAATTTGCCTCTGCCTTAGGGACTTAGAACAACACAAAGTTATCCTCTGATGGTTCTGGAGTGAGAAGTCAGAAATGGGTTTCCCTGGACACAACCAAGATGTTGGAAGGTCCCCTATCCAGAGACCTAGGTTAGGATTGCACTTTTTGCTGTTTTCACATCTGGAGCTGCAATCCTTGCATTCCTTGGCTCCTGGGCCCTCCTCCACATTCAAGTCCTGAGGCATCTACAAATGTCCCTCTGCTTCTGTCTTCACATAATCTTCTCTTTTATCAGGACTTGTGATTTACCTGGGTAATTCAGATAAAACAGGCTTGTTCTGGGGTTTTGGGAACTAGGACGAGGACACCTGGGGAGCCATCACAGGACCTGCTAAATCCTGTGTGACTTCTTTGCCCTGTGCTCAGCTCTCTCCCATGTGTGAGATGGGCCTACCCTTGTTTCACTCACATGGCATCCTCTTTCCCCATCTCTGCATAAAGTTCACAATATCATATGGAGTGTGTATGTCTGCTCTGAAAGGAATTGGATGAAACAGAAGAGAGATAAGTGGAGGGAAGACAGCGGAGAGGAGGAGGGAAAATGACACCTGCTCTGTGGGGCTGGAACCCCAGCAGGGAGAGCATGTCCAGCCCCCTTGCAGCCTCACACTCTGGGGTCCCTCATGCCCCACACCCTGCCTGGCATCTGAGGCCCCCGTGACAGCTGAGTCAGGAGAAAGGGCTTGTCTCCAAAGGCTCAGAGGGAAGATGCTCACACCAGCACCTGTCGGGGAAGGAGCCTCCTGCCCTTCTCTGGTAGCTTCCTCATCACATCTGTAGAGGGGCCCAGCCAGCACCCACCCTGTGCTAGCAGGGAAGACATTACAGACTTGTCCAGGCACAAGGGTCTCTACTCCAGAAGAGATTTAAGCAGAGCCCAGCCTGGCCATGTCAGGCAGCCTCCTGGCAGCCCTTCCTCACAGGCAAGGCCTCAGGCTCTTCAGAGGCCAAGAGTGGACGCCTGTCCTGGAGGACCTGAGAGGAATTAGCTGGGCACAAGCCTTGGCTGTTGCGGGGGTATGTCAGACTCGAATCCAGGACAGCTGGTGTCACCTCTCCCACAGGACAGCACCTTGGAATCCCTGACATGTGGACTGGCCACTCTGTGTGAGGACAGGCTTCTTCAGCCCTGCCATTCCTGGAGACCATGTTGGGGCCTGTCCTCCTGACCCTGGGCACTGACCAGAAACAGGCCCCTTGTACTCCACCTCTAGCCTTTCTGCACCCAGCCCTGCTACCTTATGGCTCTGCACACAAGTCCTCTTCCTCCCACCCCTGCCCTTCCTAGCCCAGGGCCCTGGTGCCAGAGGAGATGTCCCTTCAGCCCTGTGCTGTGCTGTGCTGTGATTGCGCCATATGCCTCCTGAAGGGACATCTCCCCAGCCAGTGCCTGAAGCTAGGGCCTTGAGACCAGTTCTCCTGCAACTGGTTCCTAGGTCACTAGGTTAGTTCATTATGCTCCGAGAAGGGGCCAGATGGACACTCTGTGTTTGACTGGAGGTGGGGAGGAAAGTTAGTTTGGAGTATCCTGGGCAGGAAACTTGGCAGGTTCCCCAGTGTCAGGGAGTCAGAAAGGCACAGACTGGTCACTCTGAGAGGATGAGATTATGGTCCCTCACTCTCTTCACATAGCACTGAACCACATTGCTGAACCAATAAAGGAAAGTTTCATTGTTCAGGGTCTTAGGGGAAGGGAAGGCAGAGATCTGAGAGGAACCCGAAAGGGTTGTAGGTTGGGCTGGGAGTTGGTTGAGTGTAGGTGCTTACCCACCCTTGACCTTTAGTTTGGACAAATGTCCAACATGTGGCCCGATCTGTTGTGTGTGAACTACCCTCCATCATGAGTTCAGACAAAGGAAGATGGTGTTGGGATCCCAGTTAAGCTGGTAAGGGAGCAGTTTGGAGGAAAGACTCAGAGTTGGAAAACCAACCTATGGTTACCAAATGGAAAAATTAGGGGCAAGGTAAATTAGAGGCTTGGTGTTAACATATCCACACTACTATATTTTAAGAGATAGTTAGCAAGGACCTACTGCATAGCAGGGAAATCTACTCAGTATTCTGTAATAACGTATATGGAAAAAGAACCTGAAAAATGGATATATGTACATGTATAACTAATTTCTTGGCTGTACACCTAACACATTGCAAATCAACTAGATACCAATATAAATTAAAATTTTAGTTTAAAACAGCAACAAAAAATTGCAGCTAAACACCATGAAACATCAATTGAAATCCAGAACATTACAGAGAAAATTACACAGAGAACTGACATATGTTAAAAACATAAGATGACTGCACTTATTGGTATTAAAATTAACCATACTTGCCGCAGTGCCTCATTAAATATTTATTTGCAGCCCAGAAGAGCACATCATACATATGTATTATTTTGGTCTGGCACTTCAGAAAGACTCATCTCACAATTAGTCCTTCTCTTAAACTGTAAGCCTCATACAGAAATCTCCCTTGACGCTTGAAGACAAAATAATGTAGAAGCTTTTACAAGAAGGTTAAAGAACAGATGGGTAATAGATTTCACTGAACACTAAAGCATAACAAACTTACTAGAAAGGAAAATGTTGCCCAAGCATGGTTCAAATGCAATATACTGAATGAAATTTCTGTGTCAGGTATTTTTTTTCTTTCAAGTTTTATTTGAGAACAATAGGAGACTAAAAAGCCTGTCTCACAATTTTTTAAATTTATTTTTTACTGAAGGATAATTGCTTTACAGAATTTTGTTGTTTTCTGTCAAACCTCAACATGACTCAGCCATAGGTATACATATATCTCCTCCTTTTTGAACCTCCCCATCTCCCTCCCCATCCCACCCCTCTAGGTTGATACAGAGTCCCTATTTGAGTTTCCTGAGTCATACAGCAAATTCCTGTTGGCTATCTGTTTTACATATGGTAATGTAAGTTTCCATGTTACTCTTTCCATGCATCTCATCTTCTTCTCCCCTCTCCCCATGTCCATAAGTCTATTCTCTATGTCTGTTTCTCCATTGCTGCCCTGTAAATAAATTCTTCAGAACCATTTTTCTAGATTCCGTATATGTGCGTTAGAATATGATATTTATCTTTCTCTTTCTGACTCATTTCATTCTGTATAATAGGTTCCAGGTTCATCCACCTCATCAGAACTGACTCAAATGTGTTCTTTCTTATGGCTGAGTAATGTTCTGTCACATATATGTACCACAACTTCTTTATCTATTCATCTGTCGATGGGTATCTAAGTTGCCTCCAATGTTCTAGCTATTTTAATAGTGCTGCAATGAACAATGGGATACATGTGTCTTTTTCAACTGTGGTTTCCTCAGGGTATATGCCTAGGAGTAGGATTGCTGGGTCATATGATGGTTTTATTCTTAGTTTTTTAAGGAATCTCCATACCATCTTCCATAATGGCTATATCAACTTACATTCCCACCAACAGTGCAAGAGAGTACCCTTATCTCCACATCCTCTCCAGAATTTATTGTTTGTAGACTCTTTGATGATGGCCACTCTGACCGGTGTGAGGTGATATTTCATTGTAGTTTTGATTTGCATTTCTCTAATAATGAAAAGCAGAGACATTACTTTGCCAACAAAGGTCCATCTAGTCAAGGCTATGGTTTTTCCAGTGGTCATGTATGGATGTGAGAGTTGGACTGTGAAGAAAGCTGAGCACCGAAGAATTGATGCTTTTGAACTGTGGTGTTGGAGAAGACTCTTGAGAGTCCCTTGGACTGCAAGGAGATCCAACCAGTCCATTCTAAAGGAGATCAGCCCTGTGTGTTCTTTGGAAGGAATGACGCTAAAACTGAAACTCCTGATACTTTGGCCACCTGATGCGAAGAGTTGATTCATTGGAAAAGCTTCTGATGCTGGGAGGGATTCAGGGCAGGAGGAAAAGGGGACAACAGAGGATGAGATGGCTGGATGGCATCACTGACTCAACGGACGTGGGTTTGAGTGAACTCTGGGAGATGGTAACGGACAGGGAGGCCTGGCGTGCTACGATTCATGGGGTTGCTAAGAGTCAGACACGACTGAGCGACTGAACTGAACTGAACAGAACTGAATAATGTT
>NW_011494605.1:50346-54709 GCF_000754665.1 Bison bison bison | reverse complement strand
TCTTTTCCCACTTTTTGATTGGGTTGTTTGTTTTCCTGGTATTGAGTTGTATGAGCTGCTTGTATATTTTGGAAATTAATCCTTTGTCAGTTGTTTCACTTGCTGTTATTTTCTACCATTCTAAGGGCTGTTTTTTCACCTTGCTTATAGTTTCTTTTGCTATGCAAAATGTTTTAAGTTTAATCAGGTCCCACTTGTTTATTTTTGTTTTTATTTCTGTTACTCTAGGAGGTGGGTCATAGAGGATCTTGCTTTGATTTATGTCATTGAGTGTTCTGCTTAAGTTTTCCTCTAAGAGCTTTATAGTTTTATAGTTTTTGGTCTTACATTTACATTTTGAGTTTATCTTTGTGTATGGTGTTAGGAAGTCTTCTAATTTCATTCTTTTACATGTAGCTATCCAGTTTTCCAAGCACCATTTATTGAAGAGGCTGTCTTTTCCCCATTGTGTATTCTTGCCTCCTTTGTCAAGAATAAGGTACCCCTAGGTGTATGGGTTTATTTCTGGGCTTTCTATCTTGTTCCATTGGTCTATATTTCTGTTTTTGTGTCAGTACCATACTGTCTTGATAACTGTAGCTTTGTAGTATAATCTGAAGTCAGGAAGGTTGATTCCTCCAGCTCCATCCTTCTTTCTCAAGACTGCTTTGGCCATTCGGGGTCTTTTGTGTTTCCATATACATTGTGAAATTTTTGTTCTAGTTCTGTGAAAAATGCCATTGGTAATTTGATAGGGATTGCATTGAATCTGTAGATTGCATTTGGTAATATAGTCATTCTCACAATATTGATTCTTCCTACTCAGGAACATAGAATATCTCTCCATCTGTTTATGTCATCTTTGATTTCTTTCATTAGTGTCTTGTAATTTTCTGTGTACAGTTCTTTTGTCTCCTTAGGTAAGTTTATTCCAAGATATTTAATTCTTTTTGTTGCAGTGGTGAATGGGATTGATTCCTTAATTTCACTTTCTGATTTTTCATTGTTAGTATATAGAAATGCAAGTGATTTCTGTGTATTGATTTCATATCCTGCAACTTTGCTAAATTCATTGATTAGCCCTAGTAATTTCCTGATACTATCTTTAGGGTTTTCTATGTACAGTATCATGTCATCTGCAAACAGTGTGAGCTTTACTTCTTCTTCTTCAATCTGGATTCCTTTTTTATTTTTCTTCTCTGATTGCTATAGCTAGGACTTTCAGAACTATATTGAATAATAGTGGTGAGAGTGGACACCTTTGTCTTGTTCCTGATCTTAGAGGGAATGCTTTCAGTTTCTCACCATTAAGAATAATGTTTGCCATAGGCTTATCATATATGGCCTTTACTATGTTGAGGTAGGTTCCTTCTGTACCCATTTCTTAAAGAGTTTTAATCATAAATGGGTGCTGAATTTTGTCAAAGGATTTTGCTGCATATATTGAGATTATCATGGCTTTTATCTTTCAATTTATTAACATGGTGTATCACATTGATTGATTTGCATATATTGAAGAATCCTCGCATTCCTGGAATAAACCCAACTTGATCATACTGTATGAGCTTTTTGATGTGTTGCTGAATTCTGTTTGCTAAAATTTTGTTGAGGATTTTTGCATCTATGTTTTTCAGTGATATTGGCCTGTAGTTTGTGTGTGTGTGTGTGTTGTCTTTGTCTGGTTTTGGTATCACTGTGATGGTGGCCTCACAGAATGAGTTTGAAAGTGTTCCTCTGTAATTTTTTGAAAGAGTTTTAGAATAAGCATTAGCTCTTCTCTAAATGTTGGTTCCTATCACTTCATGGCAAATAGATGGGGAAACAGTGGAAACAGTGGATGACTTTATTTTTCTGGGCTCCAAAATCACTGCAGATGGTGATTGTAGCCATGACATTAAAAGATGCTTACTCCTTGGAAGGAAAGTTATGACCAACCTAGACAGCATATTAAGAAGCAGAGATATTACTTTGCCAACAAAGGTCCATCTAGTCAAGGCTATGGTTTTTCCTGTGGTCGTGTATGGATGTGAGAGTTGGACTGTAAAGAAAGCTGAGTGCCGAAGAATTAATGCTTTTGAACTGTGGTGTTGGAGAAGACTCTTGCAAGTCCCTTGGACTGCAAGGAGATCCAACCAGTCCATCCTAAAGGAGACCAGTCCTGGGTGTTTATTGGAAGGACTGATGCTGAGGCTGAAACTCCAATACTCTGGCCACCTCATGCAAAGAGTTGAGTCATTGGAAAAGTCCCTGATGCTGGGAGGGATTGGGGGCAGAAGGAGAAGGGGACGACAGAGGATGAGATGGCTGGATGGCATTAGTGACTCAATGGACATGGGTTTGGGTGGACTCCAGGGGTTGGTGATGGACAGGGAGGCCTGGCATCCTGTGGTTCATGGGATCACAAAGAGTTGGACATGACTGAGCGACTGACCTGAACTGAAATGTTTGATAGAATTCTCCTGTGAAGCCATCTGGTCCTAGGCTTTTGTTTTTTGAGAGATTTTGATCACAACTTCAATTTCAGTGCTTGTAATTGGGTTGTTCATAATTTCTATTTCTTCCTGGTTCAGGCTTGGAAGATTTAACTTTTCTAAGAATTTGTCCATTTCTTCCAGGTTGTCCATTTTATTGCCATATAGTTTTTCATAATATTCTCTTATAATCCTTTATATTTCTGCATTGTCTGTTGTAACTTCTCTTTTTTCATTTCTAACTTTGTTGACTTGATTCTTCTCTCTTTTTTTCTTGATGAGTCTGGCTAAACATTTGTCAATTTTGTTTATCTTCTCAAAGTTCCAGCTTTTAGTTTTATTAATCTTTACTATTATTTCTTTCATTTCTTTTTCATTTATTTCTGCTCAGACCTTTATGGTTTCTTTCCTTTTACTAATTTTGGGGATTTTTTGTTCTTATTTTTCCAGTTGTTTTAGGTGTGAAGTTAGGCTATCTATTCGATGCTTTTCTTGTTTATTGAGGTAGGATTGTATTGCTATAAACTTCCCTCTTAGGACTGCTTTTGCTGCATCCCATTCGTTTTGAGTTGTAGTGTTTTCATTGTCATTGGTTTCCAGAAATGTTTTGATTTCCCTTTTGATTTCTTTAGTAACCTGTTGGTTATTTAGAAATGTATTGTTTAATCTCCATGTGTTTGTGTTTCTTACAGATTTTTTTTCTTGTAATTGATATCTAGTCTCATAGGGTTGTTGTTGGAGAAGATGCCTGATATGATTTCAATTTTCTTAAATTTAATGAGGTTTGATTTGTGACCCAAGATGTGGTCTATCCTGGAGAATGTTCCATGGGCACTTGAGAAGAAGGTGTATTCTTTGGCATTTGGATGGAATGTCCTGAAGATATCAATGAGATCCATCTCATCTAATGTATCATTTAAGACTTGTGTTTCCTTATTAATTTTCTTTTTTGATGATCTGCCCATTGATGTGAGTGGGGTGTTGAAGTCTCCTACTATTATTGTGTTACTGTCAATTTCTCCTTTTATGTATGTTAGTGTTTGTCTTATGTACTGAGGTGCTCCTATATTGGGTACACAGATATTTACAATTGTTATGTCTTCCTCTTGGACTGATCCCTATATCATTATGTAATGTTCTTCCTTATCTCTTGTAATTTTCTTTATTTTAAGCTCTATTTTGTCTGATATGAAGACTGCTATTCCAGCTTTCTTTTGCTTCCCATTTGCATGGAATATATTTTTCCATCTTCTCTCTTTCAGTCTATATGTGTCTTGAGGTCTAAAGTGGGTTTCTTGTAGACAGCATATAAATGGGTCGTGTTTTTGTATCCATTCAGCCAGTCTGTGTCTTTTCATTGGAGCATTTAATCCATTTACATTTAAAGTAATTATTGATATATATGTTCCTATTGCCATTTTCTTAATTTTGGGGGGGTTGATTTTGTAGATCTTTTTTCTTTTCTTGTATTTCTTGACTATATAAGTCCATTTAACATTTGTTGTTAAGCTGGTTTGGTGGTACTGAATTCTCTTAACTTTTGATTGTCTGAAAAGCTTTTGATTTCTCCATCAATTTTGAATGAGAGCCTTGCCAGGTACAGTAGTCTTGGTTGTAGATTTTCCCCTTTCAGTACTTTAAATATATCCTGCCATCCCCTTCTGGCCTGCAGAGTTTCTGCTGAAAGATCAGCTGTTAAGTATGTGGGGTTTCCCTTGTATGTTACTTGTTCCTTCTCCCTTGCTGCTTTTAGTATTCTTTGTGTTTTGTCTTTGTTAGTTTGATTAGTATGTGCCTTGACATGTTTCTCCTTAGGTTTATCCTGTATGGGACTCTTTGTGCCTCATGGACTTGATTGACTATTTCCTTTTCCATGTTGGGGAAATTTTCAATGATAATCTCTTCAAAAATTT
>NW_011494605.1:46948-49557 GCF_000754665.1 Bison bison bison | reverse complement strand
TTTAACTTCTATGCAGAGTACATCATGAGAAACACTGGACTGGAAGAAGCACAAGCTGGAATCAAGATTGCCGAGAGAAGTATCAATAACCTCAGATATGCAGATGACACCACCCTTATGGCATAAGGTAAAGAGGAACTAAAAAGCCTCTTGATGAAAGTGAAAGTGGAGAGTGAAAAAGTTGGCTTAAAGCTCAACATTCAGAAAACGAAGGTCATGGCATCTGGTCCCATCACTTCCTGGGAAATAGATGGGGAAACAGTGTCAGACTTTATTTTTCTGGGCTCCAAAATCACTGCAGATGGTGACTGCAGCCATGAAATTAAAAGACACTTACTCCTTGGAAGGAAAGTTATGTCCAACCTAGATAGCATATTCAAAAGCAGAGACATTACTTTGTCAACAAAGGTCCGTCTAGTCAAGGCTATGGTTTTTCCAGTGGTCATGTATGGATGTGAGAGTTGGACTGTGAAGAAGGCTGAGTGCCAAAGTATTGATGCTTTTGAAGTGTGGTGTTGGAGAAGACTCTTGAGAGTCCCTTGGACTGCAAGGAGATCCAACCAGTCCATCCTAAAGGAGATCAGCCCTGGGATTTCTTTGGAAGGAATGATGCTAAGGCTGAAACTCCAGTACTTTGGCCACCTCATGCGAAGAGTTGACTCATTGGAAAAGACTCTGATGCTGGGAAGGACTGCGGGCAGGAGGAGAAGGGGACGACAGAGGATGAGATGGCTGGATGGCATCACTGACTCGATGGACGTGAGTCTGAGTGAACTCCGGGAGATGGTGATGAACAGGGAGGCCTGGCATGCTGCAAATCATGGGGTTGTGAAGAGTCGGACACGACTGAGCGACTGAACTGAACTGATGGCAGTTCTTCTTCTAATTTTTCAAGGACTCTCTACATTGTTCTCCATAGTGGCTGTACTAGTTTGCATTCCCACCAACAGTGTAAGAGGATGCCCTTTTCTCCACACCCTCTCCAGCATTTACTGTTTGTAGACTTTTGGATAGCAGCCATTCTGATTGGTGTGAGATGGTACCTCAATGTGGTTTTGATTTCTCTGATAATGACTGATGTTGAGCATCTTTTCTTGTGTTTGTTAGCCATCTGTATGTCTTCTTTGGAGAAATGTCTGTTTAGTTCTTTGGCCCATTTTTTGATTGGGTCCTTTATTTTTCTGGAATTGAGCTGCAGGCACTGCTTGTATATTTTTGAGATTAATTATTTGTCAGTTGTTCCATTTACTATTATTTTCTTCCATTCTGAAGGCTGTCTTTTCACCTTGTTTATAGTTTCCTTCATTGTGAACAAGCTTTTAAGTTTAATTAGGTCCCATTTGTTTATTTTTGCTTTTGTTTCTATTACCCTGGGAGGTGGGTCATAAAGGATCCTGCTGTGATTTATGTCAGAGAGTGTTTTGCCTATGTTCTCCTCTAAGAGTTTTATAGTTTCTGGTCTTACATTTATATCTTTAATCCATTTTGAGTTTATTTTTGTGTATGGTGTTAGAAAGTGTTCTAGTTTCATTCTTTTACAAGTGGTTGACCAGTTTTCCCAGCACCACTTGTTAAAGAGATTGTCTTTTCTCCATTGTATATTCTTGCCTCCTTTGTCAAAGATAAGGTGTCCACAGGTGCGTGGGTTTATCTCTGGGCTTTCTATTTTGTTCCATTGATCTATATTTCTGTCTTTGTGCCAATACCATACTGTCTTGATGACTGTAGATTTGTAGTATAATCTGAAGTCAGGCAGATTGATTCCTCCAGTTCCATTCTTCTTTCTCAAGATTGCTTTGGCTATTCAAGGTTTTTTTGTATTTCTATACAAATTGTGAAATTATTTGTTCTATTTCTCTGAAAAATACCGTTGGTAGCTTGAGAGGGATTACATTGAATCTATAGATTGCTTTGGGTAGTAAATTCATTTTCACTATATTGTTTCTTCCAATCCATGAACATGGTACATTGCTCTATCTATTTGTGTCTTTGATTTTTTTTCACCAGTGTTTTATAGTTTTCTATATATAGGTCTTTTGTTTCTTTAGGTAGATATATTCCTAAGTATTTTATTCTTTTCATTGCAATGGTGAATGGAATTGTTTGCTTAATTTCTCTTTCTGTTTTCTCATTGTTAGTGTATAGGAATGCAAGGAATTTCTGTACTTTAATTTTATATCCTGCAACTTTACTATATTCATTGATTAGCTCTAGTAATTTTCTGGTAGAGTCTTTCGGTTCAGTTCAGTTCAGTCACTCAGTCTTGTCCAACTCTTTGTGACCCATTGAATCGCAGCACGCCAGGCCTCCCTGTCCATCACTATCTCCCGGAGCTAACTCAAAGTCATGTCTATTGAGTTGGTGATGCCATCCAGCCATCTCATCCTCTGTCGTCCCCTTCTCCTCCTGCCCACAATCCCTCCCAGCATCAGAGTCTTTTCCAATGAGTCAACTCTTCGCATGAGGTGGCCAAAGTACTGGAGTTTCGGCTTTAGCATCATTCCTTCCAAAGAAATCCCAGGGCTGATCTCCTTCAGGATGGACTGGTTGGATCTCCTTGCAGTCCAAGGGACTCTCAAGAGTCTTCTCCAACACCACAGTTCAAAAGC
>NW_011494605.1:45089-46848 GCF_000754665.1 Bison bison bison | reverse complement strand
TTGACTAGATGGACCTTTGTTGGAAAAGTAATGTCTCTGCTTTTCAATATGCTATCTAGGTTGGTCATAACTTTACTTCCAAGGAGTAAGTGACTTTTAATTTCATGGCTGCAGTCACCATCTGCAGTGATTTTGGAGCCCAGAATAATAAAGTCTGACACTGTTTCCACTGTTTCCCCATCTATTTCCTAGGAAGTGATGGGACCAGATGCCATGATCTTCGTTTTCTGAATGTTGATCTTTAAGCCAACTTTTTCACTCTCCACTTTCACTTTCATCAAGAGGCTTTTGAGTTCCTCTTCACTTTTTGCCATAAGGGTGGTGTCATCTGCATATCTGAGGTTATTGATATTTCTCCCAGCAGTCTTGATTCCAGCTTGTGCTTCTTCCAGCCCAGCATCTCTCATGATGTACTCTGCATAGAAGTTAAATAAGCAGGCTTACAATATACAGCCTTGACATACTCCTTTTCCTGTTTGGAACCAGTCTGTTGTTCAATGTCCAGTTCTAACTGTTGCTTCCTGACCTGCATACAGGTTTCTCAAGAGGCAGGTCAGGTGGTCTGGTATTCCCATCTCTTTCAGGATTTTCCACAGTTTATTGTGATCCACACAGTCAAAGGCTTTGACATAGTCAATAAAGCAGAAATAGTTGTTTTTCTGGAACTCTCTTGCTTTTTCCATGATCCAGCAGATGTTGGCATTAGGGTTTTCTGTGTAGAGGATCATGTCATGTGCAAACAGTGAGAGTTTTACTTCTTTTCCAATCTGGATTCCTTTTATTTCTTTTTTTGCTCTGACTGCTATAGCCAAAACTTCCAAAACTATGTTGAATAGTAGTGGTGAGAGTGGGCACCCTTGCCTTGTTCCTTTCTTTAGGGGAAATGCTTTAAGTTTTCACCATTGAGGATAATGTTTGCTGTGGGTTTGTCGTACATAGCTTTTATTATGTTGAGGTATGTCCCTTCTCTGCCTGCTTTCTGGAGGGTTTTTATCATAAATTGATGTTGAATTTTGTCAAAAGCTTTCTCTGTATCTATTGACATAATCATATGGTTTTTATCTTTCAATTTGTTAATGTGATGTATTACATTGATTGATTTGCAAATATTAAAGAATCCTTGCATTCCTGAGATAAAGCCCACTTGGTCATGATGTATGATCTTGTTAATATGTTGTTGGATTCTGTTTGCTAGAATTTTGTTAAGGATTTTTGCATCTATGTTCATCAGTGATATTGGCCTATTTGTTTGTTGTTTAGATGAGGCATCCTGCACAGGGTGCTATTGGTGGTTAGCTGATGCCAAGTCTTATACTCAAGTGGTTTCCTTTGTGTGAGTTCTCACTGTTTGATACCCACTAGGTTCAGTTCACTGGTAGTCTAGTGTCTTGGAGTCAGTGTTCCTTCTTCAAAGGCTCAGGGCTTGATCTCTAGTGAGGAACAAAGATTCCACAAGTGGTTTGTTATGGCATTAAGTGAGATTAAAACAAATATCCAAAAATGAGAAACCAAAGATGACTGCCAGACAAATGGCAGTTACAAAATCAGGCAAAAAATAATTAAAATAATGGGGTATACACATATACATATACATCCATTCAGTTCAGTTCAGTTCAGTTGCTCAGTCGTGTCCGACTCTTCACAACCCCATGAATCGCAGCATGCCAGGCCTCCCTGTCCATCACTATCTCCCGGAGTTCACTCAGACTCACGTCCATCGAGTCAGTGATGCCATCCAGCCATCTCATCCTCTGTCGTC
>NW_011494605.1:44003-44809 GCF_000754665.1 Bison bison bison | reverse complement strand
CATAGTCAATAAAGTAGAAATAGTTGTTTTTCTTGGAACTCTCTTGCTTTTTCCATGATCCAGCGAATGTTGGCAATTTGATCTCTGGTTCCTCTGCCTTTTCTAAAACCAGCTTGAACATCAGGAAGTTCATGAGCAAAGTCAAAATAGCCCCACAAAAATAAAGTACAGTAGATTGATCTGGCAAACAAAGGGAATCAAAAATTATACTTATTAGTTAAGAACAAAACTAACTAAAGCACAATCTGGAAAACAAAACTAAAGCAAGGTGCCAAGTGAGGAATAAAGCAATGAAAACAAAACTAACAAGTATGTTGAGAGGAAAGGTAAGAAAGAGAGAATAGATATGCAAAGTTAAATAGAGGTAGATGAATAAGATTTATATATATTAAAGATTAACTGCAAGGGGAAAGGAACAGTAGGAAAGGCAAACAAAGGAATAAATGTATAAAAATATAATAGGTTTTAAAAAATTAAAAGTTAAAATCATTTTTAAAAAGCTTTTTAAAAAATGAAGAAGAAAGAAAAAAGAAAAAAAAAAAAGGAAAATTCCACAGAACTGCAAAATCCCAACATAGATGCAGAAGTTTATAACAACAATAAAAAGTGTGACTGAATATACATGTTTATACATGCACCCATAAGCAAAATCAAAACAGTCCAACAAAAATAAAGTACAATAGATTGACCCAGCAAACAAAGGAAACCTAAAATTATACCTACCTGAACAAAACTAACTAAAGCACAAAGTAGAAAACAAGACTAATGCAAGGTGTCAATTGGGGTATAAAGCAATGAAAATAAAA
>NW_011494605.1:43296-43903 GCF_000754665.1 Bison bison bison | reverse complement strand
TATGCTATCTAGGTTGGACATAACTTTCCTTCCAAGGAGTAAGTGTCTTTTAATTTCATGGCTGCCGTCACCATCTGCAGTGATTTTGGAGCCCAGAAAAACAAAGTCTGACACTGTTTCCACTGTTTCTCCATCTATTTCCCGGGAAGTGGTGGGACCAGATGCCATGATCTTCGTTTTCTGAATGTTGAGCTTTAAGCCAACTTTTTCACTCTCCTCTTTCACTTTCATTACGAGGCTTTTTAGCTCCTCTTCACTTTCTGCCATAAGGGTGGTGTCATCTGCATATCTGAGGTTATTGATATTTCTCCCAGCAATCTTGATTCCAGCTTGTGCTTCCTCCAGGCCAGTGTTTCTCATCATATACTCTGCATATAAGTTGAATAAGCAGGGTGACAATGTACAGCCTTGACGTACTCCTTTTCCTATTTGGAACCAGTCTGTTGTTCCATGTCCAGTTCTAACTGTTGCTTCCTGACCTGCATACAGGTTTCTCAAGAGGCAGGTCAGGTGGTCTGGTATTCCCATCTCTTTCAGGATTTTCCACAGTTTATTGTGATCCAAACAGTCAAAGGCTTTGGCATAGTCAATAAAGTAGAAATAGTTG
>NW_011494605.1:34244-43196 GCF_000754665.1 Bison bison bison | reverse complement strand
AAAACCTCCTCAGAACTGCAAAAGCCCAGTATAGAGGCAGAGGTTTATAACAACAATAAAATATGTGACTGGGTGGAAAAAAGCTCAAAAGCTTAGTTAGAGTTCATAGTGCCAATAAAATCGACAACTACAACGGTGGTTGGGGGCAGGGGACGAAAAAAAGAGAAAAAAAAAATCCAAAAGAATCTGCAGGACAAGTCAAAACATAAGAATAATAAATGTTTTTCTTGAGTCACTGCTGTCAGGGTCTGCAGGTTGCTCCTGAGGCTGCCCTGGAGGACTTGGGTTTGCCCTGTGAGGGCCAGTTGTGGAGGTGGTGCAGCTGCTTGGGTTGCAGGGGTTCTGGCAGCACCAGGTACTCAGGAGAGTTGGCGGCTAGGGCAGCAGGAAATATAGTGCTTTAGAAGGGTATGGCATCCAGTATTGGCCAATACGATCTGGTGTATTGCCTGGAGAAACCCCCTCCCTGACAGAGAAGCCTGGCAGGCCACAGTCCACAGGGCTGCAAAGAGGTGGACAGTACCAAAGCAACCCTGCACGCATAGGTGCAAGACTTCTTTTTGCCTGTGGCAGCTCTGCACCAGTGAGAGTTGAGCATAAAGGTAGCACAGCTGATTGGCTCTCGGGGACCCTGGCAAAGCCAAGTGTGAGGGACACAGACTGCCTCTGCCGCAGGAGTTATGGCCCTATCAGAGTCTTTTGTCAAGCCTCTTGTAGCTGGCCATCAGAAGGCCTCTTTGGCCAGTCTTTCTCTGTAGCTCCACCCATTCAGGCACTTAGAGGCCTTCCTTGCCTGGGGTCCTACTCCATAGATCAGTGCATCAGGGATTTAAAGGAGCACCCTGGGTGGGGTCCAACCCTGGTTCAGTGCATCAGGCATTTGATGGGCCAGCCTCTCTATTGTTCACCTGCCAATGCTGGTGTGTGTGGGGAAAGAGGCTATGATGATGGTTCCACCCCCTACATGTGACCCAGCAGTATCGCCTTGCTTCCATGGCTGCCCAGCTTTCCTCCACAGGTATTTCCCACCACAATCTCTCCCCTCACATCCCCTCGATCTGTCTCTGCACAGTCAAGAGCAGCCCTCGCCCTGGGATTGCTCCACAGTCCCTAAACTCCAGCTCCCAGCCACTGTGCCGTCTAGGTTATGTCTGGCTGTGGCAAGGACTGTCTGTTTCTCATTCCATTTAGGCTGCCACAGATCAGCTGTTTCCCTCTCATCCTTAAATGTTTCTCCTCTGACTCAGACGATTGCCCTGATGTGGGAATCGGACCCCAGCTTCAGTTCCCCCACCCGCCAAGGGCAGATCCAGTCCTACAAACACTCCCATTTTCCCCCTTTGTTCCTTTGTCCTACCAAGTTTTACATGGGTCTATATAGTCTTTGCTGCTGGTCAGGTACTCCTGTCCACTCTCAGCTGGCATTCTGCATGTACTTCTGTGTCTGAAGGTGTATTCCTGATGTATCCATGGAGAGAGACACATTCCACGTTCACCTGCTCCTCCGCCATCTTGTTCCTCCCCTGTCTCACAATTTTGTGTCTCATTGTTTTCATATGCAATGTGTCCCCACTATAGGCTGCATGGACATTTATAATTGGGAGTTACATGCAGTCGCTGAGGCTGTAAAAATTCTGGAGTAATTAGTATTGTTTGAATGCAATGACAATTGTGTTTTCATAGTTCTTAAGACATGTCAGGCCAATAAGATGTATATGAAAAAGTATGAGAAGCATTGCAAATGCTCTTCTGAAAGGTCATACACTTTAAAGAAAAACTAAGGCAATAACACATCATCATCTTTTTGTAAGCAGTATATTCAAGATTCAGTTCAGTTCAGTTCAGTCACTCAGTTGTGTCTGACTTGGCGATCCATTGGACTGCAGCACATCAGGCTTCCCTGTCCAACACAAACTCCAGGAGCTTGCTCAAACTCATGTTCATTGAGTCAATGATGCCATTCAACCATCTCATCCTCTGTCATCCCCTTCTCCTCCTGCCTTCAATCTTTCCCAGCATCAGGGTCTTTTCCAATAAGTCAGTCCTTCACATCAGGTAGCCAAAGGATTGGAGTTTCAGCTTCAGCATCAGTCCTTCCAATGAACATCCAGGACTGTTTTAATCTTAAACCTTTAATATTTAAGATTAAAAGATCTAAAAAGATCTTTTTAGTCATTCATTTTCTTTTTATAATCATAAAAAACTTACTCAGGATACAGGAATGCAGCATAAAGAAAATCTGCAGTGTGTGTGGCTCTTTTTAAAGTTTTCTTAACACAAGTGATTTTGTGCACTGGTAATATATGTTCCCAGAGAAGGCAATGACACCCCACTCCAGTACTCTTGCCTGGAAAATCCCATGGACAGAGGAGCCTGGTGGGCTGCAGTCCATGGGGTTGCTAATAGTCAGACACGACTGAGTGACTTCACTTTCACTTTTCACTTTCATGCATTGGAGAAGGAAATGGCAACCCACTCCAGTGTTCTTGCCTGGAGAATCCCAGAGACGGGGGAGCCTGGTTGGCTGCCGTCTATGGGGTCGCACAGAGTTGGACACGACTGTAGCAACTTAGCAGTAGCAATATATGTTCCAGAGACTAGCAAGGAGAATGCCTTCAATGAACAATGCAAAGAAGTAGAGGAAAACAATAGAATGGGAAAGACAAGAGACCTCTTCAAGAAAATTGGAGCTATCAACGGGGCATTTCATGCAAGGATGGGCACCAAAATGGATAGAAATGGTAAGGATCCAACAGAGGAAGAAGATATTAAGAAGAATTGGTAAGAATACACAGAAGAACTATACAAAAAATGTCTTAATGACCAGGGTAACCTCGATGGTATGGTCACTCACCTTGAGCCAGACATCCTGGAGTATGAAGTCAAGGGACCCTTAGGAAGCATTGCTACAAACAAAGCTAGTGAAAGTGATGGAATTTCAGTTGAGCTATTTAATAATCCTTAAAGATGATGCTGTTAAAGTGCTGCACTAAATATGTCAGCAAATTTGAAAAACTCAGCAGTGGCCACAGGACTGGAAAAGGTCGATTTTCATTCCAATCCCAAAGAAGGGCAATGCCAAAGAATGTTCAAACTACTGATAACTTATGGTTTTGAGTGAATGGTGTCACTGGATTTGTGGTCTCTGAAGGAGAAAATTTAACTCCAGGACCAAAGACAGACTCAGTCACTCAGAGCTTTGTGTAACAAGGTTTTATTAGAGTGAAAGGATAGAGAAAGTCTCCGGCAAAAGGCATGGGAAGCAGGTAGAAGAGTACCCACCCTCACTAGTTAAAACAGGGATTATATACTTATCAACTGGCTGCTTAGAATAGATAAAAAGGATACCTCAAGTTTTTTAAAGTTCCACCACATCCTTTCCCAAGGCATACATCCTGAGATAACCTCAATACAAAATTAGCCAATAGGAACAAGTTTCGGGCAACGTCTCTGGGCAAAATACACTGTTGTGTGTAATCAGGAGTATAAGTCTTGAGAAACAGGTTCCCAGGCAAGATTTGTTACAATTGTAATAATTAACACAGACCCTAAGAAAAGCATAATGGGGTCCTCAGTTCAGTTCAGTTCATTTCAGTCGCTCAGCTGTGTCCGACTCTTTGCGACCCCATGAATTGCAGCACACCAGGACTCCCTGTCCATCACCAACTCCCCCAGTCTACCCAAACTCATGTGCATTGAGTCGGTGATGCCATCCAGCCATCTTATCCTCTGTTGTCCCCTTCTCCTCCTGCCCCCAATCCCTACCATTATCAGGGTCTTTTCCAATGAGTCAACTCTTCGCATTAGGTGGCCAAAGTATTGGAGTTTCAGCTTCAGCATCAGTCCTTCCAATGAACACCCAGGACTGATCTCCTTTAGGATGGACTGGTTGGATCTCTTTGCAGTCCAAGGGACTCTCAAGAGTCTTCTCCAACACCACACTTCAAAAGCATCAATTCTTCGGTGCTCAGCTTTCTTCACAGTCCAACTCTCACATCCATACATGACCACTGGAAAATCCATAGCCTTGACTAGACGGACCTTTGTTGGAAAAGTAATGTCTCTGCTTTTGAATATGCTATCTAGGTTGGTCATAACTTCCCTTCCAAAGAGTAAGCATCTTTTAATTTCATGGCTGCAGTCACCATCTGCAGTGATTTTGGAGCCCCCCAAAATAAAGTCTGATACTGTTTCCACTGTTTCCCCATCTACTTCCCATTAAGTGATGGGACTAGATGCCATGATCTTTGTTTTCTGAATGTTGAGCTTTAAGCCAACTTTTTCACTCTCCACTTTCACTTTCATCAAGAGGCTTTTGAGTTCCTCTTCACTTTCTGCCATAAGGGTGGTGTCATCTGCATGTCTGAGGTTATTGATATTTCTCCCAGCAATCTTGATTCCAGCTTGTGCTTCTTCCAGTACAGCATTTCTCATGATGTACTCTGCATAGAAGTTAAATAAGCAGGGTGACAATGTACAGCCTTGACGTACTCCTTTTCCTATTTGGAACCAGTCTGTTGTTCCATGTCCAGTTCTAACTGTTGCTTCCTGACCTGCATATAGGTTTCTCAAGAGGCAGGTCAGGTGGTCTGGTGTTCCCATCTCTTTCAGAATTTTCCACACTTTATTGTGATCCACACAGTCAAAGGCTTTGGCACAGTCAATAAGGCAGAAATAGATGTTTTTCTGGAACTGTCTTGCTTTTTCAATGATCCAGCAGATGTTGGCTATTTGATCTCTGGTTCCTCTGCCTTTTCTAAAACCAGCTTGAACATCAGGGAGCTCATGGTTCACGTATTGCTGAAGCCTGGCTTGGAGAATTTTGAGCATTACTTTACTAGCGTGTGAGTGAATGGGGTCTTGGGAAAGCATTTTCCCCAGGTAATATGTATTACTGCTGTGTAGCCAGTTCTCTTTGGTAAGATGCATTGTTGCAATACCACTTCAGGGCTAAAAGAAACACATGCTACAGTGACTACGGCAAAAAAATATGTATGAAAAAATGCTTCCTCCTCCTTTAAGGGCTTTGGACTACCTGACTAAGCTTTAACTCTCTCACTATCAGACAAGTGTGGTTTTCCTCAAAATACTTCAGCTTAAGCTTCAGTAGTACGTGAATCGAGAACTTCCAGATGTACAAGCTAGGTTTAGAAAAGGCAGAGGAAGAAGAGATCTAATTGCCAACATTTGCTGGATCATAGAGAAAGCAAGAGGATTCCAGAAAAATATCTACGGCTTCATTGATTACCCTAAAGCCTTTGACTATGTGGATCACAAAAAAACTATGGAAAATTCTTAAAGAGTAGGAAGTACCAGACCACCTTACTTGTGTCCTGAGAAACCTCTGTGTGGGTCAAGAAGTAACAGTTAGAACCTCACATTTAACAATGGACTGATCAAACCTGGAAAAGGAGTAAGACAAGGCTGTATATTGTTACCTTGTTTCTTCAACCTCTAGGCAGGGTACCTCATGTGAAATGCAGGACTAGATGAATCACAAGCTGGAATCAAGATTACCTGGAGAAATATCAGCAACCTGAGATATGCAGATGATACTACTCTAATGGCAGAAACTGATGAGGAACTAAAGAGCTCTTGATGTGGGTGAAAGAAGAGAGTGAAAAAGCTGGCTTAAAACTCAATACTTAAAAAAGATCATGGCATCTGGCCTCATCTTTTCATGTCAAATAGAAAGAGAAAGGTAGAAGCAGTAATAGATATTTTCTTGAACTCCAAAATCACTGCAAACTGTGACTGCAGCCATGAAATTTAAAGATGCTTGCTTCTTAGATGGAAAGCTATGACAAACCTAGACAGCATATTAAAAAGCAGAGACATCACTTTGCTGACAAAAGTCTATATAGTCAAAGCTATGGTTTTTCCAGTAGTCATGTATTGATGTAAGAGTTGGACCATAAGGAAGGCTGAGGGCCAAAGAACTGATACTTTCGAATTGTGGTCCAGGAGAAGACTCTTAGAGTCCCTTGTACTGCAAGGAGATCAAACCAGTCAATCCTTAAGGAAATCAACCCTGAATATTCACTGGAAGGACTGATGATGAAGCTGAAGCTCCAATACTTTGTCCACCTGAGGCGAGGAGCCAACTCATTGGAAAAGACCCCGATGCTGGGAAAGAATGAAGGCAAAAGGAGAAGAGGACAGCAGAGGATGACCTGGTTAGACAGCATCACCGACTCAATGAACATGAATTTGAGCAAATTCCACGAGCTAGTTAAGGACAGGGAAGCCTGGCATGCTGCAGTTCATAGAGTGGCAGGGTCAGACCCAACCTAGTAACTGAACAATAACAGCAATACATGGTCCTGTTCCTGGAAGTAACACAGTCGGGAGCACATCTTACATTGCTTCATTTATCTACATTTTAATTTTAAAATAGTTTCTCTTAGTACTTGACATAAAAGAGCTTAAAATGTGTTATTACATGCTTTAGAATTACGTTTGCATTTTGAGAATACTGTCACACTGATTGCATGGAAAAGCCTTTATTTTAGAACACCTGAATGCTTTTGCTGAGTGGTGCCTATTGCTGAGTGCCATCTTTCTAGGCTGAAGAGTTATGTTGGAGTATGTGCTTACTCCCAGAAAGACATTAGTCATCATTAACAGAAGCACTGACCCCAAATCTAAGTGCCTCTCCAAGTGGCATCTTCTTTCCTCACATTGTCACTGCTGATAAGGACTTTTTTTAATGGAACTTTAATTTGTCCCCTTTTCTTGGGCCTTTTTTTTTTTTTCTTACTGAAAAAACACTGTATTCAGGACGAGTTTCATATACAGCAAAAGAAGCTGCATCTATAACATAGCTAACAATATAAAGATTACAAGATTCTCAGCCATCTACTTTATCTGTCCCAACAGAAAAACATCAGGTCAGATCAGTTGCTCAGTCGTGTCTGACTCTTTGCGACCCCATGAATCGCAGCACGCCAGGCCTCCCTGTCCATCACCAACTCCCGGAGTTCACTGAGACTCACGTCCATTGAGTCAGTGATGCCATCCAGCCATCTCATCCTCTGTCATCTCCTTCTCCTCCTGCCCCCAATCCCTCCCAGCATCAGAGTCTTTTCCAATGAGTCAACTCTTCACATGAGGTGGCCAAAGTACTGGAGTTTCAGCTTTAGCATCATTCCTTCCAAAGAAATCCCAGGGCTGATCTCCTTCAGAATGGACTGGTTGGATCTCCGTGCAGTCCAAGGGATTCTCAAGAGTCTTCTCCAACACCACACTTCAAAAGCATCAATTCTTCGGCGCTCAGCCTTCTTCACAGTTCAACTCTCACATCCATACGACCACAGGAAAAACTATAGCCTTGACTAGATGGATCTTTGTTGGCAAAGTAATGTCTCTGCTTTTCAATATGCTATCTAGGTTGGTCATAACTTTCCTTCCAAGGAGTAAGCGTCTTTTAATTTCATGGCTACAGTCACCATCTGCAGTGATTTTGGAGCCCAGAAAAATAAAGTCTGACAGTGTTTCCACTGTTTCCCCATCTAGATGAAGCAGATGATTAATAAGCAACAGGATGAAAACAATAACTCAGAAAGGAAACTTGCTTTAAGAAACTGACGGCTATAAAAGGCAACTAAAGCAAGAGATTTTAATAAAATTTTCAAAACCTTAATTACACGATCCCAATTTTAAAAATCAAAACAAAAAACTAAGACTCTCATATTTCAGTAGTGGTTATCTTTCACTGTATTTCAAATTTATATTCTCTCATCTCTTAAGATGGAAGATAGGGATATTCACACAGACAAGTCACTGCAAACTTAAGAAAATACATAAGCATCCATAGCCTCAGCGTGTATTAACCTATTGGAGGGTTTAAATAAAAGAAAAGGTAGAATTTTCAGTTGCATTGGACAAATGGAAATGAGCCATGTTGTCTTGTAAGGTACTCCACAGCTAGATGTTCCTACAGACTTCAACTCCAGTTCTGTGCAACATCACAATGTTAAATAAGATAACACAGGCATCAGATATTCGAGAAAGGTTTAATTTAAATAAATATATACATTTTATTGAAGTATAGTTGATTACAGTGTTTCAGGTGCACAGCAAGGTGATTCAGTTATACAAATACATATATATTTTTTTTAATTATTTTCCATCATAGCTTAGTACAAGGTATTGACTACAGTTCCCTATGTTATACAGTAAACCTTTGTTACTTGTTGTATATCTATTATTAAATTAGAAATATAGCCTTCTATTCACACTAAGTCAAATAAGTGGAATAAAAATGTCATACATTTTTAGTTAGGCAAAATTTCATGTTTTCTAAAATATATATATTATACATATTTGTATATGCATGTATACAAAATCTTTTCTACTACACTTGATAAAGGCTTGAGAAAGAGCATTAAAAAAAAAAGAAGAGATGGAGAAATTGGAGAACATAAACAAAATGAAATGGGAGCACTGAATATGAAATAGAAAAAGTGAAACAAACGAGATAAAAGTAAAAGATCATCATATAGTCCAGTTGTTTTTAAACATGACTGCTCATTAGAAACATATCTGGAGCTCTAGAAAAAAAAGAAATATCTGAGCATTTTTTATCTGTGTTTTTTAAAACCTTTTTATTTTATATTGAGGTCTCACTCACCTAGAGCCAAACATCCTGGAATGTGAAGTCAAGTGGGCCTTGAAAGCATCACTATGAACAAAGCTAGTGGAGGTGATGGAGTTCCAGTTGAGCTATTTCAAATCCTGAAAGATGATGCTGTGAAAGTGCTGCACTCAATATGCCAGCAAATTTGGAAAACTCAGCAGTTTTCTAAGGACTGGAAAAGGTCAGTTTTCATTCCAATCCCAAAGAAAGGCAATGCCAAAGAATGCTCAAACTACCACACAATTGCACTCATCTCACACACTAGTAAAGTAATGCTCAAAATTCTCCAAGGCAGGCTTCAGCAATACGTGAAC
>NW_011494605.1:0-34144 GCF_000754665.1 Bison bison bison | reverse complement strand
GGTTTTAGAAAAGGTAGAGGAACCAGAGATCAAATAGCCAACAGCCACTGGATCATGGAAAAAGCAAGAGAGTTCCAGAAAAACATCTATTTCTGCTTTATTGACTATGTCAAAGCCTTTGACTGTGTGGGTCACAATAAAGTGTGGAAAATTCTGAAAGAGATAGGAATACCAGACCACCTGACCTGCCTCTTGAGAAACACGTATGCAGGGCAGGAAGCAACAGTTAGATCTGGACATGCAACAACAGACAGCTCCAAATAGGAAAAGGAGTACGTCAAGGCTGTATATTGTCACCCTGCTTATTTAACTTCTATGCAGAGTACATCATGAGAAACACTGGACTGGAGGAAGCACAAGCTGGAATCAAGATTGCCAGGAGAAATATCAATAACCTCAGATATGCAGATGACACCACCCTTATGGCAGAAAGTGAAGAGGAACTAAAAAGCCTCTTGATGAAAGTGAAAGTGGAGAGTGAAAAAGTTGGCTTAAAGCTCAACATTCAGAACACTAAGATCATGGCATCCAGTCCCATCACTTCATGGGAAATAGATGGGGAAACAGTGGAAACAGTGTCAGACTTTATTTTGGGGGGCTCCAAAATCACTGCAGATGGTGATTGCAGCCATGAAATTAAAAGATGCTTACTCCTTAGAAGTAAAGTTATGACCAACATAGACAGCATATTAGAAAGCAGAGACATTACTTTGCCAACAAAGGTCCTTCTATTAAAGGCTTTGGTTTTTCCAGTGGTCATGTATGGATGTGAGAGTTGGACTGTGAAGAAAGCTGAGCACCGAAGAACTGATGCTTTTGAAGTGTGGTGTTGGAGAAGACTCTTGAGAATCCCTTGGACTGCAAGGAGATCCAACCAGTCCATTCTAAAGGAGATCAGCCCTGGGATTTCTTTGGAAGGAATGATGCTAAAGCTGAAACTCCAGTACTTTGACCACCTCATGCGAAGAGTTGACTCATTGGAAAAGACTCTGATTCTGGGAGGGATTGTGGGCAAGAGGAGAAGGGGACGACAGAGGATGAGATGGCTGGATGGCATCACTGACTCGATGGACATGAGTTTGGGTAAACTCCGGGAGTTGGTGATGGACAGGGAGTCCTGGCATGCTGTGATTCATGGGGTCACAAAGAGTCGGCCACGACTGAGCGACTGAACTGAACTGAACTGATTTTATATTGAAAAGGAAGTATTAGTTGCTCGTTGTGTCCAACTGTTTGCAACCCCAAATTGCAAATTTATTTTGGGATAGAAAATAGTACTGTATTACACACTTAAAATTTTAAGAGGATAGATGTCTATAGACATTGATAGATGTCTAGATATCAGGCTCCTCTGACAGCCTATCCTCTTAGACATCTATGTATAGATATCTATAGATAGGCTGTCAGGCTCCTCTGTCCATGGAACTCTCCAGTCAAGAGTAGTGGAGTGAGTCGCCATTCCCTTCTTCAGGGAATCTTCCCTACCCATGGATCGAACCCTAGGTCTCCTGCATTGCAGGCAGATTCTTTACCATTTGAACTACCAGCCCAATTTTGTACTGGAGCATAGTCAGTTAACAATGTTTGATAGTTTCAGGGGAACATTGAGGGAACTCAGCCATCGGAAACTTCAAAAAACATTTACTTTTCTGTTTTATTTCAAATTGTCTAATTATTTCAAAAAATATATAAGCATATGATAGTTTGATAGTTTGCAGGATCCTAAAACAACCCAAACTCCCCCTTCAAGTTATAAATACTATCTTCTCTTTTTTATTCTTTACATTTTGTAACATAAGAGAGATTACATTTAATAAAACCAAATGCTAACACACAAAAAAACTCTGGAGGCCCAGGTGTGAGATCTGCCTTCACCTTCACCCTCCCCCATGTGGGCGGGGAGATCCTCCCAGACCAAGCTAGGTGTCCAGGAAGGTCAGCCACAGTCAGGGACAGTCAACAATCCAGAAGCCACTGCACCATGAGTGTCTCTGTGCTGAGTCCCACCAGAGCCCTGGGTGGGGTCTCTGGGCTCCTGCAGGTGGTCTCCCTGCTCGGCCTGGTTCTGCTTCTGCTCAAGGCGGCACAGCTCTACCTGCGCAGACAGTGGCTGCTCAAAGCCCTTCGTCAGTTCCCGTCTCCTCCTTCCCACTGGTTCTATGGACACAAGAAAGAGGTAGGATGGAGCAGGATGGGGGAGTGGGAGGGCAGGGAGGGCTGGGGTAAGGGATGGTCACGGTCAGTTAGTCCATGGGACAAAGCCTTTTTGTGTGACCAGCACATGGCCCCACGAAGTAACACAGCTTATCTCTTAGATCTAGGCTCCTCATCCAGTCCTGGGGGCTCACTCCTCCCAGGCCCTGTGCTGGTGTCCTCGAGTCTGTCAGACACCCCTTCCTCAGAGAGATCTCAGGCTGTCCTGGAAACCCTGCCCTTTGAAGACAATGGCTGTTCCTTATTGACTCTCCCTGCTCTCCAGGCAGAGCAGCTTTAACTGTCCTTACAAAACAGGCTTCTAGATGTTTCCCTGCTCATTACTCAATTGTATGCTCCCTGCCTGGCCCCGAGCTTGCTTGGGAGCACAGACATCAGTCTGATGGATCAGCCCTGTGGGTTCACTGTGTGTGGAGACAACACACAGGAATCCAAGACGGTGCGGGTCACAGGAAAAGAGGCTCACTTCCTGGGTCGTGTTATGTCAGGTATTAGAAAAAACTGGCTTCGTTTCTTAGGACTGAGGGATTTTTCCTGGTATGTAATGACAGTGCTTAATTCCTGACAAGTTGCTGTCACGCAGGAACGGTTTCCCAGGATGGGGTTAGGTGAGGAGAGCTGCCTGTTTGGTGTCCTCTCTCTGAACTATGAGCTCTTGGAACTGAGCCTGTAATCCCCCTCACCCTCAGCACCCAGCCCAGAGCTTGCACAGAGAGGTGTCAGTCCATTGTGTGGAGGGACAGGCAGGAGAGAAAAGAGCAGCTTGCAGGCTTGGAGGGGCAGCACTTGCCTAGAGGTACGGGGAGCTCAGAGCAAAGTCAGGGGCCACGTGGAAATGGCTCACCAAGGGTTTGTGGCTTAAACAATTGTTAGGAGACAATCACAGGTTGAACAGATATCAGGCCTCTCTTTCTCTGCAGCACGATTAGAGCAGAGTGGAGACAAAGAGAAGAACTAGAAGTAGCCCAAGCCCCATGCAGGCTGGCCCAGTACCTCTCTCCCCTCTCCTTCCTAATCTCCTGCACCTTGGGTGTCTCAAGGTCCTCTCCACCTGCCTGTGCATTCCAGCCTCTGGGACTTGGCTCCCCATGTGCTCTCTCCCTGGAATGATCTCATCCCTCACATGACTTTCTCACAAGCCCCAGGCCCAATTCATTTTCATTCTGGGTCTCCCAGGAGTGGAGAGGACAACTCTTTTTCTCTTGGATGTCCTGCTCACAACTCAGTGGTAACTGGATTCAGCTATTTCTCTCTTCAAGATCATAGCTATGAGCTTCTTCTGGAAAGCCTGCCTCTGGTTCATTTTTCTATCTTGAAATCATCTTGGTAAATTATGAATCAAATAATAGCAAGTGCAGGAAGAAGACTTTTCTAACATCCAGCTCTGAGTTAGACCCTATTCCCCAAAGCGTCCCCATAGGCTTTGTCTTTTCTCCATCACACTTTCATGACCCACTCCTGTTTTGGCCACTTAATATCTGAGTCTCCTCCACTAGCCTGCAGGGTCCAAACAGATGAGCATCTAGAGCCGCATCCTAATTTAGTACCTTAAATCCATGCCTGGCACAAAGTAAATGCTCAGTAAACACAGGCTTAGTGAAGGAACGTGACCCACAGTACAAGTTGCCTCAAAGCTGGGGAACTCTGATGGCAGAAAAATGTAGGCCGAGATCAGATACCAAAGGGGCAGAGGGTTGCTCTGAGTTACACCGCGTCATTGAAGTGAAGACAGTTTGACTACATGAAACACACCTGGGACCAATTGTTGATGAGAAATCCGGAGGTGACAAAACAAACTGAGTCTCCAAAGTTGAGGAAAGGCAGTTGCTCTGTGGCACAGAAAAAAGGCCACCAGGTAGAGGGAAGAAGGTGGGCAAAGACCTGGAAGATGAACAGGTGGAGCCAGTGCAAGAAGCACTGGAAGCAGCATCTTGAAGGCAGAGCAATGCATCCTGTGGAATCGCCACCTCATCAGGGCAAGAGTAGAGACGGTAGAGACAGAAAGGAAACGCCTTGGTGGTCCATAATCAGGAGTTTACAAAGATTCCTCTAAGTAGTGGTAAGTGTACAAAAGTTTCTGACAGTTAGTCAATGAAAATGAGATGAAAAATCCACATATCAAAATCTTATTTCAATACCATTCTCATATGTGTACACTCAGAATCTGTCCTACAACTGTGCACACACTCGGTATGAAAAATAATAATATATACACACAATGTGGTATTTAATTTTTTCCACTTAGCCATATACATTCCAAACAATCTTTCTTACTAAGAAACATTAACATGTATGCTGGGATAATATTAAACGTGTGTAGTGATTGGTACGGCAAAATTAAATTAACATATAAATTTAATTCTTAAGATATAATCTGTTCATTCTTTAAATAAATCTAATCATATGGCATCTGGTCCCATCACTTCATGGCAAATAGATGGGGAAACAGTGGAAACAGTGGCTGACTTTATATTTCTGGGCTCCAAAATCACTGCAGATGGTGACTGCAGCCATGAAATTAAAAGATGCTTACTCCTTAGAAGTAAAGTTATGACCAACATAGACAGCATATTAGAAAGCAGAGACATTACTTTGCCAACAAAGGTCCTTCTATTAAAGGCTATGGTTTTTCCAGTGGTTATATATGGATGTGAGAGTTGGACTGTGAAGAAGGCTGAGCACCGAAGAATTGATGCTTTTGAACTGTGGTGTTGGAGAAGACTCTTGAGAGTCCCTTGGACTGCAAGGAGATTCAGCCAGTCCATCCTAAAGGAGATCAGTCCTGGGTGTTCATTGGAAGGACTGATGCTGAAGCTGAAACTCCAATACGTTGGCCAGCTGATGCAAAGAGTTGACTCACTTGAAAAGACCCTGATGCTAGGAAAGATTGAGGGCAGGAGGAGAAGGGGACGACAGAGAATAAGATGGTTGGATGGCATCATCAACTCAATGGACATGGGTTTGGGTAGACTCCGGGAGTTGGGGATGGACAGGGAGGCCTGGCATGCTGCGGTTCATGGGGTCACAGAGTCAGACATGACTGAGCAACTGAACTAGACTGAACTGAATCATATGACAATACTGCTTACCAAGTGATAGAAATTATCATCAGTTGCTCAAGCAACAAATGATTTCCAAAATTGTCATAAACCAAGTAATTATCTTTGATGTAAGTTTCTGTAGGCAGTTTGTAGTGTTGGCCCATACCTCTACCTGACATGGGACAGAATCCGATCTTAGGACAGTGATGGACAGCCTGCAAGATTGGATGAGATTCCAGGTCAGAAGAAATAGTTCTAAACTCTTAGTTCTGCTGATGGATCCAGAATGATAATCTGGTACCCTTCCAGACCTTCACCCTGACATCAGCTCCAGAACTAAAAGAAAGGCATTATTGACTTGTCTTTCCCTTGATGACAGTTCCAAAAGGAGAGTGAGCTGCCACCGCTACTGGAAAGGGTAGAGAAATACCCAAAGGCCTGTGTTCGCTGGCTGTGGGGCACAAAGGCCTTAGTATTGGTCTACGACCCTGACTACATGAAGGTGTTCCTGGGGAGATCAGGTAAGAAGGAAACCCTCAGCTGGAGACAATCTTTCATTTGAGTACATGTCCCTGGATGTGAAATTCCGGAAGAGACTGACACTTCAGACATCAAGGCCTGAGCTCCTCCAAACACCCTCCCAACCAAAAGCAAGACTAGGATTTCTCTTTTGTCTTACTTTTTACAAACGAATTGAGATGATCCCAGAACTGGAAGATGATTCCCTGTCCACACTGATACAGGTTGGGCACCTCTCATTGTTGCCTCTTCTGGGTCATGAGATGGCCAGATGACCACACGCTGTAGAAAAACCACAGGTTCTTTCTTATTCTCTGGCAGTGAACTGAGTTTATGTTTCAGGGCAATTCACCATCTTAGTCCTGTGGGTGTTCTGCTCTGGAGCACCAAGCCTCCCTTCCTGGGACCACAATGACTATCAGGACAGAAAGAGTCAGGGATGGGAAGCAAGAGTGCTGTGGCTTCAGAAAGATTGTCATCTGATAAGAACCAAGAAAGGAAGGGAGTCTATGGTCTAGACCTCAGCTGCTCTGGAGGCTCCTTGCCAAGTCTGTTGCCATCCACATTCCTTCTATACCTTTCAGACCCAAAGCCTCATAGAACCTACAAATACTTGGCTCCCTGGATTGGTAAGTACATTTAAATACAACTGCAGACCACCCACCATTTAGGTTAAACAAGAGCAGTCTCTTTGCGTAAATGGAGAACAACAGGTGCCAGGCACCCTCATCTCTGAATCAAACCTCATTTCTCTTCTGCTAATAAAACCCTCAGCCTTTATAATGGTGCTGTAGCCCTCCTTTTACCTAAGCTTCTTCTTCATAACTTCTCAGTCTTTACTAATGTTCCCAGTCTAACTTTTCGGTAAGTCCTTTGATCACCTGTCCACCTACTCTTTTTCAACCTCAATCTCACTGCTCTCGTAATCACATCCTATGGACAGACATACTGTAAATTCACATCCCTGAAATGTACTGGCTTTTCCCACCCCTGCCCATGATGAGCCTTCTCCTGACACCCTTGGTTCCTCCCAAGTTGGCCCCACTCTCCCCAATGCCCATACACACCCATCCATGGTTCAGGGACAGGTTTGCTGCTATTGGAGGGGCAGAAGTGGTTCCAGCACCGGCGGATGCTGACCCCAGCCTTCCGCTATGACATCCTGAAGGCCTACGTGGGAATCATGGCCGACTCTGTCCGAGTGATGCTGGTGAGTCCATCCCTTGTCACCATATGCACTAGAATCCAGGACAGCTGACATAGTCCACTATCAGACATTTATGTCCCTCAGACATCCATTGAATAGAGCCCCACAGAATGATGCATTCTCAACTTAGTATGAGACAGTGTTCATTAAAGCTAGGTGGAACAGAGGAACATCTAGGCACCAGCTTGGATGCATACTTTTCTTCTCACCAAGAGAAATCAGGGTCATGGTGTATTCAGGGTCCACTCTTCTCCCATCTCCATGTTTGAACACAGGGGGGTAGATCAAGGAGGTCAGTGCAAATTGGCCCTGGCTGGCCTGGGCAATGGCAGCTTCGGTGGCAGAGTGGACATCCCAGGATGTCACACAGGTGGGCTCTGGCCTGGGTTCCATGGCTTCTGCACATCACTGAGCCACTCATGGGAGGAAATGAGTCCAGGTCTACACTCACAGAGCTGGGTCTTCACAAACATCATCTCTGATCTGGACTGGGCATCACCTGGTCTTAGGTAACATTAAATGAATGAAAGGAATTGAGTAGTTCATACCCCTTCTAAGAGCCCCATTAGAGTCACTTTAGCTTTTCCTTGCCTTGAAATATTTGCTTTGTAGTGTTGATAACACTTTTCCAGATCTGACCACAGGACACAAAATATTCTCCCCTGACTATGCTTTCTGCTCAGCCACAAGCTGGTTAATATCATAAATTATTCCTAAAATTCATAATTAATTAGGATATTAGAAGAGAATACAACTATTATATAGTAACAGTTCAAAGAAATAGTCATTACATTATACATGTGTGTTACAGCCCTAAGTTGCTAAAACAAGTCTGCTTAGAAAATTAGGAAATTTCATCTGAAGATGTAGAGACAGAGAGAAAGCCAGGCCTTCTGGGGAAGCAGAGTAGGGTCAATCCCCATACCTCCACAGGACAAGTGGGAAGAGCTTGTCAGCCAGGACTCACATCTGGAGATCTTTGGACATGTCTCCTTGATGACCCTGGACACCATCATGAAGTGCGCCTTCAGCCACCAGGGCAGCGTCCAGATGGACAGGTCAGTGACAGCTCTTCAACGGCAGGGTCCTTTTCTCACCAGCTGGGAATGACTTACCTGAGAGGCAATAAGGGCAGTGTTAATGCTTCTCAGCACAAAAAGTAAGTTCTGCGAGAGACATGGACCAAAGTCAAATTCTACCCAGACTATTCTTGACTCAATCACTAGTTCCAGTTTCCTACACAAGGAGAAGCCTGGATCCTCAGGCCACTTGTAAATACTGAGGGGCTCCTCGGGCTAAGACAGAAATGGCAATACCTCAGTGCTCCCTGTCCCCACTGATGAGGAATCCTTGACCCAGAGCCCCAGTCCCTCTCTAAGTCAGCGCCTCCCTCAACTCCAGCCTCTTCTGCATCCTCTCCCTTCAGGAGCTCCCAGTCCTACATCCAGGCCATCAGGGACCTCAGTCATCTGATTGTTTCCCGACTCCGGAATGCTTTCCACCAGAACGACCTCATCTACAGGCTGACTCCTGAAGGCCGCTGGAACCACCGGGCCTGCCAGCTCACCCATCAACACACAGGTTCCCCTCCCTCCTGGGCTGCTCCCCCACCTTCATCAGGCACATATGGGAGGGCCTGGCCTTGATTCTTCAGGCAGAGGCCAGACTCCTGTTTCCTCTTCAGGAGCTGGCACACGCCCACCTGCTGTAGGGACTGGGAACCCAGAGGTCGGGGTTTCAGGTGTTGTGTAGGGAGTTACAGGAGTCACCAGGTTGGTGATGACTGAGTGAGACCTCCCTTCCCAGCAGCATTCAGGCAGAGCCTTCATGGGCTGTGTTACTTTAGGGATTGCTGCCTGGAGTAGATGTCGCTGGAGCTCTCAGTCCTGACATGCTCACCCAGTGCCACCCACCTCATCCACCTGGCACCCAGACTGGGCCTGAGGGGCAGATGGGGCTATGGTGGGGCTGCATATGGGCCCCCAGAGTCCTCAGCTCTGGCTGGGAACCTCTTTTCTGGGACAGATGCAGTGATCAAGGAGAGGAAGGCTCACCTGCAGAAGGAGGGAGAGCTGGAGAAGGTGAGGAGCAGGAGGCACTTGGACTTCCTGGACATCCTCCTCCTTGCCAGAGTAAGTGTAGCCAAGAGAAGCCTGAGCTTTTGGGCAGAAGCACACAGGAAGGGCAGACCCTGCACTCTGGCCCTGCCTCCACAGATGGAGAATGGGAGCAGCTTGTCTGACGAGGACCTCCGTGCTGAAGTGGACACGTTCATGTTCGAGGGTCATGACACCACAGCCAGTGGCATCTCCTGGATCCTCTATGCTCTAGCCTCCCATCCTGAGCATCAGCAGAGGTGTCGGGAAGAGATCCAGAGCCTCCTGGGGGATGGCGCCTCCATCACCTGGTGAGCATCCAGGAGATGGAAGAGCCCTGTCCCACCTAGCTAGAGAGAATCCCTGCTTGTCCTGTCCTGCCTGCTCTCAGATGGGCTTCCTTGCAGGGATCACCTGGACCAGATGCGCTACACGACCATGTGCATCAAGGAGGCAATGAGACTTTATCCACCAGTACCATTCATTGGCAGAGAGCTGAGCAAGCCCATCACCTTCCCTGATGGACGCTCCTTACCTGCAGGTATGAACTTCACCTCACCACTCACCTAAGCACTCTGTAGGACCACGTGGTAGACCAGAAATCCACATATGCTTTCCCAGTTGCAGTATGCTCTGATTTTTTTCTGCCAGAAGTTAATACTTACCCACTAGTTTGAATGAGTTTTGAAAAATGTTTTCCTTTAAAAACCTAGGAATAATACTACCATATATACAACAATCCCACTACTGGGAATTTAACCTGAGACCCTGGAAATAAAAAAGAACGTGTACCACAGTGTTCATTGCAGCATTATTTACAATAGCCAGGACATGGAAGCAAACTATATGTCCATCAACAAATGAATGGATTATGAAGATGTGGTCCATAAACTCAAGGGAATATTACTGTCATAAAACAGTATGAAACTGAGTCTGTTGCAGTGAGGTGGATGAACCTGCAGCCTGTTATACAGAGTGAAATAACTCAGAAACAGAAAAACAAATATCATATATTAACACATATATATAGAATCCAGAAAAATAGTACTGATGAACCATTTGCAGAGAAGGAATGGAGATGTAGACATCAGTTCGGTTCAGTCACTCAGTCGTGTCTGACTGTTTGCAACCCCATGGACTGCAATACGCCAGGCTTCCCTGTCCATCACCAACTCCAAGAGATTACTTAAACTCATGTCCATCGAGTCGGTGATGCCATCCAAACTTCATCCCCTTTTCCTCCAGCTGTCTGTCTTTCCCAGCAAAAGGGTCTTTTCCAATGAATCAGATCTTTGCATGAGGTGGCCAAAGTACTGGAGCTTCAGCTTCAGCTTCAGCATCAGTCCTTCCAATGAATATTCAGGACTGATTTCCTTTAGAACGGACTGGTTGGATCTCCTTGCAGTCCAAGGGACTCTCAAGACTCTTCTCCAACACCACAGTTCAAAAGCATCAATTCTTCGGTGCTCAGCTTTCCTTATGGTCCAACCTTCACATCCATAGATGACTACCGGAAAAACCATAGCTTTGACTATATGGACCTTCATCTCAAAGTGATTTCTTGGCTTTTTAATATGCTGTCTTGGTTGGTATTAGCTTTTCTTCCAAAGAGCAAGCGTCTTTTAATTTCATCACTGCAATCACCATCTGCAGTGATTTTGGAGTCCAAGAAAATAAAGTCTGTCACTGTTTCTATTGTTTCCCCATCTATTTGCCATGAAGTGATCGGGCCAGATCCCATGATCTTATTTTTCTGAATGTTGAGTTTTAAGCCACTTTTTCACTCTCCTCTTTCACTTTCATCACGAAGCTCTTCAGTTCCTCTTTGTTTTCTGCCGTAAGGGTGTCATCTGCATATCTGAGGTTATTGATATTTCTCCTGGCAATCTTGATTCCAGCTTGTGCTTCTTCCAGCCCAGCGTTTCTCATGATGTAATCTGCATAGAAGTTAAATAAGCAGGGTGACAATATACAGCCTTGACGTACTCCTTTTCCTATTTGGAACCAGTCTGTTGTTCCATGTCCAGTTCTAACTGTTGCTTCCTGACCTGCATACAGGTTTCTCAAGAGGCAGGTCAGGTGGTCTGGTCTTCCTATCTCTTTCAGAATTTTCCACAATTTATTGTGATCCACACAGTCAAAGGCTTTGGCACAGTCAATAAAGCAGAAATAAATATTTTTCTGGAACTCTCTTGCTTTTTCGATGATCCAGCAGATGTTGGCAATTTGATCTCTGGTTCCTCTGCCTTTTCTAAAACCATCTGGAACATCCGGAAGTTCACAGTTCACGTATTGCTGAAGCCTGGCTTGGAGAATTTTGAGCATTACTTTACTAGCGTGTGAGATGAGTGCAATTGTGTGGTAGTTTGAGCATTCTTTGGCATTGCCTTTCTTTGGGATTGGAATGAAAACTGACCTTTTCCAGTCCTCAGAAAACTGCTGAGTTTTCCAAATTTGCTGGCATATTGAGTGCAGCACTTTCACAACATCATCTTTCAGGATTTGAAATAGCTCAACTGGAATTCCATCACCTCCACTAGCTTTGTTCATCGTGATGCTTCCTAAGGCCCACTTGACTTCACATCCCAGAATGTCTCACACCATCGTGATTATCTGGGTCGTGAAGATCTTTCTTGTACAGTTCCTCTGTGTATCCTTGCCACCTCGTCTTAATATCTTCTGCTTCTTTTATGTCCATACCCCTTACCATCTCTGTCCTTTATTGAGGCCATCTTTATATGAAATGTTCCCTTGGTATCTCTAATTTTCTTGAAGAGATCTCTAGTCTTTCCCATTCTGTTGTTTTCCTCTATTTCTTTGCATTGATCACTGAGGAAGGCTTTCTTTTTATCTCTCCTTGCTATTCTTTGGAACTCTGCATTCAAATGGGAATATCTTTCTTTTTCTCCTTTGCTTTTCACTTCTCTTCTTTTCACAACTATTTTTAAAGCCTCCTCAGTCAGCCATTTTTTTTTTTTTTTTTGCATTTCTTTTCCATAGGGATGGTTTTGATCCCTGTCTCCTGTACAATGTCACGAACCTCAGTCCATAGTTCATCAGGTACTCTGTCTATCAGATCTAGTCCTAGTAACATCCAAGTAAAACAATGAGTGGGTTGCTATTTCCATCTCTCTCTCTCTCTCTCTCAATGTACACACACAACATTGTACAGCTAGTAACATCCAATTAAAAACATGATTGACACGGAACTTGAATGCAACAAAAGCTCAATAAACAAATGTTAACCCTTGAATGTGGTCTTATAATGGAAACTAAAACTCTAATTCCTTGAAACCTGAAGACTTAAGAGAAAAGCAGACAGAAGCAGGGGGAAGCATGCTTCTTCCACATGGATCCAAGTAAAGGAGGGAGCTTAGGGACTCCACTGTCATGGGTCGGAGTCCAGTCTCTGAGGATTTCTCTGGTGGGTGGCAGAGAGCAGCTGATGATGAAGTCTGAGAGCCCTGCCATAGCTGGAGGCCACCCACTGATTCACCTCACAGTGGGTCTGAATCCCAGCCCTTCCCCATCTTAGCTGTGTGATCATAGACAAATCCCTTAATCTTTCTGAGGCTCAGGTGCTTCATCGGTTCATGGGGATAGAACTGCCTTCCTTGAGGGCTGTGTGAGGATTAAATGAGTTATTGCACATTCCCCAGGGTCATGATGGCACTTGATAAATGTGAGTTGTCACCTGAGTTGCTCCTAAATGTAAGCCTCCAATTCTTTTACTTCTCAGTCCTATTTCCTGGTCACCTACTCCTAATGGAGCTCATGTGCTTTTTCATGCCCAGCCCACCTGTCTTGCAAGAACATCATTTCATTCAGAGTGATGGAGGGTGCTCCCATGGTGGTTCCCAGGACTTTTGTGAAGACATACTCCCCCTGCTTCATGGGGACCATCAGGCTTCTCTCTCTCCTCTGCCCCACAGGAATCTTAGTCTCCCTCTCCTTTTATGGACTTCATCACAACCCAAACGTGTGGCCGAATCCGGAGGCAAGTTGATGGTGTGAGGAGGGGATGGGATGCTCGCTCCACACCAGCCGCTGCTGCTCCTGCTCTGTGGATTGATGTGAGGAGTTTGACCATCACTGTCCTAGCCCCATTGTTCTCTCTGCAGGTGTTTGACCCAACCCGGTTCTCACCAGGTTCTACTCAACACAGCTATGCCTTCCTGCCCTTCTCAGGAGGATCCAGGTGAGGCCTCTGTACTGGGGGAAGCAGGTGTCACTGGTTGCTCCCTGATATGTGTGACTGTCTACATTAGTATGTGGTGCATGCAGTTCTGTCCTTGTGTGCTGATGTGGTGAGAAGGAGGCATGGGTCTCCATGTACAAGAAGGTCTTTAGGGCCCACCACAATGACGTTGACCTCCTGATGTCCACAAGGATGGACATCATTTCCATGTCAGTGACTGATCCAAAGTATCCAGGGTTTTCCTCACTTTAGGAGTATGACATCTTAACATTAGAAGTCTTCTTGAAAGTTAAGCTACACATGTTTGGTTTGGACAATTTCAGTCACCTTAAAAGACGGTTTCTTCTGTTCCCACATTGCTAGCCAGCCTACTGCCTTTCTACTTAATCCACCAGTCCACCTCTCACTGTATCTATTGTGTTTGCATGGGTTTGGAATATCGGTTGCCTTCCATGTCCTGAGGCTTTGAGTCATGTCTGTGATTAGTCAGTTGTTGTTTGAATAAGTTTCACAGTCATGAGTGTGTTCTCTAGTTCTACAGTACATCTGACATAATTTTGGCTTCATATTAATATAACCATGACATATTTTCCTGTTGCCAAAATTCTTTATATAATAGCAGAAGTTATATATCATAGTCTCAGAGTCTACAGAGTCTAATGTTAGCAAGATAAAGAGTAAAGTGGAGGACAATCAAGTCAGCTTTGGGGAGAAAACTATTTTTTATTTGACAAGCATTTGTAAAGTCCCTTGCATGTAAAGTATAAAGCACCTTTGAAATAGCTATTAACCTGGATGATACATTCCTAAATGACTGAAGATCTTAAAGGCTACAGCTGCTGCTGCTGCTAAGTCACTTCAGTCGTGTCCGACTCTGTGCGACCCCATGGACGGCAGCCCACCAGGCTCCGCTGTCCCTGGGATTCTCCAGGCAAGAACACTGGAGTGAGTTGCCACTGCCTTCTCCAATGCATGAAAGTGAAATGGAAGTCACTCAGTCGTGTCCGACTCTTCGCGACCCCATGGTCTGCAGCCTACCAGGTTCCTCAGTCCGTGGGCTACAGAACCTCCCCTAAAATAGTAACTTCAGTGGCTTTGTAACTTAGTAGAAACAAGTTTTTTCTGACTCTACAGTTCTAGGAAATTTTCAACTGTGAATCAACATTCACAGAACAGCTTTGAAGCAAATTGTCTTCCTGAATTGCTTCTAGAATTTGGTTTACACCAGGGTCCAGTCCTTCCTTGTAGACATGGCTGCACATCATGCAGCTGCCACTAGAGGAAAGGGGAAACTAGGCAGCTTGATTTTAGGTCAGAATGAATATTTGTTATACTCTCAGTCCACTTGAGTTGTTTTCAATTCAATTAATATTGTTCAAATGTGAAAGTATGTATTAAGCGTGTCCATGTGCCAAGACCTGTGCTAGGAGATGGGAACACAGGGATGATAACGCTGTCCTCCCCCAGGGCTCACTGTCAACAACATGTCTCCTCAAGACAGACATCATTCACACATCCACTCTTTCACTCATTCATTCCTTGAAAAGACTGTGGAGGATCCATGATCCGGCACTGTGCTGGGCACTGGATGTGCTGTGTCCTTGAGTTACACCCATGGTACCTTCAGGGTCCAGAGTGGGAAGAGGTGCAGCCAGCAGAGGGGGTGAGGGTGGTGGTCACTGGATGGAGCCTTGAGCATGAGGATGGCAGAGGTGAGGAGGTGAGGGGACCTCAACAGTTGCTGAGTCAGAAAGAGGAGCTGGACAGATCCCAGGTGAGTGAGGAAGAATCCAGAGAGGGCTGTGATGCCGCTGAGGCACTGGGGCGTGTGCTCCCTGTGATGTGGAAGATAGCAGGCCTGGAGCTACTGGGGCTTTAGAGGGAGGGGAGGAATGGAGGCTGAAAAGGCCAGATGAGGAGCCCAAGGGATGGTTAGGAAGGTCATTTCTGGATTAGAATGGAGCATTCCAAAGGTAGATTGACTAAGGGGCTGAGGGGGACAGGAAGCCAGACCATTAATTCAGAGGCAAATGGTCAGCTGGTTAGGGTTGTTAACCCATGTCCCACCAGGAAGCCTCCCTGTTGCCATTCTGACTCCTTACACAACCCTGTCTTGTCATCTCTGGGAACTGGGCAGCCTGTTTGTCTACCATAGGTGGTAAGGTCCTGAGAGGCTGTCCACCCTGCCCCTACAGTGCCCTGGGCTGACCTGAAACAGGGAATTGCCAGTGGATGAGTGAATACTAGTTCACAGTCTGGATCCAGTTGACTTGACTCTGTAGCTTAGAGCACTGACGCTCCCCAGGTTTTCCTGCTGAGAGCAGAAGTAGAAGGTAGGAGATAGTCCTTGGAGAGGTGGGCTTTGTCATAGGTCAGGGGAAGAGTTTGGCCCAAGGCTTGGCTGTCAAGTTCAATGCAATGAGTAAGGAAGGGATCAGGGCTGGGCCATGTGGAGGGCAGCCCTGAATCCCTGTGATCAGCAGGGGTTAGAAACCTCTGCTCTCTTCCTTTTTATCTCCCAACCCAGGAACTGCATCGGGAAGCAGTTTGCCATGAATGAGTTGAAGGTGGCCGTGGCCCTGACCTTGCTTCGCTTTGAGCTGTCACCAGATCCCTCCAGGGTCCCTGTGCCCACTCCAATCATGGTGCTGAGATCCAAAAATGGGATCCACTTGCAGCTCAGGAAACTGTCTGATCCAGGTGGAGACAAGGACAAGCTCTGAGGGCCCCTGCCCGCCATCCTGTCTTGCTGTCACTCTCCCTGTCCTTGCCCCTTTGCCCATTTCCTGCTTCTGTCTACCCCCTACCAGCTTGCCTTATCTCCTGCCTCCTGCCCAGCAGCTGACTTTCTGCCCTTCTCCTCTCACCTTTCTCCAGGCTCTCTATCTGCTGTCTCTCCATCTGTCTCTGACCCCCTGTATCTCTCACTGTCCACTGGAATCCTGATCACCCGATACCCTCCAGTCTGTCTGTTGTCTCCTCTGTTTCTCCCCTTCTGCCTGCCTATCTGACCCTGAATTCACGTATATTTGCTTCTAAAATAATTTGCCATTGGCTTAGGGACTTGGGGCTTCTCTGATGGCTTATGGGATAAAAAACCCACTTGGTATGCAGGAGCCACCAGAGAGAAATTCAATATCTGGGTCAGGAAGATCCCTTGGAGAAGGAAATGGCAACCCACTCCAGTATTCTTGCCTGGGAAATCCCATGAACAGAGGAGCCTGGTGGATTGCAGTTCACAGGATGGCAAAGAGTTGGACTTGACTAAGCACAGGGCAGAATATCTTAGAGACTTAGAAAAATACAAAGTTATTCTCTGAAGACTCTGGAGTGAGAAATCTGAAGTGGGTTTCCCTGGGAAAAGGAAGATGTTGGTGGGCTCCACCTCCAAAGATCTAGGACCGGGTCCCACTCTTTGCCTGTTCTGCATCTAGCTCTGCAATCCTTGCATTCCTTGGCTCCTGGGCCCTCCTCCCTATGTGAATTGAGCAGCATCTCAAACGTCCCTCTGCTTCTGTCTTCACATCACTTTCTCTTTCACCAGGACTTTTGTGATTAGATGAACAACTCAGATAAGACAGACTTGTTCTCCTGTCTGGTGATTAGGATGAGGACACCTGGGCAGCCATTGCTGGACATGTTAAGTCTTGTGTGACCACCATCAGCCTGTCTCCGGCTCTCTCCAATGCCTACCCATGTGTCAGTCATGTGGCTTCCCCTCTCTTGCTCTCCCTTAATAAAGTTCGCATGTCATATGGAGTGTACTTGTCTTCTCTGAAAGGATCTGGATGAAACAAAAGAGAAAGAAGTGGAGGGAAGACAGTAGAGAGGAGGAGGGGAGATGACACCTGCTCTGTGGGGCTGGAACCCCAGCAGGGAAAGTGTGTCTGGCCCCACTGCAGCCTCACACTCTGAGGTCCCTCATGCCCCACATGCTGCCTGGCACCTGAAGCTCCCATGACAGCTGAGTCAGGAGAAAGGGCTTGTCTCCAAAGGCTCAGAGGGAAGATGCTCACACCAGCACCTGTCAGGGAAGGAGCCTCCTGCTCTTCCGTGGTGGCTTCCTCACCCCATCTGTAGAGGGGCCCAGCCAGCACCCACCCTGTGCTAGCAGGGAAGACATTACAGACTTGGCCAGACACAAGGGGCTTCTTCACCCCAAATGAGATTTGAGCAGAGTCCAGGCTGGCCTTCTCTCCAGTCCCTTGGCAGCCCTTCCTCTCAGGCATGGCCTCAGGCTCCTCAGAAGCCTAGAGTGGGCAGCTGTGCTGGAGGGTATAGGAGGAGCCAACTGGGCACAAGGCTTGGCTACTGGTAACAGGTGTCAGACCCAAATCCAGGACAGCTGGTGGCACCTCCCCCACAGGATAGCACCTTGGAGTCCCTGGCATGCAGCCTGGCCACTCTGAGTGAGGACAGGCTTCTTCAACCCTGCCATTCCTGGAGACCATGTTGGGGCCTGTCCTCCTGACCCTGGGCACTGACCAGAACCAGACCCTTTGCACTCCTCCTCCAGCCTCTCTGCACCCAGCCCTGCTCTCTTCTGGTTCTGCACAAAGGTCCTCCTCCCTTCCACCCCTGCCCTTCCTAGACCAGTGTCCTGGTGCCAGAGGAGACCTCCCAGCAGCGCTGTGCTGTGCTGTTGCCATGTGCCTCCTAATGGGACCTCTCCCCAGCCAGTGCCTGTGGCCAGGACCTTCAGACCAGTAATCCTCTCCCCATCTCCAGGTTCCTAGGTCACCAGGCTAGTTCATTCTGCTTCTAGAAGTGACCAGGGGAAGGCTTTCTTCTGCAACAGATGGGTCACACTCTCACTTGCTCTCTTTCTATGGCCATCTTAGTTCTGCACTCCCCCTACAAAACACCCGGTTAAGCCGCAGAAAAATCCCTGCCCTAGAGCAGGAGTTGCCACAGTCGCAGGCTGAGACAAGGTCTAGAACAGAAACCAGAACTTGAGGAACAGGATTCTGTGCAAGCAACCACACAAGCCCAGCTGGCAGCAGCAGCTGAAACTGATGAAGAACCAGTTAGGAAAGCAAAACAGAGCTGGAGTGAAAGGAAGGCATGGAAGGCTATGTCCAAACTAGGTCTTCACCAGGTTACAGGGGTTACTAGAGTGGTTATCCAGACATCTAAGAATATCCTTTTTGTCATCAAGAAACCAGATGTGTACAAGAGCCCAGCTTCAAATACCTAGATAGTTTTGAGGGAAGCCAAGATCAAGGACTTATCTCAGCAAGCACAATTAGCAGCTGCTGAGAAATTCAACGTTCAAAGTGAAGCTGTTTCCAAAATTCAGGAAAACACAGATTCCAACTGTACAAGAGGAGAGTGAAGAGGAAGAGGTTGATGAAACAGGTGTGGAAGTTAAGGGGCTAGAATTGGTCACGTCACAAGCAAATGTGTCAAGAACAAAGGCAGTCTGAGCCCTGAAGAACAACAGTAATGATATTGTAAGTGCTATTACGGCATTAACAATACCTATCTGAAAAAAGGACCTTTTTTGGTGCTTCAAAAGAGTAACTGCAGCTGACTTTGAAGTTTGTACTGTTTCTAACATTAATAAAGTTAATGCTTCTTGTTGGATGGAAAAAAAAAAAAAAAGTGGCCAGGTAGACACTGTGTTTGACCAGGAATGGAGCAGTAGAGTTAGCTGGGTGTGTCCTAGGCAGGAAGTTTGACGAGTCCCCTGGAGTGAAGTGGCACCGAAAGGGTCAGTCTAGTCACTCTCAGAGCATGGGGAGATGGGAACTTTTTCTTCTGTGTGGCCAGCCATGAACATGAGTTGTAATCACAGGATTTTACAGGAGCTGAAGAGAATGACCAAGAAGAGACCCGGCTTGTTCCAGGCAGTAGGAAAGACCCCAGCTGCATCCATACTCCTACGTGCATCTGCCAGGATACAACTGGGGTTGTACATATCATATACATGTAGCAGCTGGGGTTGTACATAGACAATCCCTGTGCAACCTCAAGCTATATGTGCCCCTTACACACTCCACACTCTGCTCACACACATGTGCACAAATCCTGGATCCTATGAGGCAGCAGGATCTCTTTGGAGAGCTGGTAGGATTAAATGGAATTCAGCTTTGGTGCCCATTGGTCCCCCAGCTCCCCTCTCACAGGGACCTTCCCCATTCCTTCTGACTCCAGAGGTCTCAAGGGCATGTGCCCTCAGAGAGAGATGCAATTCTACCCATGGAGTCTTAGTCAGAAGAGGGCAGAGTCAGGTTCCTTCCCTTAGTGTTTAAGTGGGATAACAGCTTCTTCCAGTCCTGCCTCACTGGCCTCCTGACAATCCAGGGATCAGAGGAGTAGATGCATCCTAGACTTGAGTTCCACCCATGGGTCAGAGATGGATGGTACGCTGAGCTCTTCTCCCCGGGAATGCCTATGGAAACCATTTTTTCACTTGTGCAGAGAAAGTTCTGTCCAGGGCCAGGACAGAGGGGAAAGTGGGTGGCATGGGAGACACTCTGATGAGGCCTCAGCATCCCAGCCTCAGGTGAGCAAGGAGATCTGAGTCTTGACAAAGCTTTGTAGGAGTGAGCATGAGGCCCATGGCCCGACTCCCAAGGCTGTGACCTTCTTCTCAGAGGCCACGCATCAGCAGCAGGAAGGATGTGTCTCCAGGTGGTCTATCCCCAGGGCAATATAAAGACATCCCCAAGTCCCAAAGCCAGAATTCTCCCTCTCTTGCCTCTCCCCTAGAGCCCAGTTCCCTTCCTTCCACACCTGTCCAGTTCCTGGATTGAAGCCCACTAATGGCTTTAGACTTGAACCCTAGAGGTGTATATGCTCCCAGCCATCAGGCAGGGACTACTTTGGGAAGAGCACTAATTCCCCACGTGGCCCCAGTCTGAGTCCTTCTCCAAAAGTCCCTCTTTGCACCCTCATACCTCACCCTGCCTTAAACCCTGATTCAAGCACCATCTCTTCCAGGAAGCCACCCTTTAATGTCACTCTGCTACCTTCCCCAGCCAAAACTCACATGCCCAGGGCACCAGGTAACAGTGATACAGATGCTGATGATGGCAGGAGTACCCCAGAGACCATCTCAGAAGGGGCAGAATTTATACCCATGAAACCATAGTCCATATTTCTCAACCTCAACAGTGGTTATCAGGGAGTTTTCTCTAAAAATTCCTTCTTATGTATCTTTGATTTAAGCAGTTTTTCCTTATGTCTGTTATATTCCAGACACATACATACAAAGTTAAACAAAGAAACAGATCTTGGTGAAAGGGGCAAGCTCCGAAAGCCATCTGTCTATTGTGTGGAGTGGATGAGTGTCTGATCATAACCACCAGTCCCAAGGCACAGATTCCATGTGAATGCCGTGTAAATTTTAGAAAGATGGACAATTATGGGAGATCAATAAAGAATCTAGAAGCAAGTAGTTACTCAGCATGTTTGTTAAATGAATGAGTGAGCTCGGGAACACATGTGCAGTAAGCATTTATAGACACACATGTTTACATGGCATTGCCTTTGAGGTGATTGTCTATCAGATGCCTATTCTGATTCTAGTCCATAAGCCTACAGAAGACAGGGGAGCACAGCTACTCTACAACCCAGCTTGGAGAGGGCAGCGTCCAGGAAGAGGCCACAGGTTGGGCTGTCTGGAGCTCTCATCTCAGCAGAGCTACTTCTCAGAGCCTGGCCCCAGCGGCTTCAGATGGAGGTGGATGCCATTCTTGGAGCGTAGGACCAGTTGGGGCATCTTGATGGGTAGCCTCGAGGGATCCGGGGCAAACTCAAAACGGAGCAAGCAGAGGGCTGTGACCACCTTTACCTCGGCCATAGCAAACTGCTGGCCAATGCAGTTCCTGCAATGAGCAGCACAAAATGACATCAGGCTATGAGACATCCAGAGTGATGAAAACTAGCGCTCTAAGTGTCCAACAGAAATCAGTCACTGTGTATGGATGAATCATTGACTGATCGATTGATTGGCCTGGTCTTCAGAAACAGATCCTGGGGGCATAGTGAGGGTCCCAGACTAGGTAGGTTCATACTGTGGGTTGTGACTTAGGGGTCTCTCTTGGAATGACTCACCCACCCCACCTGCCAAAGACAAGAGTATGCTAATGGCAGGAAGAGGGTCCCTGGAACTTCCCTCACATCAGGGTCACCGCACACCCAGCATGGCCCTCCTCATCGCAGAGTTCCCCCAAAGGATGTTCCATGACATCCTCCATCCTCACCTCTGGACAGGGACGTTGGGCTCTCCTTACCTGGGCCCAGCAGAGAAGGGAATGAAGGCAAAGCTGTGACGTCCGGCCACGTTCTCGGGAGAAAAGCGCAAGGGGTTGAAGACCTGAGGGGACAGGGCTTGCTTGAATATCTGCCAGGTCCCAGGGCAGGCTGACCCCACAGAAGCCCACCCCCTCTGAACTCCGAGCCCAGGGATGGCATACCTCAGGGTCAGGCCACACTGTACTATTCCTATGGAGGGCATAGATGTGCAGAGAAATCAGGCTGCCTGTGGGCAGAGCAGAGCAGAAAACTGGTGACCAGACAGTCCTGGGACAGCCAGGCCCACCTCTTCACAGGGTCAGAATCCCCTAACTGGTGCCCCTAACTGAGCACCAGTCCGTCCCTGAGCACTGCCAGTGACGGAAAGTTCTTACCCACCCTCAACACATCAAAGTGTGTTGATCAACAGCACACCTACTTCCCATAGCCCCAGCACCAGGTGTAGCACCTGACACAGACATTTGTAGAACGGAAAAGTTAAAGAGGACCAAACCCACCCCACCACGAGGAAGGACAGGCAAGGATTATTACCCACTTCCCACTTTCCATTAACTGACTCTCAAGAGAAGTAGTATGCCATCAGTAGTAACAACTACCATTCATTGGGCGCTTACTATGTGTCAGATCCAGAGTCAAACGCTCCTTACAAAGCCACCACACACAGTTGTACAGCTTGTCCATTGCACCACATCATAGTCTAAGTGAATGACGCCTCCTGAAGCTGTTCAGGGCACAATCTGCTTGGTGGTACATGACATCCCTGATGAATACTGCCTCTTTAATTCTGAAAACAGCCCTGTATGGCAGGGACCCTTCTCACCCCCAGTTCATAGGAGACAGACCAGAGGTGTAGATGTTGGTGGATTTACCCACACATTATGGAGCTAGGACTTTGATGCTGGCCGAACACAGAGCCTGGTCTCTTCCCCTCTGGTACAGGGGTAGAGAGAGCACCCACAGGGACTCTGGCTCCACCTCGAAATCTACCGCATCCCACCTTCAGGTAGAGAGCGACCATCCACAAAGTTGACAGGCTGGCTGAGCTGGCGGTACACTTGGGGCACAGGCGGGTACAGGCGGAAGCTCTCCTTGATGCACATGGTCAGGTAGGTCATCTCTGCCAGATCGTCCCTGCCAGCAACACAAGCAGGCCTTTGTGGACTGGGGGGCAGCACAGTCCTGCAGGAAGGCAGGCCCAGCCAGAATCCCCACTTCACCACCATCACACATAAGGGAGTCAGAGGGACGCAAGTGCTCCAAGTGTCCAGGCCAGGCGTGGAGTGGACACACAGACTCAGGGGCCTGGCTCCACTTTTCTCCATCCCTCCCTCATTTTCACAGCTAGGAAGGGAAAGCACAGGATCCTAGGGGTGTATGTGCTCCTGGCCATCAAAGGCAAGGTCACTCTTTCAGTGTCCCCCAGAAACCCCACGAGGAACAGTTCTTTAGGTTCTGCTTCATTCCCCATGGAGCTGGAATGGCAAGGGGTAGGGGCTGACATACAGTGGCTGAATGAATAAATGTCAAACAATAACGAGCTTGGAGGGGGTGAGTAACTACATATAGATAGACAGATGGATAGATAGATAGACAGATGGATAGATATTTCCATTTTGCCACTAGGAAGTTCAGACCTCAAATGTGCTCCAGCTATAATGACTGTGCAACAGCTAACTACAGAGCCCCAAACTCTAGGGTTTATTCCCTCGGTCCTCATTTTTCATTTGTGTTCTACATTTAATTGAATGTGTCCTTTAAGTTGCTTCAAGATTGAGATGGAATAAAATGAAAATTAAATAAATGTTTCAACTCCCTGCCTCCAGGCTGTGTTCACACTGTTCCCCAACCCAGAGCACCCAGTTCTCCCCCTTGGCCTTTCTGAGCCTCACACATCTCTTTAGAAAGCCAACTTGGGCCCACCCCTTTTGATTCCTCTCTTCTAAACATGGGGCCGCTCAATCTTACCCCACTCTGTGGTTTTCTCTAGCTTTTTGGTTCTGCAAGAGTTTGTCTTTCTAAAAACTCCCCCAGGGCAGTATTGGCCACTCACTCTCATCCCCCACACTCCTAACAGCATCTAGCACCTGGCTGGACACCCTAGGAGGTTTCCAACCTCTGACCAGTAAAACCACATCCTTCAAATCCCAGATTCTGGAATTCTAAGTCAGTCTCCCTCAGCGAGTCTAAAGTTTCTTCCCTCGACTGAGCATTTTCTGTGGCCCCTGCTGTGTCCTATCCCTGGGCTGGAGGTAACACAGGAGTCTAGAGAGAAAGGTGACAGGACTCGAAAGCCCAAGGGGAAGAGGCAGGGAGAGGCGGGGCAGAGGGCACATGCAGGAGGGGGGCCAGTCAAAACTGCCAAAGATCATTCTCCAGAGAGAGGTCAGCGTCAATCAGTGTCGTGATAGTGAGCTCAAGCTTGAATGAAGAAACAAAATAGTTGTAAGTTTCTAAGTGATGATGTTTGGGCAACAGCCTTTTCTCCTTCATCAGAGGAGTCTAGAGGCTGCACATTGGCCATCCAAAAGCAGGTGGGAGGGAATCAGCTCTTCCTGCTACCCCAGCTCTGTTCATCCTCAGTGTTCAAATCCTTTCCAATGCTCCCTGATCTATCTGGGAACCCAGAAGGGTAGTCACGTTCTGCCACCAGAGGGAGCCAACATAAAAGTCAGCCTCTTGACCACCTTTACAAGACACATCTGAAAATGGTCCACGGTGAGAGAAAGGGCTCGGGGCTGTGTCCACACATAGCTTCCCCCCAAAAGCCACAACTCTGGAGGGGAAAATGACAAGGGCTAACTGCCGTCGCCTGGTTTCCAGGATGGCCCTGTAGGCGCAGCTCTTCCTTGGGACAGACTGGGCTCACCCGCAGCCTCACTCACCACTTCAAAGTGTCCCGGTCCCCAAGAATCTCCTGAATCTCTTCCCGACAACGACGCTGGTGCTCGGGGTACAGGGACATGCAGTAGAGAACCCATGAGATGGCGCTGGTGGTGGTGTCATGGCCTTCGAACATGAATGTGTCCACCTCGGCCCGGAGGTCTTCATCTGATAGCTTGATGCCTTCTTCATCCTGGGTCAGGAAAGCACAATGGGACAGCCCAAGGCATGTGAGGTAGGTTCCAACAAGGCCTCACAAGAGTAGCTGTCAAATGAAGGTCTGGGAGAGGGAGGGAAATTCCTTTTCAGACTAGGGGTTCGGAGCATATCTTTGATTCCTATCTGTTCTCCCAAGGCCAGCTTGGATGACTCCTACTCCAGGAAGTCTTCTTTGATCCCTCTGGCCAAATGACTTGTGATTTTACCCAGTCCTATCAATTGGGCTCACCTGACACACACAATGCCTTCTGGAGGAGGAAGAGGTCTTTGTCAACATCTACCTCCTGTCCCTGCCACCTGACTGTGAGAGTCAGGAGGCCAGGGCTAGGGCTTTCTCAGCATCTGCATCCCTAGTGTGAGAACTAACCCAGAGTAGGGCTCAGTGAGTTTGTGGAGTGGAAGGACCAGTTGAATGAGTGAATAAATGAATGTTGCTGCGGGTGTTCAGTCACTTCAGTCATGTCCAACTCTGTGTGACCCTATGGACTCTAGCCCCACCCAGGCTCCTCTGTCCATGAGATTCTCCAGGCAAGGGTACTGTAATGGGTTGCCATGACCTCCTTGAATGAATGAATGAGTAATGTATAAAGTCTAAGGTTCTAGGTTGCTAAGATTCTTCAGAGTCTTCAAAGGCTGGAATTGGTCTTCTGTTTCATGTAGACCCAGCCTCCCTGCCACTACATCTCTCCCCAGCACCACACCAGTCACCTTCCCACCTCTGAGCCTTTGCTGATATATACCATTGGACAAGGGCTTCCCAGGTAGCTCAGCTGGTAAAGAATCTGCCTGCAATGCAGGACACTCCAGTTCGATTCCTGGGTCAGGAAGATCCCCTGGAGAAAGGAAAGGCTACCCACTCCAGTATTCTTGGGCTTCCCTGGTGGCTCAGACAATAAGTAATCCACCTGCAATGCTGGAGATTTGGGTTCAAGCCCTGGGTTGGGAAGATCCCCTGGAGGAGGGCATGGCAACCCACTCTAGTATTGTTGCCTGGAGAATCCCCCACTGACAGAGGAGCCTGGCGGGCTACAGTTCACGGGGTTGCAGAGTCGGACACAGCTGAGCGACAGAGCACAGCACAGCACCACAGGACAAGAAACAGGTCATATTTGCTGGAGAAAGAGGGAAAAGATGCTTAACAGCCCCTGCTGCTGTCCAGGGAGCCCTGTCTCAGGAGGACAGTCTGAAGACCCGTCAGGGACATGTTCTAGGCAAGGGTGGGTGACTGCGCACTCACCCGAGCCCCCAGGAGAATGTCCAGGAAGTCCAGGTGCCTCTTGCTCTGTATCCTCTCCCGCTCTTTCTCATCCTGGAGGGCTGCTTTCCGTTCCCTGATGACCTGGTCTGGGCCAGGAGCACAGGGTGTCACTGCCTGCGGACCCACCCTCTGCCCAAAAGGGGAACAGAGGTCCTGCAATGGGAGGGGTCCCCCAGGGGCCAGGAGGAGCTAGACCAGAACCTAGGCCTCCTGTGGGCGGGCGGCGCAGGAAAGGCCCACCTGTGTGGTCATGGGCCACCTGGCAGGCCCGCAGGAAGCGGCGGCCATGTGGGGTGAGAAAGTAGATGAAGTCATTGTGGTACTGGAAGGAATAGATGCGCTGCTGCATCAGCAGTGTGAGTTCTTCGACCGACAGGTAGTAGTTATTGTCCCTGCACAGTAGAGGGAAGGGGAGATGCTGAGACCCTGACCCGCAGCAGAGCCCCCGAGTGAGTGGAATCCAGTCCCAAGTACTGCGCTCTCTGCCCGTCCTCGCCCCACCATCAAGCCTCCCATGAGAGCCATGGGAAAGGCCCGGCTCCACCTGAGCTGGGGCTCTGTAGAGCAGGATGCCCCTCTCCTCTCAGACCAGGGCCCAGGATTCCTGCCACCTCACATGCCCTCTGAGCCGACCTGGGTGGAGACCGTGGTCAGCCCCGAGGGCCCCTGACCTGTCATTCAGGCCGCTGGTTCCTTTGCCAAAGGTGCACTTCATGAGCGAGTCCAGCGCCATGTGGCCCACATCGCTGTAGATGTCAAAGCTCTTTTGCTCACGAGCCTTTTTCTCCCACTTGTCCTAGAGCCCAGAGATGGGAGGTGATGTAGGGGAGGGGGCCCACCAGGCTGGGTGCCCCACCGTGCCTGCAGGACCCACCACTGTCCTCCCCACACGCACTCCGGGTCCCTGGCCTGGCCTCATCCTGCTGTTATGGGTGGGGGTGGGGGGTGGTTCAGGCTCAGAGGGCAGAACCCACAGAACCTCAGAACCCTCAGAACCCACAGAACCTCACCCAGCACACACAGCCAGGGCAGCTGTGTATGAGGGAAGAGGAGGGCCAAAGGTGGTAAGCTCCCCAGCTCAGTCTGTGTGCGTCAGGCCTGCAGGGATGCTGGCGGGTGGGGAGGGGGTAGTCTCCTGCAAGAAGACAGGCTAGCCCAGGTAACCTCAGGGATTATCCGGCTATAAGCCTCTGAGCCTAGTTCTTGACCCCTGACTCCCAGCATCCATTTTAGAGTTACTCTCGACATTAGTTCAGGCAGTTGTGCTAGGCCAAGGATGAGGAGACACTTTTTAGATATGAAAGGTCTTCCTAATATTCTCAGATACAGGCAGCCCTCCAGTCTGCTACAGTAGGAGCTTTCCTGGGGTCTCGCAGAGGCCCTTTGATGTGGGAAGAGGGAGTGCTGGTCTCCCGGTGGAGACAAAAGCTGGGGCTGTTGGGCGGCTTGGAGCCTCAGCACGTTGTCAGCACACAGCCAGCAGTAAGTATCAGGCAGAGCAAGGCTCACACTGCTGCTGCAGGCAGAACAGGGCCTCGGGCCTCAGCAACTCTCCTCACTGCCCTCTCCCAGGAAAAACTGGGGGGCGGGGGGCTGGCCCCACAGCACAGCCTCCAGGAGCCTGGCACAGGGAGCTCACCAGCATGATACGCGTGGACTCAGCAAACAGGGCCACGTAGGGCTTCAGCACATCATAGTGGAAGCCAGGTGTGAGCAGCTTGCGATGCTGGAACCACTTAGGCCCTTGGAGAACCAGCAAGCCTTTCCCTGGGGGAGGCATGGGAGAGGGATGGCTGGTCAGTTCACACAATCCTGCCCCCACCCCTGGCAGCCTGGGATCAAGCACACACCACCCCGCCTAACCCCACTCCCATCCTCCTGATCAGCCTGGCATCCAAACCCAGGTCTGCCTTTCAGGCACCCAGCCTCGCAGCCTGGAAAGACAGCCTGGATCCTGTCTTTCCACATTCCTTTCCACAGGCCCTTGCCCCAGCCAGCACCACCAATATAATCTCCTCAGATCTCCTGTAGTGCCACCTCCTCCAGGAAGCTGTTCCTCGATAATGCGGGGAGGAACATTGCCCAGAGCCTTTGCCCTGCCTGCCCAGGGAAGAGGACACCCTGGCAGGACAAGTTGCCTGAACCCTACCTCTCAGGCAGCCCAGAGTTCTCCTGCCTCCTCCACTATTTCCTACTGAGAAGCTGAGCTTAGGGTGGCAACTTGGGGCCAGGTGGTCCGGTGGATGGAGTAACCATAAGAGTGGACACTGGGCAAGGAGGGATCAGACAGGGAAGGCTCCTGGTCACCCAGCACCAAGGACAGGGAGGGCAAGTGCCTACTCACCTATCCACTGGAGGAAGAAGTCATAGAAATCTGGGGCCTTAGGGTCTATAAGAGAAAGAGAAGCTTGGTCAAACAGGGACTGGGGGATTCCTGGAGGATGTTTGGTGATGAATAAGGTGAGGACTTCACCTGCCCAGACTTAGGGTGCAGGCCCAGGACCCCTCCCCACATGGCACCCTGAGCCCTCTGCTCTCAGGAAGCTCCAACTTCTTCCAGGAGTCCTCACCTCCTCGACTGTACACAGCTTTGGCATAGTCAGGATCATAGATGTTCAGGAAGCCAAGAAATTGTCCAACCCAGAGTTGGTGGGCGTAAGGGAACTCGTGAGTCCAGGACACCACCTTGTCCAAACTCCCAGTCTGCTGGATCTGAAATAGCAACAGAAGGCCAGGCCACTCAGGACCCCAGCATCACCAGCCAGGCCGGCAGGGAAGAGAGGAGGTTGCCCGGGAAGGTGCAGGGAGCACCCCTCCCTCCTCCTGCAGCCCTTCCCTCCCAGCCAGTTACAGTCCTGCACATCTCTGGCCTCAGTCCTCTCTCTAGCCCCAGAGCCACTGCTCTAAGTCCAGGCCACGCTTTATTGCCCCTGGGTGAGCGCAGCAACCCAAACTGGCCAACTTACTTCCATCTGGTACCTGTCACCAACCTATCTCCACTGCAGCCAAAAAGAGGTTTCTTTCAGCATCAAAGTTTTCATTAGAGAATTCCAGCTTGTTGTTCAATACACCTCAAAATCACCTCGATTCCACCCCTAAATCATGGGGCACTTTTTTTTTTAATTGAGGATGTACTATGTGCAGAGCACTGTCTAGATGTTTCAGGGGAATGAGATAAACACAGTCCTTCCAATTCACTCTAGGTGGGGAAGTGTTAATAAACAAGTAAACAACAAAGTCAAATGACTGCAGACAGTAGGAAGTACTCACAAGGAAATAAGCACAGCGCTGGGAGAGAGACTTAACAGGGAGACCCTGCTGAGATAGAGTGACCCAGGATGGACTCTTGTTGGCGAGGACATTCAAGGTCAAACTGAAAGATGATACTGGAGCTGACCGTGTGAAAAGTAAGGGAAGAGCACTCTAAGGCAGAGGGAGCAGCAAGCAGTGTCTGGAGTAGGAAAAAGTATGGTGTCTCCCAGGAGCTGCCACTAGGTGGGGCAGTGGCTGGAGACGAGGCTGCAGAGACCAACTTTGGAGGTTTTTCTAGCCACATCTACTCACCTAGAGCTGCCTTATGTAAGCGGTATATGTATATGATACATATACATATACTGTATATGCCTTATGTATATGATAAATACCTTTCCAAGACATGGCTTTTTTATTTAAGATATTTGATGGCTCAGACAGCAAAGTGTCTGCCAACAATGCGGGACACCTGGGTTCGATCCTTGGGTCGGAAAGATCCTTTGGAGAAGGAAATGGCACCCCACTCCAGTACTCTTGCCTGGAAAATCCCACGGATGGAGGAGCATGATAGGCTACAGTCCTTGGGGTCGCAAAGAGTCGGACACAACTGAACGACTTCACTTTTTTCAGAGTGTTTCCAACAACTGCCTAGTATTCCACTTCAGGGGTATACCATTATGCATTTATCCATTTCCCCCTATTTTGAAGGAGCCTTTTAGAAGTACACTTTAAACTTTCCAGTTGCCTGCCCATGGGTTAGCACCATAGTTTGGGAGACAGTATAGTAACAACCAATCTTCATTAAGCACCTGCTGTGTGCCAGGCCTTCTTCTAAGCACCTTATATCTTGATTCATCGCATCTTCAAAACCATTCTTCCCATTTCAGGGAAAAGTGAAGCCGTTCAGTCGTGTCCAACTCTTTGTGACCCCATGGACCATATCCCACCAGGATACTCTGTCCATGGGATTTTCCAGGCAAGAATACTGGGGTGGGTTGCCATTTTCTTCTCCAGGGGCTCTTCCCAACCCAGGGATTGAACCAAGGTCATCTGAGCCACAAGGGAAGTAAGAGGAGCCTAAGTACAGAGATCTGAGGTTGCTTCCCAAGAACTCACGGCAGTCTTTGGAGCCTGACAGATCTGGGTTTGAATGTTGATTTCCCCTATTTTTCAGATGTGTGAACTCGGGCAAGTCACTGTGACATTAATGAACACACAAGGCAGGTATGTCATTATTTGAGGTCATGTGGATCCTGGGCAAGGGAAGCCCTCGACTGACTAAAAGTTTCCTCTCCTTCAAACCTTCCCTCCCATTCCCAATATCTTCTTCCAAGCCTCATCCCTGCATCTCCTGCACACATCTTCCTCCTCAATGCCCCTAAAATGCAATAAAGAGTGTGGTCTGGACATGCCCTGAGATACTTCCAACTGCAGGTAAAGCATTCACCAAACATTATCTCCTGTTACAAGGTAAACTGACCCTTGTGTTACACTCTCCAACCCATTCCCCTGGAAACTTGACAACTGTAGAACATCAACTGTGTTGCTAGGCAACATAGCTATGGCCAAATGAACCCTGGGAGGTAAATAATATCTGGACTGGAAAGAACCATGCACACCTGATGAGAGCACCATGCTTTGGGCTTCTCTGAGTGTGGTGACTCTGGTAATGTGCATGACCTTGCAGGACCCTTGGGACTGCTAGTGGACACAGGGATTCGGTGGGACTTGGAGATTTGAAAACAAGCTTGACCCACATCCAGGATGGGGAGCTTATCTCCCTGCCTTTGGCCGTCCCCTGAGGAGCAAACAGTGGCTAATGGCTATGTGGAGGTTGTGAGGAATGCCTGATGCTGCCTTGCTGGCTGGTTGCCCATATCCTTGGAGGAAACGAATGCTAACTGTGCCTCTGGTAGCCTTGTGAGTCTGAGTGCTTGAAACTACGTTGACCTCTTGGGGTGTGGCATCATCTCTGTGCATTTGTTATATACCATTCCTCACTCTTCATATACCCTCTACCCAAGACAGCCCATTGATGTTCTGTCTGTACCTTGGCATCCAGCCTGAATGACCTCTTTGGGGACCTCTCTAACCTTCCACCAGCTGACATCTCTACCTCCTCTGGACCTCTCTAGCCCTACCAGGGCCTTACCCGTATTCTGCCTTGTGCTATAATTGCTTTTATCTAAGACCCCCAAAATTTAATAAAACTAACATTTGACATTCACTGAACATTTGATGTGTTCAGATACTGAGCTAATACTACATGCAAATTCTTTTATTTAACTCTCAGAAAATTCTATAAGATAGGCACTATCATAATTCCTACTTCAGAGTTCAGGGCAAGTCAACTATGAGAAGCTTAGTCACACGGCTTGTTAGCGATAGACCTGGGATTCACACCCAGGACCCCTGACCTGACCCCACCTGTGGGCCGTGAGTTTCCCAGAAGCACAGATCATGTGTGGGGCGTCCGTAGGTCACTATGGAGCTCACCAGATACAGAGTATCCTTGATAAACAGTGTGCCAGATGAACAGAATGAAAAAGGAGCTGACAGAGAAGACTAGAAAGGAGGGAGAAAGCATACAAAGCATCTGGCTAGTCTAAACATTGGCCAGAGATAGGCCATCTCATGAAGAACCAGTCCAAGTCTCACTCAATCTTGGAAGTGAAAGAAGAAAGGCCACCATCAGCACTTCCTGTGTGGTAAACAGTACCACAGATTTCTTTTTGTTTTCCCAGATGACCCTATCCTGCCTGCTCTGGCTAAAGTTCAGATTCACTGCTCATTTCCACATTCTTTCTTACAACATAGGGGATGGGAGGGTACAGATATTATTGTGTATCTCCCGTAAATCAGGAGCTACGGGAGTGAATTCATAGATCACTTCAGGTACCTAATGCAGAACAATTATTCCCATCTTACAGATGAGAAAACTGAGGCTCAGAGGTGTGAACTGACTTGCACTTTGCTTGTAGCTTAGTAGTGCTCTAACTTGGGTTAGAGCCCCACATTCTCTTCCCTGTACTGAAATCTGTCAGGGTTGCTGTGTTCAGCTGTATAAACTGTATACTGCACAATCCTAGGGCGTGCTGTTCACGACAAGGCCGTGCAAGGACTGGCCCAGCTTTTCCTCCTTGTAAAGTTTCTTTTCACAGTCCTCACCCACTCAATTAATCCATGTTGTATCTTCCAGGAAACAACCTTGAAGAAGAACACAGGACATTTGAAAATTTAGCCCCAGGAATCCTTGTCTAGACCAAGATCCCAAAGAGGGACTGGGCTTGGCTACTTTGGCCTCCAGCCAATCATCTGTGGTTTTTCTGGGGTTCCTCTCCTTCCAGGCCCTCTGTAGGGTCCAGTGTAATCTCCCTATAGAGCCTTTCTCCCTCTGCCTTTGAACTCTTTATTCTGAGTTCAACCCAGAATAATGGGTTGTAAGAATTTCATTGCCCTTGTGAACACAGTGTCCAAAAGGTTACAAGTGAGAAACATAATCTCTGCCGATTAGTAAAAGGGAACCTTCCTTCTGGTGTCCCTGACCTCTTTCTTGCTTCCTTCTTGTTTGGTATCCCTGGAAATAATCCCTTCCTCCTGTGTCCCTCTTATTTTTCCATCTGCGCTCCTGGGTTTTCCTTGCTGACTTTTTGAACACCATGACTGTGCCCTTTCTCTCCATCCCTCTCAAGTTCAGTTGACAGGGGACAAGGAGAGGCTTAAATCACAAAGCCAGACTCACAGAATCTCAGGGTTGGAAGGAACCCTTGGCTGATCTGGTTCATCTGTGCCTTGTTTTTCTCCTTATTAGCTGTGAGTGTCCCCCTGGCCTGAGGACGGGAGCATCCCCACCCAGGATGGGAGATTTGACCTCATGCTGACACATAGCACACCCACAGCACATACACAGCCTGAGCAAGCCCTGCCTCCCCATGCCCAGATTTCTTCTGCATGCCCTTGATCACCCCTGGATCCTGGCAGGAGTGAGGATAGCTCTTGGTACCTGGCCCCACTAGTGGAGGGCAGCCCCATCAAAAGGGCTGGGATATCCTCTCTAGAGGGGTCATGGCTGTCTGGCTAGCTTCTCTGGGTTGCATAACTGGACATCTCAGACCAGTCCTCAGATGACCCAAGTTGGGACGCCTACAGGACTCCGAGGTCTAGGCCAGCTTGTTTTTCTCCAAAAGGAAGGAAGCAGGAAAAGAACAAGTTGTGGAGATAATTCCCTGACCCTGGCTCCAGAGCCACATGCCACTTATCCTCACATTTGCACCCATTGTAGACATCACCAAGAATAAACAGGAGGGGATGGGAAGAGCAAGCATGGGCACCACTCTCTTCTCTGCCTCCTCAGAACTGGAGGAAGTTTTGCCCTGAGGAGTAGATCTGAAAGAGATATTAATATTGCCAAACCATCGTCCTTCTTTATAGGTGGGAATGGTACATTCCAAAGACAAAGAGAACCATTCCATAGGAGTGGGGCCGACTGGGATTCTGCAGAGGCACTTCCTACTGCCCCTCCTGTTAATGAGCCTGCCCAAGTCATCAGTCAGTTGAGCCAAATCAGGAAACAAGATACCCACTTAGCCAGTCTGCTGCAGCCATAGCTCTCCCAGGGGAACAAACAAATCTGTTCACAAAATGGGGTAGCAGTTCAGAAAAACAAATTGTTAAGGAGGGGAGGGGATGGGCTTTCCTCTTCCTCAGCCTGCGGGGCTCCCCTGAGGCAGGTCATGCGGATCTCCGGTTCCCAGGACCCAGAATTGCCTGACCCAGTTCCTTCACCATGTGGGAACTTCTGCCCCCAGAGCTCAAACATCTCAAGCAACCAAGAACTTACTGCTTTTCAAAATGTAGTAGTCCCAACCATCTCTGGATCATCTTAATTCTTACTTCCCTGGCAGTCCAGCAATTAAGACATACCGCTCCCAGTGCAGAGGGCACGGCTTCAATCCCTGGCCAGGGATCTAGGATCCCCCATGCCACACAGTGTGGCAA
>NW_011494604.1:7737988-7746030 GCF_000754665.1 Bison bison bison | reverse complement strand
ACCTAGATGCCCATCAGCAGATGAATGGATAAGAAAGCTGTGGTACATATACACAATGGAGTATTACTCAGCCATTAAAAAGAATACATTTGAATCAGTTCTAATGAGGTGGATGAAACTGGAGCCTATTATACAGAGTGAAGTAAGCCAGAAGGACAAACACCAATACAGTATACTAACGCATATATATGGAATTTAGAAAGATGGTAACGATAACCCTGTATACGAGACAGCAAAAGAGACACGATGTATAGAACAGGCTTATGGACTCTGTGGGAGAGGGAGAGGGTGGGAAGATTTGGGAGAATGGCATTGAAACATGTGAAATGTCATGTATGAAACGAGATGCCAGTCCAAGTTCAATGCACGATGCTGGATGCTTGGGGCTGGTGCACTGGGACGACCCAGAGGGATGGTATGGGGAGGGAGGAGGGAGGAGGGTTCAGGATGGGGAACACATGTATAATTTTTTTTAAATTAAAAAAAAAAAAGAAAAAAAAATAAAGATTTCAGCACAGCATTATCTGTAATAGCAAAATTATTAGAAGGAATAAATGATAGCTAACAGTTCAATAAGATGTGAGTCAAAACAATGGGCTATTGTGGAGCCATTTAAAACAAAATGCATGAACTCAATTTAGAAGTGTAGGCATGATATGCTGCTGCTGCTGCTGCTGCTAAGTTGCTTCAGTTGTGTCTGACTCTATGCAACCCCATAGGCCGCAGCCCACCAGGCTCCCCTGTCCCTAGGATTCTCCAGGCAAGAACACTGGAGTGGGTTGCCATTTCCTTCTCCATTGCATGAAAGTGAAAAGTGAAAGTGAAGTCGCCCAGTTGGGTCCGACTCTTAGCGACCCCATGGACTGCAGCTCACCAGGCTCCTCTGTCCATGGGATTTTCCAGGCAAGAGTACTGGAGTGGAGTGCCATTGCCTTCTCCGGGGCATGATATGATATATGATATAATGTTAAGTGAAGAAAAGAACAGATAAAAATAGATGGACAACAAATAGCAATATGATGAAATTTAACCTAACTATATCAATAATTACATTAAATGCAAAAGGTCTTAATTTTACGTTTGAAAGCAAAGATGATCAGGCTAGACAATAAAAGATTTAGTATATGCTGTTTAAAAGAGACACACTTTAAATGTAAAGAAGCAGATAGATTAAAAAGATAACGAAGGGGAAAACATAGCATACAAACACTAAGAAAACAGAATCAGTAAAGCTATATTAATGGCAGACAAAATAGACTCTAAAAAAAAGAAATAAGAGAAAAAGGACAAAGATTCATTCAACAAAGAGACATAACAGTCTTAAATTTTTGTGCATCTATAAACACAGTTTCAAAACTTAAAAAGAATACTTGATAGAACTTAAATTTACTCTCATTATTGGAGATTTTAAAACATAAAGAAGGAAATAATAAAGATAGGAAGAGAAACGAATAAGATAGAAAGCAAACATACACTAGACAAAATCAAGAATGCCAGATTTGTACTTAGAGGGGTTAATAAAATTGATAAACTCAAATCTGAATATTTTATGGTTATTAAAGAAAATGAATGTGTAACTAAAAGCCGTAATACCAAAAAAAAAAAAAGATCTTCAATCCCAGATGGCATGTGAATCCTTTCAAATATTTGAGGTAGAAGCGATATCAGTCTTTCACAAACTGTGTCATAAATAGAGGAGGTAGGAATCCTTCCAACTCATTTTATGAGGCTGGCATATTCAGATACCAAGATCAGATAGGCATGTAATAAGAAAGAAAAATTATAGGCTAGGATTTATAAGAAACATGGATGAAATTATCCTGAAGTACATTTTCTAAATCAGTGAAATATTTAAAAAGCGATGAGTCATTATCAAATGCAGTTTATTCTAGGATTACAAGAACTTGAAAATCAATGTATTTTGGTAAATTAACTTGAAGAAAATGATAATCAGATACAGAGAAATTTTCATAAAATTTAATACCAATACATTAAAAAAGAAAGAAACCTCTCAGCAACCTAGCAACAGATAAGAACACCTTTCAGCTAATATTATGCTTAATGATAAAATATTACTGCTCTTGAAGTGACAAGCAAAATAAGGTTACCAGCAATCACTACTAGGATACGATATAGTACTGGAAATCTTAACCATTGCATAAGATAAGAAAATGAAATAATGTTTATAATAATTAGAAAATGAAAAGTAATAATACTATATTATATACTTGAAAGTTGCTAAGAGACGAAGTCTTAAATGTTCTTACCACAAAAGAGAAGTGATAATTATGTGAGGTGATGGAGGTGTTAGCTAATATTATGGTGGTAATCATTTCATAGAATTTAAGTATATCTAATCAACATGTTGCATACTTTAAACTTACAAATTTTTATATGTCAATTATATCTCAATACCTTTGGAAAAAAGAAGTAAAATTCTCTTTATGAGTAGATAATGTGATTACATACGTAAAGAAATTCAAAAGAATGCGCAATTATCAGAGTTAGTAAGTGAAATTATCAAGGTTTTTGGATACTGTGTCAATATAGAAAAACCAATTGTATTTAAATATACTAGTAACAAACAACTTGAGAGTAAAGTTAAATATCATTTGTAGTACTATCCAGGGGAAAAAATCAATTATCTTGTAATAGTTCTATCAAAATTGTGCAGGACCTCTGAATTGAAAACTACATATTATTACTGAGAGCAAAGACACAAATAGAGAAGTTCATTATGTTTGAGGACTAACCATTAGCAATCCCATTTAACTAAATGATGATTGAATTCATGGAACTGTACAATGAAAATCAGTGTATTTTTTTATATCATTGTATGTACATATGTCGATAAGAAATAAGACAAAAGTGGAGTTTGTTATTAGATGTCCAAGCAGGTGAAAGTTACTTTACTTACTTTAGTGTGATTGAATTGAGAAAGAGAGAATGACAGCAAAATTTGGGAAGTGAATGATAAAAGACAAGGACCATCGAAAGGATTTCTATGGAAAGTAGGAAGTTTGGTGGCCTGGGAAGACAGTAACTGTCTTGAGCTGTGGATGACTGGCAAGTGCCAAGATACATAGGAGGAGAGTTAAAAATCACATCTCCAATAACCAAGAGAAATTTCCGTGAAAGACATTGCTTATGGCTGGAAACAGCTCAGTGTTAAAATATCAACAGCTTTTTCCCTGATCTGTTCAAAAAAAAATCAGTAGAAAAATAGATAATAGACAGAAATAAAAGACCTTGCAAATGTCAGAGTAACTTTCAGACCTGTGTAGCTCCTTGAGCAAAGATGAGCAGAAGGAATACTTTTGCTTCCTTGATAAACTGGCCTCATGAATCTTAATGAAATTCCTTTCTCTCCTTTCTCAGTTTTCCTGGAGTGTATGTGACTAGATATGGAACTTGAGGTCTCAGCTCAAAGAATCGCTACTTGACTTGGCACTCTTTCGATCTAGTCTCCATTGGTTTGTCAATGTTTGTGTGATTCGAGTTTATCATATTTTCATTTTAACCAATTAATCTCAACTATAATTTGATTGTTCTAAATGATTATTCTTCGATACAGTAAGATTCACTCAGAGTTCTCCTAAATATTGATTCAGTCCTAGTAAAATCCACTAAGAAATGCAGGATAGACGACAGAGCCAGGAATATTATGTGAGCCATAATCGGAAGACAAGTAGAATATAGAGGTTTTGTAAATGTAAAGGTTCTGCGAACAGGAGTGAGAAGATCAAAATCTCAAGCTCCTTTCAGTGAACTGAGCTTTGCCACCTATTAGCTATGTGACCTCAGGACTTAACCTCTCTAAGTCTCAATTTCCATCTCTGTACTTAGGGGATATTAATAACACACACCTGGACAAATAGTTGTGAAGGTTAAACAAGAAGTGTAAGGCGCTGAGGACAAAGGAAGTGCTCAGTCAATGTTAGCAGTGGTTTGATAATAGGTTCCTAGTGGCTCAGATAGTAAGGAATCTGCCTGCAATGCATAAGACCTGGGTTTGATCCCTGAGTCAGGAAGATCCCCTGCAGAAGGAAATGGCAACCCATTCCAGTATGCTTGCCTGGAGAATTCCATGGACAGAGCAGCCTGGTGGCCTACAGTTCATGAGGTTGCAAAGAGTCAGACACGACTGAGCAATTAACACTCTGACTTTTCAGTCAAAGGAGGAAAAGAGGTGACTCAGTTTTGAGTTGCAATATACTGAGTCAAGGTTGGCAATGGAAACAGGCTGTATTCCATTTGCTGAGGACCCCAGACCTGCCACTTATTACTGGAGTTGAATAGCACAGAGGTTGCGCCCATCTTTGAATAAACTTGAATTGTAGTTCCTTGAAGCAATAATGTTCCCTCACTTCTTTGTTCCCCAACAGAATTCTGTATTCCAAATGCTAGGAAAGGTGGCACAGCCTTAAATGTCTTTTCCTAGACCCAGAGTACAGAGTAGGCAGCCTCTGTACTGACTAGGAGTAACTGAAATATGCAGATGCCTTTTGACGGAGGTTGTTCTCTAAGGTCACAATTTAGAGCCTTATCCAAGTCTGTCAGCAGAGCCTCTGTTCTTTACAGCCTACTCTGTTACCTTCTAGAAGCCCTCACTCCTATTTCTTGCTCCATCACTTGCCAGTTAATATGATCTGGGTAAATGATTTAATTCTCTGAACTTTAGATTCCTTGTGTGAAAAATGTGGCTGGTTGTAAAACGATGGAAGTTGTCTGACATCACAGTTAAAAGCTGGGGATAGGGCATGAGAAAACCAAGTTCAAATCATGCCTCTACCACTTAAGCACTTAACCCTTGGGAAATCCACATGACTTTGGATGATTCAATTTCCTCCTTTATAAATAAATATAGAAACATTAACTATTTTTCTGGGTTATTGTGATAAACTAATGAGATAATGCGTGCAACACAGTACAGTTCCTGAAACATTTTGAACATTCAGTATATGTTGAAAGTAAACATTAGCTTGGTTAATTTACCATCCAACAAAATTTCAGTGGATTATAAGTAGCCAGTCTTGTTGAACTGGTTGTGAAATGTTTTGACCATAGGCAATATTCAGAGCTAAATGCTATTTGCCAAAACCGTAAGTTGTGCTTCTAAAAGTGGCTTAAGTGGAATTTTTGCTTTTTCCACAGAGCACAAATTGTCAAAACTGAAATCAAATGCAGGCTAAAGAGAAAACTGCTCACCTTTGTGATATGTGAAACTAGGAGAAAGGCTTTAAGATAAACACCAAATTGATTCAAAGACTCACTAGATGTAGTAACTATATGCCCAAGTATCCCAATGCACACACACACACCATTACAGTCCCCTTTCACTAGTAGGGGAAGTAAACAGTGTACCAGATAATTCTCTCTCTGATGCTTACATAATATGACCTTTTATATGTTTACTTCACTGAGCTCAATTTTCTCAGCTGTTAAACTGATATCTGAGTAACTAGCTCGTAGGGATTTTGTGAGAACATACGTGAAGCACTAGCACATAGAGGACATTAATTATTTCTTGCTTTCTTTATAGGTAGTTTATCAGATATATGCTACCATCAGAGACAGAACCAAGATTGGTCACACTATTTAGGAAAGGAGAATTACAGGGCCCAGCTTCATCTAAACATAATTCTTCCCCAAATTCCCTTTTGGTGGGGTCTTCTTTGTCTTATAGAACTATGCCCAAGGGTTTCCTTCCTACTTGTTCTGGAATTTTCATTGCATCTGGAGCACTAGAATTTATGAACCCCTGGTCTTGTGAACAGGTCTTTTTTCAGTTTTTGTAAACTGTCTTATGTTCACCATTCATGTATTTATCCATCTGAAATATTTGTCGCATACCCACCATGCAAAAGCACAATAGTGATTCAAGTTTTTTGGAATGGGTATTTTGGGTTACAGTGCATAACATTCTCATTTATTCAAGCCAGATTATTACAGCTCAAAGTTACAAATTTATTTACTCAAACAAGATATGCCATAAATGACTCTCATTACCTCAATTACCTTTCATGGATGGCAATGCCAATTTCCTGTTGTGACAAGTTGGGTTTTTCCGTAAGTAAGAATTTTTCAGTAACGTTAGAGTAAGTCAGCCTTTTCTCTGTAGGCCTCAAACTTTTAGTCCTTTGAATCATAGCCAAAGAGATAATGTCTCTGTGTCCTTTTATGAAGCTAGAATTCATCATGTTTTATCTTCTTTTTTTAAAACAACAATCACAGCTCCAGGTTTCTATTCATTATTCACAGTCTACCCTTTGTTGTCTTTATCTGGACATGCCAAATTGTGTTCTTTTATGTGTTACATGGGAGGATATTCTTAAAACTGCTCTCTTATCTCTAACTCTGCCATGTTTCAAAGTTCTTTTCTTTAATGTTAGGATAATATTGTTTGTAGGTAATGAATCATGTTAGTGTGGCCATTGTTCCTCATCCTGGTATTACTGGTTTGGTGTGATCACATGTAGTAATTTGTGTTAGTTATCACTAGCCACCAAGCATTGTTAATTATAGCTTTCTATGTTTTGTCCTGCATTCATGCCATGGAGTACCCTTTGGGTAAGGATAAAATGTCATGAGTACTTTCACTTTTGTCCACATTTGGCAATAAGAACTAACCTTTCTAGGCATTTATTTAAGTGTCATTTAATCTTCACAACAATCCTATGAAATAGATATTATTATGTATTAAAATAGGTATTATTATTAATAATAATATTTGTAAGTTATTATTTATAGATCAGAGAAACTGAGTTTTATGGGGAAGGGATAAATTAGGAGTTTGGGATTTACATACATATACTACTATATATGGGAGAAGGCAATGGCAACCCACTCCAGTACTCTTGCCTGAAAAATCCCATGGATGGAGGAGCCTGGTAGGCTGCAGTCCATGGGGTCACTAGGAGTCGGACATGACTGAGCAACTTCACCTTCACTTTCATGCACTGGAGAAGGAAATGGCAACCCACTCCAGTGTTCTTGCCTGGAGAATCCCAGGGACGGGGGAGCCTGGTGGGCTGCCGTCTATGGTGTCACACAGAGTTGGACACGACTGAAGCGACTTAGCAGCAGCACTACTATATATAAATAGATAACCTACAAGGGCCTACTATATTAGTTCAGTTCAGTCGCTCACCAGTGTCTGACCCTTTGTGACCCCATGGACTGCAGCATGCCAGGCCACCATGTCCATCATCAAATCCCAAAGTTTACTCAAACTCATGTCCACTGAGTTGGTGATGCCATCCAGCCATCTCATCCTCTGTCGTCCCCTTCTCCTCCCGCCTTCAATCTTTCCCAGCATCAGAGTCTTTTCAAATGAGTCAGTTCTGTGCATCAGGTGGCCAAAGTATTGGAGTTTCAGCTTCAACATCAGTCCTTCTAATGAATATTCAGGACTGATTTCCTTTAGGATGGACTGGTTGGATCTCCTTGCAGTCCAAGGGACTCTCAAGTGTCTTCTCCATAGTTCAAAAGCACCGATTCTTCAGCACTTAGCCTTCTTTATAGTCCAACTCTCATATCCATACATGACTACTGGAAAAACCATAGTCTTAACTAGACTGACCTTTGTTGATAAAGTAATGTCTCTGCTTTTCAATATGCTATCTAGGTTGGTCATAACTTTCCTTCCAAGGAGTAAGCGTCTTTTAATTTCATGGCTGCAATCACCATCTGCAGTGATTTTGGAGCCCTCCAAAATTAAGTCTGTCACTGTTTCCACTGTTTCCCCATCTATTTGCCATGAAGTGATGGGACTAGATGCCATGATCTTAGTTTTCTGAAAGTTGAGTTTAAGCTGACATTCTCACTCTCCTCTTTCACTTTCATCAAGAGGCTCTTTCAGGTCAGTTCAGTTCAATTCAGTTGCTCAGTTGTGTCCGACTCTTTGCGACCCCATGAATCGCAGCATGCCAGGCCTCCCTGTCCATCACCATCTCCCGGAGTTCACTCAAACTCACGTCCATTGAATCAGTGATGCCATCCAGCCATCTCATCCTCTGTCATCCCCTTCTCCTCCTGCTCCC
>NW_011494604.1:7715557-7737888 GCF_000754665.1 Bison bison bison | reverse complement strand
CCAACACCACAGTTCAAAAGCATCAATTCTTCGGCACTCAGCCTTCTTCACAGTCCAACTCTCGTATCCATACATGACTACTGGAAAAACAGCCTTGACCAGACGGACCTTTGTTGGCAAAGTAATGTCTCTGCTTTTCAATATGCTATCTAGGTCTTCCTAATTTTCTGCCAGAAGTGTGGTGTCATTTGCATATCTAGGGTTATTAATATTTCTCCCGACAATCTTGATTCCAGCTTGTGCTTCATTCTGACCAGTGTTTCTCATGATGTACTCTGCATATAAATTAAATAAGCAGGGGGACAATATACAGCCTTGACCTACTCCTTTCTCTATTTGGAGCCAATCTGTTGTTCCATGTCCAGTTCTAACAGTTGCTTCCTGACCTGCATACAGGTTTCTCAAGAGGCAGGCCAGGTGTTCTGGTATTCCCATCTCTTTAAGAATTTTCCACAGTTTATTGTGATCCACACAGTCAAAGGCTTTGGCATAGTCAATAAAGCAGATATAGATGTTTTTCTGGAACTCTCTTGCTTTTTCCATGATCCAGCGGATATTGGCAAATTGATCTCTGGTTCCTCTGCCTTTTCTAAATCCACTTTGAACATCTGGAAGTTCACATTTCATGTACTGTTGAAGCCTGGTTTGGAGAATTTTGAGCATTACTTAGATAGTGTGTGAGATGAGTGCAATTACACAGTAGTTTGAACATTCTTTGGCATTACCTTTCTTTGGGATTGGAGTGAAAACTGACCTTTTCCAGTCCTGTGGCCACTGCTGAGTTCTCCAAATTTGCTGACATATTGAGTACAGCACTTCCACAGCATCATCTTTTAGAATCTGAAATAGCTCAACTGGATTTCCATCACTCCCACTAGCTTTGTTTGTAGTGATGCTTCCTAAGGCCCACTTGACTTCTCATTCCAGGATGTCTGGCTCTATGTGAGTGATCACACCATCATGATTATCTGGGTCATGAATATCTTTTTTGTATAGTTTTCTGTATATTCTTACCACCTCTTCTTAATATCTTCTTCTTCTGTTAGATCATTCAGGTATAACCTAAATCAAATCCCTTACGATTATACAGTGGAAGTAAGAAATAGGTTAAGGGATTAGATCTGATAGAGTATCTGAAGAATGATGGATGGAGGTTCATGACATGGTACAAGAGGCAGGGATCATGACAATCCCCAAGAAAAAGAACTGCAAAAAGGCAAAATAGTTGTCTGAGGAGGCCTTACAAATAGATGTGAAAAGAAGAGAAGTGAAAGGCAAAGGAGAAAAGGAAAAATATATCCATTTGAATGCAGAGTTCCAAAGAATAGCAAAGATAGATAAGAAAGCCTTCCTCACTGATCAATGCAAAGAATTAGAGGAAAACAATAGAATGGGAAAGACTAGAGATCTCTTCAAGAAAATTAGAGATACCAAGGGAACATTTCATGCAAAGATGGGTACAATAATGGACCAAAATGGTATGGACCTAACAGAAGCAAAAGATATTAAGAAGAGGTGGGGCAAGAATACTTTAGAGCAAATGGCAAATATACTCAATATTTTGTAATAATTACAAGGGGAAAGAACTGAAAAAGGATATATGTATATATGTGTTTATATATACATATATATGTGTATGTATATATATATATATATACCGAATTACTTTGCTGTACACCTGAAACTAACACAATATTGTAATCAACTATACTTCAATAAATAAATAAATAATCAAAAATTAAATTCTTTGCCAATTCTCCCCAACAAAATAAAATAAAATGAAATGTAGACCTGTTGACAAACTAGAAAAATAAAAAAGAAACTGTTGGGGGTCAGAGTGAGGTACTCCGCCCATGGCAAAGGTCATGAGGAAGGAGGCTCGACGTACGCAAAGGCGGAATCGAGCCTCAGGAGTCCCCCTGGAAATCCTCGAGCATCTACCCCCATTAACCAGATCCTGCCTACTTTACTACTTTGTGCTCTCACCTACACCTCTGACTTTACGAGGGGCTGTCCCCCACCACCTCTTTCGGAAAAGGAGTTAACTTAGAGCTCCAGTTAATAATAATTCCTGGGCATGATAAGAGTGTTTTAACCTACAAACTCCTCTGAAGGTTCTCTAGCCTGCCTGACAGGCTTGTCCGGCCACATGTGATTACTCACAGCCTCCCAACCATGAGAGGCATGAGATGCTTTAAACCTTCTAAAAACAGGTTCCTTAGAAAAGTTAGAAAACTATTAGTATAAGTATAATGGGCTGATTAGAAATTGTATTGGTGAAGGGTTTTTCATTTATTGAGCCAATGTTTGTTGCTAAGTCTCCATATCCCCTGCCCTTACACATATTAATGAATATATAGAAGAAATAACTATTAACCTTTGATATTAATCGTGTTAGACCTTAGGCTAAGTAAATTCTTTCCTTAACTAAAACCCACTACACCCTCACCCTATAGGAATGTAACTTTATTTGGGTGGCGTCTGTTTTAAGAATAATCACCCTTGGAGAAAAAAGTGTTCTGACCACTGTCACAAGGAGAGGGTCGTAAATTGTCAGCAGGCCCCCCTGGCCAGAAGATGATGTAACACCCCTAAGACCTCTGTATACATTTGTGTGAAGCACCTGACTTTAATAAAAGTCAGGACTGCTGTCCCCGCATGACTTTTGTATAACATCTCAGTGTATAAAAACAGACTCTGGAAAATAAAGAACTGGGATCAGTTTCTCAAAATACTGGTCTCCCCATGTCTCTCTCTCTTTCACTCTGGCTGAGTCTCCATCTGGAGCGTGGAAGCCACCATGCTTACTAATTATGCCTGGGCTTCTAAGATCCGACCGGGGAGGCCTCAGTGTCTCCTCTCCTTCGGGAGAACGGAAGGACGCCTGCAGCCTACATAAGTGGTGCAAACTTCTTGTCTTGAAGTTTTATTGGTCTCCCGCGTAAACCAAGCCACTCAGCCTCTTTTCTCCACTGAATTTTCCTACTGAGCTATCCTTATTCTATTACTCTTTATATCTTTAATTAATATCTAATTGAAGCTATTGTATCCTGACCCTCGCCGACGCCGTCCCCGCTTCGAATACCCTGGATCAGCCGGGGTTGGACCCCGGCAAGAAACACATGGTCTGCCCAGAAGTAAAAGTATAACTAAGGATTTTTGTTTAATGAGACTTATGGTGAGAGAGCACTAAATATACATCAAAAGGAAATGAAATGCATAGGCTGATTACCAGGGGCAATTTTAAGAACCAAAATTGGCCCCATGTCAAAGGCATGGGGCAACATGGCACATTCTGTTTAAAGTTATTTGTGGAGTAAGAGCATCACTAAACAGGAGGAGTATGTCAGTAATTATTTGGTTCAAATTTCTCTCTTGGGAAAAAAATAGCTGTACACCATCTTTCACAGATGAACATCCATTGTCTGCTTAAGACAGACTACTCACTACCTGGCAGGGTTGCACCTTCACTTGTTGGACAGCTGTGATGGCATGTTCATTTTTCTATCACTGAATAACCAATGGCTTAACACAACACAAATTTACTGTCTCACAGTGTCCATGAGTTAGGTCTGGCTAGCTGGGTCCTCTGCTCAGAGTCTCATAGACTAAAGTAAGGTATTGTCTGGACTCTGCACCTTCTGGAGATCAAAGATTTCATTCAAGATCACATAGTTGTTGGTAGGATTCACTTACTTGTAACTTTAGAACAAAGGTCCCCATTCTCTGACCGGTTGTCAGCCAAAAGCTACTCTCAGTTCTCAGTTCTTACAGATTACTCAGAGCTTCTTACTACTCTGAACCTTCCATCTTCAAAAGTGCAAAGTAAAGCCTCCTTTGCTCATATCTCTCTTATGCTTTAAATCTGACTTCAGGAAATGTCCAGATTGTTTTCTGGGCTCACCTGATTAGGTCAGGCTTATCCAGATACTTTCTCTCTCTTTTTTAATTAAAATATAGTTGATTTACAAGATTGTATTAGTTTCAGTTGTACAAAAAAGTGATTCATTTATTTTTTTTATTCCATTATAGGTTATTGTAGGATACCAAATATAATTTCCTGTGTTATATAATAAACCCTTGTTGCTTATCTGTTTTATATATAGTTTATACCTGTTAATCCTGCACTCCTAATTTGCCCATTCCTCCCTCCTTCTCCCCTTTGGAAAACATTGTTTTGTTTTCTAGGTCTATTTCAGTTTTTACATAAATTCGTTTTTATTATTTTTTAGATTCTACACATAAGTGATATTATATAATATTTGTCTTTGTCCGACATTTCATTTAGTATAATATTCTCTATGTGCATCCATATTGATGCAAATGACAATGTTTCATTCTTTTTTATGGCTGAGTAGTATTTCATTATATACATATACACTTTGTCTTCTTAAACCAGTTGTCTATTGATGGGCACTTGGGTTGTTTCCATATCTTGGTGACTGTAACTAGTGCTGCTGTGAACATTGGGGTGCATGTATTTTTTTTAAACTACAGTCTTTATCTTTTCTAGATCTATGTCTAGGAATGGGATTGCTGGGTCATGTGGTGACTATTTCTCTCTTTTTTTTTTGTCTCTAGCTGTGTATCCTTATTTTTAATTTTTTGAGGACCCTGCATACTGTTTTCCACAATGGCAACACCAATTTATATCCACCAGCTGTTTAGGAGGGTTTCCTTTTCTCTACACCTTCTCCAGCATTTATTATTTGTAAATCCCTTTTTGCCATATGTCCCCTGCATTACAAGGCAGATTCTTAACCAGTGAACCACCAGGGAAGTCCCCAGAGAAATTTTAAAATCTTGATTCTGTCATCTATATTGTTCTTTCTCCCTCATAATGGGGTGCCAGTTGCAGATCAGATAAGCTTGTCAATCTATAATATAAATGGTGACTAAATAAGAAAGAGACAGTAAGGCTCACTTTTGAATTTTCAGAGTTAGTCCTTTGAGTTTTATTTTGTTTGTCCTTTAATGGAATATTAGGAATATGTGATAGTGTTTAAAATAATTCAGATGTTCAAAATTTCTGATGTTTCTTACCAACTCTTTACATATTATTTTTGAAATGATAGACTTCAAACAATTATCATTCCCCAAGTTTAAACAGAGGAAGAGAAAATATCCTTAGCATCACATTCACCTATTACATTATTTCTGTAATTTTTAAAGCCATGTGACAACCCCTGACTCCTTGCATGTAAATTTACCCTTTATATTTTCATAGCACTTTCCATGTTTCCTACATGATCCTTGCAAACCTTGTGAGTCAGAAGGGGTAATTGATGTCATTCTCAGACAACTAACAAGGTCCCATAAGTTGTCCATAGCCATCCAGTCAGCTGTGGACACTTGACTAAGATCTGCTGTCTTAAGTCCATGGCTCCTCCACTGTATTCCAGAAAAAAGTTACCACAAAGGGAAGTTCTCTCCTATCAAACCTGTGTCCTCCGCGCCAAGTAGCCGTTTTGCCTTCTGGGCTGCTCCCGTTTGTGATTCTGACACTAAAGTGGTGGGCATGTGTGCAGAGGGGAGCACCGAGAGAATGGTTGGGCTTGACGACCAGTGTGACTCATGCAGCACTTCTGTCTCATGGGCAGAATCTGTCTCGTCTCCACCAAGTAAATGCAGCAAGTGAGGCCCGAGAGGACCCCGAAACAGAGGCCGCTATGCACCCCCTGTGCCTCCTGATGCACCTGGCTGAAGAGAAATATGACTTTTTCTTCCAGGAGAATAATCATAATGCTAAAATGATACCAGTCATTCATTGAAAACAGCCTTTCTTACAGAGGTTCCATGGAACAGTAGTTATGAGGGAATCTTCCCTGCCAAGAAAGGATTCCATGTATACACATATGTGAAACAGAACATACTCTAATGCCCTTTGGGTAGATTCACAGTGAGATACAGTATACTGAAGGCTCTGAGAGGCCCTGAAGTTAATGGCCAGCCTGTTTCACCAAGTACTTCTCAAACTTAATTGCTAGGGAGAAAAGGGAGAGTTTTTATATAATAAATACTATTAACAATATTGTACAACAGAAGATATTTTTGGAAAGGCTGTCTTACCTCATTTTATCCTCACCACAATTCCAAATGGTTGGTATTACTAGCCTCATTTAACAAATAACTCAGCGAGGTTAAAATAACTTACCCAACAGGACCAGAATCTAAGCCCATGTCTGCTTGAGAACAAATCCCTATCCATTAGGCATGAACTGTACAGACTACAGACTCAGTGAGGTTCTGTGGCTGTGAAGGATGCTGTGGGCTGAGTGAAACAGCAGGGTCCTGAGAAGATCACAAGAAGAGACAAGAAAAGCTGACTGCAAATGGAGAGGCTGATGAAACACTTGGGCAGAAGAAAGGAGACGCTTTTGGGGAAAAAGTGAAGGAACAAGAGACCACTGGAGCCAGGTGGTGGTGTGGGGGTAGGGAGTGGGAGGCAGGAGATTGGGAAGGACAGTCAAGGCCTGTACAGTGACGGTACCTATCACATGAGCTATTGTGAGGGTAACATGAAAGATTGTTTGTCAAACACCCAGCACAAAGAAAACCAAAAAACAAAAAAAACACCCAGTACAGCACCCACACAGGAAGTATGTGGAGGAGCAGGGGCTGGAGAACAGGAGATAGTAAGGCAAGGTTCAACTGTGATACTACGGCCACACCTCGTATCTGAGATGAGTTCAGGAAAATGACCCAAGACTGCACGTGGATCACCTCACAGGCCCTCTCCACCCACGGAGGTAGTTTCCACCTCACACCCTCTCACATAATCACAGCGCTTGTTCACTGGAAATGATGACTGCAAGAAGTCAAGTCTGGGCCACAGGAAACCTTTGGGAAAGGAAGAGCAAGTGCTGAGAGGTTGCAAAGGCTGGGATTAGACCAGGCCCTGGTTGAATTGGCCTACTAATTATCTAAGAAAGAAAAAATCCCAGAGTTTATCATAAGGCTATTTTACATGAGTATACAGATTTCTGGCTTCTCTTTCAAACTCAAAAGACCTGACAGCGCTGGGCCTGCGACATCTAGAATGGCAATTGCCTGGAGGCAGGTGGCAGCGTCCCGTCAGCTGTGGGCCTAGGTCACCCCTCTAGCTTGCCTACTAGCCAGGTTTCCTGACTCACCTGGATTTGCATCTGTGCTCTCTGCCTAAGTTCTTGAGTAAGACTTATGAAGGAGAGATCGACAGCCGCTCCTTCTCCCCCTCCCCAAGATGCCCTGACAATGAGGTAAACCTAGTGGGAGTTCCTAACAGAGGTTTTTTTTGGTGGATTTCTCTAGAATTGTTTGATCACCAATTTCTTCACCAAAGAAATTGGTGACTCCCGCTATTTAATCCTTTGATACCCATGCCCCCTGTGTGGTTAATAGAAATAAAACACTAGACTCTAAACTTTAAAAATACAGCACTGAGTTAGAGAACAATGAGGAGAAAACAGAGATTTTTTTTTTTTGCACGCTCATCGACATGCTGAAAAAAAGCAAGCAGACCCGCTACAGAGTTGTTCAGTAGTGAACACAAGTGAGTAAGTTTTAGTTCTTTGCATCCCTTCAGTCTGAGGATTTTAGAGCACTATACCACTGTAAAGATCTGTGGGGCAGAAAAATGCAAGCCACTGATGTGAGCCACTTTTGTAATTTCAATTTCCCAGCCCCCACATTGAAGAAGTTAAAACAAAAAAAAAGCAGGTGAAATTAATTTGCATAACATTTTATTTAATCCAACCTATCCAAAACATTGTTACTTCAATGTGTAACCAATATAAAAATTATTCATGAGATATTTTACACTTTGTTTTTAGTGAGCTTTCAAAAGCCTATGTGTGTTTTATTAACACACTAAAGCACTTTTCAGTTGGAATTAGCTACTTCTCTAAAGCGGTTTCCCTGGTGGCTCAGTGGTAAAGAATTCGCTTGCCAATGCAGGAGACAAGGATTCAATCCTTGGGTCAAGAAATGGCAACTCATTCCAGTATTCTTGCCTGAGAAATCTCTCGGACAGAGGAGCCTGGCAGGCTGAAGTCCATGGGATTGCAAAAGAGTTGGACATGATTAAGAGACTAACCAGCAACAACTTCTCTAAAACCACATGTGGCCAGTGCAGGTATAAATGACATCATTTATTTTCCATAGGTTCACAAACACAGTAAGTGGGGAGAGTGCGGATATGAATTTCCCACAGATTTCATAGGGAACCGGAAGAACCAAGCAGAAAATTGATACCCTTTGGATATATGAACCCTATCCTCTGGGTTCCTTTCTGCCCTTCAGTGCACCCTGTCTATTCCATCCCCTCTTTTTCTTAATCTCCATTTCTCATTGCCTCGCTAGAGTGTAAACAGCACAGGGTGTGGAGTGGGGAGGAGTGGACTGGCTTCCTAGGCTGACCTTGGGCAAGTTGCTTACCTCCCAAGTCTCATGTTTCTTGTTTATGAAATAGGATTAATTCCTTCCATGAGTTCTGAGGATCAAATAAAATCATAAATGTAAAGTCTTCAGTACTAAAGAGATATTGTAGGCGTTCTCGAGCTTTTCATAATTACTTTTCAAGATTTATATGTGTTTGGTGGAAGGGGCAGTGGGGAAAAAGAATCAAAGAAGTGAGAACTGTTTTTTGTTTGTTTTTGTTTGTTTGATTTTTTTAATATGGCTACACTCTAGTCCTTCTTTAGGACTTGGTGCTTAAAATCTCTCAATTGGCTCTTATAAGGCATGATTTCAGCCCAGAGCACTAAAAATAAATGAAAAATTTTAAAAAGAGTTTCATTTTTTTGCCTGCATTTGTCTAATTATACAGAGTGCCAGATGATAAGTAGGAACGCCTCCATGAGTACCCTGTGAGGAGGGAAATTCACGGGTCCAATCAAAGCACATCAGGATGGCAAGAGCTAAAAGACACGTGGTCATCATCTAGAAGGCACAACTTTCTCTCCCCTGCTGTAAAAGTGTGCCTCGTGGATCTCCAGGAGCCTTATCAGACTTCAAGTCAGCACCACCCCAAGTAGCCTACAGGCTCAGACACTTTTGAGAAACTATAATAAAAAGAAGGACAGACTCACCATTTCGTTCTCCTCTCCTGGGTTGAGCAAAGCCTGATGGTCCTTTTCTCTCTCCTCCTCCATCTGAACAGGACCGCCAAACTAATTCCCTGGGGAAATGTCAAAACCACCAGGGCTTCAGCGAATCCAGAACAATCACCAATTGTCATTGCTGTTCTCAGCTGCTTTTAAAATCTCTTAGCACACGCCTTACCTATTAGACTAACAAAGGAGAGGAAATACTTTCCTCAGCCACAGGATTGGTCTGTTAATCTATCCTTTTTTTTTTTTTTTTAAATTCTTAGTATTTACTTGCTGAACTAAATGTAAGTGCCTCCAGACTTAAACTGTTGAACTAGGAAGATAAACCATTTCATGTGCTGTCTGTAAATATCTCAGCCAATGAATGTGAATGGTCACTTTGCCAAAAACCTGAGACAGAAGGATTAACCAGTGACAGGTGACTGAAAACCTTATGGACTTTGGGAAAGTAATGAGCGTATTGTGACCATGAAAATTGAAGAAACGGGTTTTGGTTTCTGACAGGTAATGTAGGGATCATTTGGGAATCGGGAAAATCTGAATTCTAATACCTGCTCTGCTGTTGACTCTGGACAAATTACTTAAAATCTGAAGTATTATATAACATGTCAACAGGAAGGCCAGAGTTGACATGGAGATTTAAGATAATGTTGATGGAAGTCCAGCTATACATGGCATCACACTCCGTAAGAGACCATCATAGTCACACTAACCAAGAAGAAACGAGCTTTCTAAAAGTAAAGTGTAATAATAAAACATATTCCTTTCACTTTCACTTTTTAGTTTAAAAAGTTTTCAGATTAAAAAAAGTAGATGGATCCAGAAAGGCTAAATATTGGGAATGTCATCTAGATTTCAACAACTGTATAATCAGCCCTGAATTTTATATTTTAACAAAAAATTAGGTTCATTGTGATCTATTCAGGAATTGGTTAATTTGCTCACAATAAAAATTTTTATCATCTTATTGCCTTTTTGTTCCATCTAGTCCTGGTGCAATAATATCAGGATGCAATAACTGAACAAAATGCTTGCAGCTTTGGCCATGGAAGAAAATTTTCTAGGAATGAATACTACTGGAGGATGATACTTGTTGATTGCCTTGAGGGGGCACCATTACCCACGTTGAAGTTCAGGAGAGGTCAATATGTTTCCTGCCTCAGGAAAAAAGTGGCTGATGAGAATAAACAGACAAATATAGCATTTCATGCCAGAGGGGCTACTGAAAGAACATGCCATCACAAATGTTGCATTTTAAGTGACACCAATCTAAAGTAGAGCTCAGACTCAGAAAAAAGAGCCCACCATTTTAGTAAAACCTAATGAAAGACTTGAAGGACAATCATCATTCACTCCTTACTGATCAGTTATCTACTCATATATTTTGCTAGAAATAGTCCTACTCTAGGCAGCATGATTTCAGGTAAAAGCACCAAGTATGAGTCATGGCGTGTCTTAGAGTGGGCACAGGACCCAGATCTGAGCGGGAAAGACACCTGGAGTCTTCTGGGAAAGAATGTCCTATTGACAAAAGAGAGAGAACTTTTTTCTTCCTTCCTTTAAAGATGACACATGAGAATGCAATACTCCATGCATGACAGCCATCTTTAGATCATGAAGAAGATGAAAATAGTCAAGTTAATGATGGTGGAGAAAAGGATAAAAGAGCTTAGATCCTTACAATTCCACTGAGCCACAGTGCTACCCTGGGACCACCTAGCTCTAGACACCTTGTTAAACATATAATTAAATGTTCCTAAAAAGTCACTGTTTGTGGTTTCTGTTACAGCCCAAATATACAAAATATAACACTCATAGCAGCTCCATTCAACTTTTACTCATTAATTATGAGTTAAACAACAGATATTCCAGACACTGTGCTGAACTCTTGGGAGTCAGTGGTGAAATGGAGAGTCACCACCCCAAGGGGTGGTGCTGGGGTGCAGTTGCTATAGGCAAATAAACAGCCTTTTAAATAGGAAGGGAATCAAACTCAGGCTTAATGGGATAATAACAGCTTCCTGAAGGAAGTGACCCCTATCTGACATCTCAAATATGAGCACATGCTAACTAGGTGGAAGGAATAGGGGATAGCGGTGGATGGTGAGCACACTCTTGACCAGGGACAGAAGCATAAAATGTGTGAAAATGTTCAAGAGAGGTGAGAAAATATAGCTTATTTGGGGGTACCGAGAGATGTCAAAGTAAGGCTTGAGAACCAAGGGAATGAGGAAGAATATTGGGCAATGAGCTTGGAATGAAAACAGATGTGCCTGCCATGAAGCACTTGTAAACCAAGTTAAACTGGTTGATCATGAAGTTCGATAAATACTGAGCCCTTGCTTCAGCCACCAGAGGACATGCTCCGTAAGAAAATAATCACTCCTGGTTTAAATCCTACCTCCTGCAGGATTTGCAACAGATATTAAAATTTAAAGGATCTGCTGAGAGATGCCCATAAGCAAGAGAGAGCCAGTCACACCTCAGTAGCTTAGCCAGTTCCTTGAAGGCCCACAAGAGGAAAAGCCTTGTGGGGGGTGGCGGCTAGTAGTGTGGGGGTGAGGATAGCAGGGAAGTTGGCTCAGTCATGGTGGGAGGACCTCCTAGGGGTTGTTTAGTCATGGAGATCAGGAGGTAGAGGTTGCCACTTAAGCTGACACTCTTCCAATCTTTTCCATCTGGAGAGGCCAGATTCCTGATTGCCTGTGACTGGAAGCAGAACACAGTCATCCTGATGAACCAAAAAGGCAAACTTCCTACTCATGAGAAGATGCAAGCATCAGATGCTGTAAAGTAGGGCCCTCCAGAGACACCACCTGCAATGCAGGAGCTGCAGGAGACTTGGGTTTGATTTGGGAAGATCCCCTGGCAGAGGGCATGGCCACCCACTCCAGTATTCTTGCCTGGAGAATTCCATGGACAAGGGAGCCTGATGGGCTATATAGTCCACGGGGTCACAAAGAGTCAGACACGACTGAATCAACATAGCACTCACTCACTCACTCCAGAGACAGGAAGGAAAGGAAGAGCCAAATGAGGAAACAAAAGAAAAAAAGAGTGAAATATTCACTTCACACAAGGACCTGAGGAAGTGATTAACACCCTTAAAGCCAAGTCCTAGCTCTTCAAAGGGTCTTTTTGTTCAGAGTGAAGCCAGAAGAAGCAAATGACTGAGAGTATCTCCCTGGACAATCCTTAACTCAAAATACAATTTCCAGAAAATGAATCAGAAATGCAGAGATGGAAGTTGTTTGCTCAAAGCTGCACAGCAAAGTACTGGCAGATGCAGGACACAGAGCCAGGTCTCTTGGTTCCAGTCCAGTTTATTTCAACCAGGAAATACAATACTTCCTCCTTTAATGCTGTATTTTCTCTAGAACTCTGCCGTGGTTCTGGAGAGGTGGAGGACATGGGGGATTACATGGATTAAGGTAGAGGAAATGTCTCCACCTCTAGTCCATGAGGCCTAGAAATGAAGAAACAACAGGCAGAGTGGAATGTATGAGAACCATGCATCACACTCCTACATGGCAGGGACAAGATTCCTTCTCCCCACTTCCCCATGACCTAGAGGGAAAACTAGTATGGATTTAGATGTTTTATCTAGATTTCTCTACTGCACTGGAGCCTTTCTGAAGCATCCCATCACACAAACATTATTGGACACCTACATGGGCAAGACTGTTTAATTAAGGTAAACTGACTGCTATAATGACCACAACTGTAACAATTTTCAGTGGTTTAACACAGCAGAAGTGTGGGTCTAAGTCTATAATAATAGGAGGGCATTGGTGGAGTAATCGAGGGGAGTCTCCTCCAAACAATGATTCTGAAGCTGGGTTCTTCCATCCTGCATCTCCACCATCTTCAACACAAGCTGTCTGAGGCTGCTATGATTGTATGAAAGACGGGGGAGAGTTAATGAAGGTGTCTATGGACTAGTCCTAGAAGAAATACTTTGTACTTGTGCCAAAAGATTAGCTAGAACTGGGTCAGATGACCACACCTAACTGCAAGATGATTGGGGTATGTGGTCTGCCTATGTGCCAGGAAGAAGAAAATATGAACTTGGTGGTTATCCTGCAGTCTTTGAAGAGCTAAGATTTCCACATAGACCCTGTGATGATCCCAGTGAGGCATAAAGGGGTGGATCAGATCAGATTCTTTTCCTCAGAAGACTCAGAGTCTGATAAAAGTGACAAAGCCATGTAGAGATGACTGTAACACAAGAAGTGAGGGCGGCCTGGGTTATTGCAGACTAAGGAGGAACATACGTAAGAGGCCCTATTCTCATTATATTATCTTATATCACAGGACACGCCACACCCTATGATTCCTCCACAAAACAGGCTTCAACAACCTACAGGAATCTTATCCAATACTGATAAAATTCCATTCCATCCCTATTACACAACTAGATTTTTCAGGGGTCTTACTACTAGTTCTAATCTTATTAACATAATATCTGTTTGAGGGACCTTATAAGCACTCTGTAATGACCACAACGTTAAGAAGATACTTGAATTTCTGTACGTGACTAATTTTCTTTCTGAAATATGGATTCAAGAATGTAGGCAAATGTCCACTCTAACTGCACTCAATCTGCTGAGAGGCAGACCTGCCCAAAACTTGCTCCTTCCACCCTCAGCCTTCACTTCACCAAAACAACCCACACTTTTCCCACAGAACAAATCAGGTTAGAGGGAGCTTTGTTTAGGAAACACAAATATGGTGAAGGTATGCTTTGTCTTTCCCACTCTCTACTTTAAATTTCTATTCAGAGATCATCAGCAAATAGAGAATTTGGTGATTGTGTCAAAACTTAGATGGGTAGAAATAAAATTGTATCTTATCTGAGGACAAAAAAAGAATCCAAACTGTAAACAGGGACCTTCCCTTTTTACCCCTCAGCTTCTCTCTCTCCTGTTCATTCATTTAGCAAACAGCTTCTGAGCGCTCAGATCAGGGTTAGGACTGAAGGAGGTGTGGAAATGAATCACTCTCATCCTGTCTTTGGGGCTTCCCAGGTGGGTCAATGGTAAAGAATCTGCCTGCCAATGCAGGAGACATGGGTTTGATCCCTGGGTCTGGACAATCCCTTGGAGGAGGAAATGGCAACCCACTCCAGTATTCTTGCTTGGGAATAGACAGAGGAGCCTGGTGGGCTACAGTCTATGGGGTCGCAAAGAGTCAAACACGACTAAATGACTGAGCACGCAGAACAATCCTGTCCATAGTGAGTTCACAGTCCAGTAAAGAAAGAGTCAAAAATGTGACTCTGCTTTAGGGGTAAAAATTAAATAACCCAGAGGGACAGATGGAGAAATGGCTGGAAAAGCACAGAATCCTTGAAAGCAAAGGAATGACAAACATCTTTCGTCTGGGAGTTTATTCACTTTGGTGGGGTTACAGAGAACTTTGAGAATTAGGGAACTTTTCTCCTCCCAAGAATAATACACCTATCTATACACATGCATAAAATTTTACTTACATCAGATTTACCAACCCATTATCAGGTCCAATCCCTTTATTTCATATTTCATGAATTTGTTAAACAAATACTTACTGGGGGCTTCCTTTCTAGAAGGTCCGGTTCAAGGTGTTGGAAGGACAGTAGGGGTCAAAGGAGACAAAAGTCACTGCCCATGGAGATGACAGTACAGTGGGAAAAGATTGACAACACAAGTAAATGGGTAAAATTCACAGTTGGGGAAATAGTGACATGGCTGTGGAGGGAAATAAGGGTAAAATGGGACTAGGCGTGTCAGAGGTGTCTGGAGTGAGGGGGCAGAAAACAGAAAGAGATGTGGAGTTGTATTTTAAATAAAAATCGGGCAGGGAAGATATACTGACAAGGTGACAAGGACAGAAATGGTATGGACCTAACAGAAGCAGAAGATATTAAGAAGAGGTGGCAAGAATACATAGAAGAACTATACAAAAAAGATCTTCATGACCCAGATAACCACAATGATGTGATCACTCAACTAGAGCCTGACATCCTGGAATGTGAAATCAAGTGGGCCTTAGGAAGCATCACTGCAAACGAAGCTAGTGGAAGTGATGGAATTCCACTTGCGCTATTTAAAATCCTAAAAGATGATGCTATAAAAGTCTTGCACTTAATATGCCAGCAAATTTGGAAAACTCAGCAGTGGCCACAGGATTGGAAAAGGTCTGTTTTCATTCCAATCCCAAAGAAAGGTAATGCCAAAGAATGTTCAAATTACCATATAATTGCACTCAACTCACACACTATCTAAGTAATGCTCAAAATTCTCCAAGCCAAGCCTCAATAGTACATGAACCGTAAATTTCCAGATGTTCAACCTGGATTTAGAAAAGGCAGAGGAACCAAGATCAAATTGCCAACATCCATTGAATCATCAAAATGGCAAGAGAGTTCCAGAAAAATACCTACTTCTGTTTATTGACTATGCCAAAGACTTTGACTGTGTGGATATCCACAAACTGTGGAAAATTCTTAAAGAGATGGGAATACCAGACCACCTGACCTGCCTCCTGAGAAATCTGTATACAGAACAAGAAGCAACAGTTAGAACTGGAGATGGAACAACTGACTGGCTTCAAATTGGGAAAGGAGTACCTCAAGGCAGTATGTTGTCATCCTGCTTATTTAACTTATATGCATGAGAAATGCTGGGCTGAATGAAGCACAAGCTGGAATCAAGATTGCCGGGAGAAATATCAATAACCTCAGATATGCAGGTGACACCACTCTTATGACAGAAAGTGAAGAGGAACTAAAGAGCCTCTTGATGAAAGTGAAAGAGGAGAGTGAAAATGTCAGCTTAAAACTCAACATTCAGAAAACTAAGATCATGGCGTCTGGTCCCCATCACTTCATGGCAAATAGATGGGGAAACAGTGAGAAACTTTATTTTGGGGGGCTCCAAAGTCACTGTGGATGATGACTGCAACCACGAAATTAAAAGACGCGTACTCCTTGGAAGGAAAGTTATGACCAACGTAGACAGCATATTCAAAAGCAGAGACATTACTTTACCAACAAAGGTCCATCTAGTCAAAGCTATGGTTTTTCCAGTAGTCATGTATGGATGTGAGAGTTGGACTATAAAAAAAAAGAAAGAAAGATGAGAGCCAAAGAATTGATGCTTTTGAACAGTGGTGTTGGAGAAGACTTCTTGCAAGTCCTTTGGACTGCAAGGAGATCCAAGCAGATCATCCTAAAGAAAATCAGTCCTGAATATTCATTGGAAGGACTGATGCTGATGCTGAAGCTGAAACTCCAATACTCTGGCCACCTGATATGAAGAACTGACTCTTTTGGAAAACCCTGATGCTGGGAAAGATTGAAGGCAAGAGGAGAAGGGGATGACAGAGGATGAGATGGTTGGATGGCATCACTGACTCAATGGACATGAGTTTGAGTAAGCTCCAGGAGTTGGTCATAGACAGGGAAGCCTGGCATGCTACAGTTCATGGGATCACAAAGAGCTGGACACGACTGAGCAACTGAACTGAACTGAGCTGAAGGCATATGGCTATCTGGGCCAAGAGAGCTCTGAGTAAAGGGAATAGCAAGTGTCCAAGGTAAGCTGGGTGCCAGGAAGGAAGTCAGTACACCCAGACCTGTGTCTACAAGGGACAGGACCACAGGACTGGAGGTAGAGATGCAGTACTTGGGGGCTGGTGTATTTCACACCTAGAGCAGATAGTTCTTATTTTTTATTTTATTTTATTTGAAGTATAGTTGCTGTACAATATTATATGTTACAGGTATACAATGTAGTGATTCACAATTTTTAAAAGTTATACTCCATTTGTAGTCATTATAACATATTGAGTCTAATCCCTGTATTATACAATACATCCTTGTAGCTTGTTCTATACCTAATAGTTTGTACCTCCGACTCACCTAAGTTGCCCCTTCCCCTTCCCTCTCCCCACTGACAACCACTAGTTTGTTCTCTATATCTGTGAGCGTTTTTCTTTTCTGTCTTATTCACAAGTTTGTTGTATTTTTTAGATTCCACATATAAGTGATGCTATAACGTATTTGTCCTTGTTGAGTAGTTCATTCTTTTTGCTTCCTCCTCTATGTGACAAATGATTTTCAATTTGTCAAAACAACAAACAGAAAATAAACATAGAGGCCAACATAATATTTTTATTGGATTTTGTATATGTAATTACACCAGTAAAGTGTTTTTAAAATAAATAAATAAATAAATAAATATTGCTGTGCATGAGGAGAGATAATGTTTTAAAATTTTATTAATGTATTTTTACAAAAGAAAAATTCATGCATTGTAATTAATAGTGATATTGTGGTAACTAATACATGAATTTTAATAAAACCAAAACTGCTGTGAAAGGTAAAATTTGGGCAATTATCAAACTGTTCCATGTGATATAAAATTTTATCTTCTTGACCCAGTCTTTAGTTTTATAATGAACAATTGAAAATTGAAAAGAAAAATAAATTTGATTTTAAGGATATTCAAATTAGATAAATATTTCAAATATAATTCAAAATTTACACTTACCAAATACAGTATTTCAGTTTGCATTGTGCACTCTGTTTTATTCTTTTTGAAGAAAAACTGAGGAAGTAAAAACTGGATAAGTAGCTGGAGAAGGGATAGGATACCCACTTCAATATTCCTGAGCTTCCCAGGTGGTACAGTGGTAATGAATCTGCCTGCCAATGCAGGAGACATGAGTCTGGAAGATCCCTTGGAGGAGGAAATGGCAACACACTCCAGTATTCTTGCTTGGGAAATTCCATAGCCAGAGGAGCCTAATGGGCTACAGTCCATGGGGTCACAAAGACTCAGACATGACTGAACAACTAAGCGCACAAATTAAAGCCAAAGGATGGAAATCCGAACTCTCTAGGCAATAAGTTGGATTTACATGGTTGGCAAAGAGCAGCCTTTGGAGTTGTAATCGTAGCTCATCAACCTCCTAAGCTCTTCTCAATTCAATTCTGCCCACATGTATAAAAAGCTGCCATATGCAAAGCACTGTTCTAGGCCCTCAGATGAAAATCTAGTGATGACTGAGACTGGAATCTTGTCCTTGAGCTCAGTTTACTGGAGCCATGCTCCAGAATCAAAATCTTCCATATTCTCCACTTCCCTCCAGTTTCTCTTAGAACCCATGTCCCAGGGAGTGTTGACAAACTCATCTCTCATGGACAGGATCAAGTTTAGCTTGTCATTGCATGCATAAACCATCCATTGCTTAGCTGGAGTGTTTGAGGTATCTTCCTCCTATGGAAACTAGGTAGTTCAGAATCTATTGACAGAGGTTGTGACTTTTGAAAATGATTGATTGTTGGAATATCTGAACTTGTAGTAGAACAAGGCAGCCCAGGGACTTCTGATTAGAGCATTTGAATCAGAAGGGAAAGAAATATTCCACTTTGATCACTTACTGCTGTGACCTGGTCAACTGGAAAAAGGCTCCTCCTCATCTGTTAATGGCTTTTCTCTGGGGATCTCATTTCTGCTCCTATTTTAGGTATTACTACCCCTCCATCTGCCCTTTGTAAGGGCAGAGACACAAGTTAGGTAGCTGACCTAGTTCTTCCATGGCCCTCGTGGGAGTCAAGTATGAGAATCTGTATCTAATGCAAGGCTCTACTTCTTCTTTATTGTAAAACTTACTTTATGCAGTTTAGGCACAGTGATTTTGTGTAGGTCACTGAAGCATTAAATTTGTATTTAATTGCTCTTGTTTGAGATTTTTTAAATGTTGTCTCTTCAGTCTGTTATATAATATTTACTCTATTTACTCTATCATTTATTTACTCTAGTATATTATTTACTCTATTACACTCTAGTATTTTCCTAATGCTTTATATGTCCCAGGCTTGGTGGCCTTCACTGCCCTCGAGTCCACTGACTTTGATTTGGGGACTATTCCCATAGCATTTTATACATAAGTCAATAATGGCTCTTAACACTCTCAAGGGAAAGAATCATTCATCTTCAAATCCAAGCACTTAGAGAGTGGAAGAAATGGCAACTGTTCAATAAATACTGTAGATGAATAAATCACTCTTTTCTTGCTTGGAGAAACTGCTTTATACTATTGCATTTTTCAAATTAGGTGGATGCTTACAGAGTTTTCCCTTTAGGATGCTCAATGGCAGAGTGGAAAATAGAACTATAGACGATATCTGTGGTCTGTCTAAATCCCCTTGAATGTTCTTCAATGCATTTATGTGTTTTCTTCTGATGTACCTGCAACTCTATGCAGAGGATTGCCCTTGAACCCTTTAGCCTGCCCTAGCAAAGAAACAAAAGTACCTGGAGTTTATTCCACATGCCCACCTGGCCCAAACAGCCCTGATCAATGACTAAGGCTGAAGCCTGAAGCGCTTCTTCTTCGCCAAGAGTTGGCACACAGAGGTGAAGTTTACATTCTAAAGCTGCCTGGTATCATCGGGTTAAGGTTAAGACTTTGCCAAAAATAACATTCTCCTTTGTGTTATCTTCTCCCTCATCAGTTTCTCCTAGGAATACTTCCTTAATAAAATATTTGCATATGAATCCATGGCTTAGTGTCTGTTTCTGGGGAGTTCAACTCCAGAAAAGAGCTAAGGTATGTTCCTAATATTTGTAACCCCCATTCTGGATCTATCAAGGAACCCATTTCTTTTGGGGAGAGATGGGGAATTACTTACTGATAAGCGGATTTCATCTTTGTTTTCTTCCACCTGGCTCTTACCTAGTACCTTACTTCAAAGCCTCTTTTCTCCCTAATTTAAAAATTTCCATTCAACTTCTCTGAGTTTGGTCTAACCATTCTTTCTGCTTAAGGTATTAAGATTGTTCCAGGAGAATTCAATAGCTCATTTTATGCTTCTGAAAATGTATTGACTCTTGTCAAGGATGTTAGGCCTGGCTAAGCTTAAGCCACATTGTCCCAGCCCTCTGTGTGTTTAGTAGCAGGATAGGACCAGAATGTCTGTTTAATTTCATATTCTGGAGGACTTTCCAGATGACTGGCCGCAAGAACAAATCTACAAAAACTGCCAGGTGCATGGCTTGTCAGCTGAGTACTGGAAATGTCAGTGAGAATGATTGTCAACTGTTAACTGCGTTTGTCAGGTTAAGTCACCTACCAGTGTCTGAGTAGTGGCCAAAAAGATATCCCAGTGTTGTCAGATTGATAGAGACAGAATAAAGAGACAGGGTAGTTGATTAAATAATCTCACTAGGGGATCGTAAGTAGAGAGAAGTATGGAAGACCCCTATAAGTTAATGATCATTCAAGAAAACAGATTTGCTTAGCAACAAAACTAAGCAGGCTTGCTTAACAATGAAACTAACAACAAAACTATAGAACAAGTCAATGACGCCTGTATCCTGCTGTTTGAGGTCAGTAAATTAATGATTTCTAGAACATGCTCTCTGAACACTCTAAAAACAAAAATATAGGGGAAAGGTGACATTCAAAAGTAGAAAATCTTCATTACACTGAAACTTAAAGATGATTTGCCATGTTTTAGCATATGTTACCACCTTTCTACTGATTTGAATAACCATGACCGTCCCAGGTTGACCATGTAGAACAGAAAACTCCCCCACCCAGTGTGGAGGAGGAGCTGAGGATGGAAGTTTAAAGTCTACTGAAGAATGAGTAAAAAGGTGATCTTCTCCTCCTCCCAATTTTTCCTTTGATTATGAAACTGTAGTTCTCAGTTCTCAGAGCAGCACTTTCTTGCCTGCCCACTCGTATCTCTCTTAAGCATCCTATACTATGAAATCCACTTCTTACCTATCACTTTGCCTCTTGCTAAATTCTTTCTGGGCCAAGACAAAGCAACCTGAGCGTCAGTAAGTCCTGACACTAGATGAATGGTTTTAATTAAAAGACAGCGGGTTCAAGTCCCCTCCTAAGTCAGAAATCATGGGTTCAATCCCCTCTCTGAGGTGTGCCTGGGTTCAAGTCCCATCCAAGAATTGTGGTTTCAATATCAATACCTTGGAAAACACTAAACTCATATCTCTGCTCCCCTCACAGCTAAAAATGTTATTGACCATTGAGATCAAATAAAGATACTGACCAGAAGAACAGTGGCATTTCTAAAATTGATGTTGTCACTGCTCAAAGAACAGAGGTTCAATAAAATTTGTCAATATAAGAGGCTTCCCCAGAAAGAAAAGAGCTGGGATGAGATGGGATGGTCACAAAGATGAGAAATAGACATTCTAAAGTGAGCTGGGCCCCAGGATATATCCTAAGAAGAATCAGTTCAGTTCAGTTTAGTCGCTCAGTTGTGTCCGACTCTTTGCAACCTCATGAATTGCAGCACCCCAGGCCTCCCTGTCCATCACAAACTCCTGGAGTTCACTCAGACTCACATCCATCGAGTCAGTGATGCCATCCAGCCATCTCAACCTCTGTCGTCCCCTTTTCCTCCTGCCCCCAATCCCTCCCAGCATCAGAGTCTTTTCCAATGAGTCAACTCTTCGCATCAGGTGGCCAAAGTACTGGAGTTTCAGCTTTAGCATCATTCCTTCCAAAGAAATCCCAGGGCTGATCTCCTTCAGAATGGACTGGTTGGATCTCCTTGCAGTCCAAGGGACTCTCAAGAGTCTTCTCCAACACCACAGTTCAAAAGCATCAATTCTTCGGCGCTCAGCCTTCTTCACAGTCCAACTCTCACATCCATACATGACCACAGGAAAAACCATAGCCTTGACTAGATGGACCTTTGTTGGCAAAGTAACGTCTCTGCTTTTGAATATGCTCTCTAGGTTGGTCATAACTTTCCTTCCAAGGAGTAAGCGTCTTTTAATTTCATGGCTGCAGTCACCATCTGCAGTGATTTTGGAGCCCAGAAAAATAAAGTCTGACACTGTTTCCACTGTTTGCCCACCTATTTCCCATGAAGTGATGGGACCGAATGCCATGATCTTCGTTTTCTGAATGTTGAGCTTTAAGCCAACTTTTTCACTCTCTTCTTTCACTTTTATCAAGAGGCTTTTTAGTTTCTCTTCACTTTCTGCCATAAGGGTGGTGTCATCTGCATATCTGAGGTTATTGATATTTCTCCAGGCAATCTTGATTCCAGCTTGGGCTTCCTCCAGCCCAGTGTTTCTCATGATGTACTCTGCATATAAGTTAAATAATCAGAGTGACAATATACAGCCTTGACGTACTCCTTTTCCTATTTGGAACCAGTCTGTTGTTCCGTGTCCAGTTCTAACTGTTGTTTCCTGACCTGCATACAGATTTCTC
>NW_011494604.1:7702063-7715380 GCF_000754665.1 Bison bison bison | reverse complement strand
CACAGCATCATCTTTCAGGATTTGAAATAGCTCAACTGGAATTCCATCACCTCCACTAGCTTTGTTCGTAGTGATGCTTTCTAAGGCCCACTTGACTTCACATTCCAGGATGTCTGGCTCTAGATGAGTGACTACACCATCGTGATTATCTGGGTCATGAAGATCTTTTTTGTGCAGTTCTTCTGTGTATTCTTGCCACCTCTTCTTAATATCTTCTTCTTCTGTTAGGTCCATACCATTCCTGTCCTTTATTGTGCGCACCTTTGCATGAAACCTTCTAAATTCATGTCCTAAAGCAAATTGATTTCTTATTAATCAATTCTAGATGATTTAACCTGGTTGGAGAGATGAGTATATTCAGACCTGGGCATGGTCCAGTATCAGTTATTCTTTTTCTTCCTCATCTAAAGGATGGATTAGATTGGATACCTTAAGGAATAAAAGTTTTACATATATTTTCAAGCTAACTTCAAGAATACAAGGTATTAAACACCATTCTACATTTTTGCTTTTGGTTAGTGGCCATGCTTTCCCACTGAACTTAGCCAGCAGGTGATTGTTTTGTCAAGAATGGAGTACTTAGTACTCTAACAAAGAGCAGGGACAAATTAGCTCATCTCAAAGGGAAAGAAGTCTGTCAACAGGCTTTCCTCCCACCAGGAACTGCTTTTTAACATAGAGTTGAGAATATAGCAGTGACATAGTATTTTCAAAGGAAATATGCCACAAAATATATCAACACAGCGGGAGATGGCAGAAAAAAAAGTGTAGATGAGTCTCTATGAGGACAAATGCAAGATAGAACATTTAGGGAAAAATAAACTAAGTTATTCTTTTAGGATTATAGTTCATAAATCTGATTTATCATCAGAATCACCTGGAGAGCTTGACAAAGCTATGATTCCTCAAGACTCATTCTGGAGATTCAGAGGATATCTGAGCTTGGGTGCAAGACTTTATTTCTAATAAGCTCCTTGGGGATTTTCATGATGTATCAAGTTTGAGCACCATGTTCCAAAAAGAACTTTATGAAGTGCTGTGGACAATTCCTTGGAGAGAGTGGACAAAAAGATCAACCAAACACTACCTACAAATATGTCTGAATCTGGACTATTTATACAGGACTTCGCATCTCATGGGAGATTCTATAGACTCAGAAGTCATCCAGGAAGGGCCAATTCTAAAAAGCAGTCCTTCAGAGCAGTCAGATAATGGGACAAGAAGAGCTTCAAAATAAAGTCTGAAAAGAAATTTGGCTTTAGAAGTGTGAGTAACTGATTCTGTAAACAAAAGCCAGCAGTAGGCCACCCTGCATCTCATTTTAAATAAATAAGAGATTAACTAAGAAAATAATTTTAAACAATTAGCAAATAATAGATTATTACATTTTAAGTAAAATAAAATTAGATTCATTCAGTTCCTGCAAGTTTCTCATCAGTTCATTCATTCTCAACTTATGCATTCTTTTATTTACTCCTTCACTGATTCACATAACACATTAAATAGCTATATTATGTGCAAGGCCAAGATTTTAAAATCCTCCTTAAAGCTTGAGAGATGTAAGAAAAAAAATAATGTGCTGCATTTAATATTCTTTGATTTTTGCAGATACAAATTAGGTAATAAATAATATTTTCATGCCAATAGTCAGGGAAAGAAGATGTAGACACAGTAATTTTCTCAAAATTACAAATGAAAGAAGTCTGGGTTAGAGTTCAAACCTGTCTGACTCCTAAGCTTATGCTCTTAGCTACCATATGCCATTGTCTGAGAGAGACACCTTTGAGATTGACTTTATCTGTCTGAGCACTGCTTGATCCCATTGATGAGGTCAGACATGGGGTACAGGTCAAGAGCCCATGACCTCAGCTAGCATGGCTATTTCTATGCCCACAAAGGCTAGCTCTGTCCCACCCTCCAGACTCCAGGTGCAGGCCTGAGCTCCCACTTTGCCCTGGGACACCTGCTGTGCCAGAGTGAGATGTGGGCAGACACAAACACTTGATCTTTCCCAAATATGACTTTTGGCGTCCAGATCAAATACATTATAGGTTATAGAATTTATCTAGGGAGGATCTGAACTTAAAAAATTGTCCCCAGATCAAACCAGTTTTCAATTAGTCATGGATTGTGGTTCAACACTTGAGGCTATTTTAGCCCTTATCCAATTCTCAAGGGCTTCCCAGGTAGCTCAGGGGTAAAAAGAATCCTCCTGCTAAGGCAGAAGACACTGGTTCAATCTCTGGGTCTGAAAGATCCCCTGGAGGAGGAACTAGCAACCCACTGGAGAATCCCATGGACAGAGGAACCTGGTGGGCTACAGACCATGTGGTTGCAGAGTAGGACACAACTGATTGGCTGAGCACTCGCACCAATTCTCAAGACTAACCTTGGCCTGAGTCAAGAAGTGACTCAGCTTTCAGGAAAGTGCATCCAGCCAGCTGTCTCGTACTTTGTTCAGTTCCTGAGCAGATCAGAAACTTGTTATGGCCTTGGGTCTCTGAGCTGTTTGCTCAGGGTGCTTTATCCCTAAGTGTTCCTGCATATACTTTCACCAAATGCACCTTCACCTCCTGGAGAGGTATCTCTCCTATCTTTGTAACTGATGTTTCCTTGGTCACATAAACCTAGGACTGTAGTCATAAACAGGGTCACAGAGGCACTGTCATGCTGAAGTCCCTCTGGATCACTGAGAAGATACACAGAGTGCTACAGCATGCTCTTCTTTCCCCTGCAGACCACAGTCCACCAGCCCAAGATGATCTCTGATGCTTCCGTGAGGTTTCTGTGAGTTTTCTTTCACCTGGAGGTTGGTTGCAGGGGACTGCAATCTGGATTAGATCAATCTCATTGCAATCTGGATAAATCTGGATTAGATGCTCTAATCACATCTCCCCATCCTCTGTCTCCTTTAGCTACTAACTCCCTTAGCCATTTGGAGACATGCTCAGACTGTTTATAATACCTGTGTGATACCATCAGCCACTAGCAAAATGCCTCTTACTCTGGGGCTTATAGAGTAAGCCCCAGTCACCTCTCTGCCAAGTGACAGAGGGCACAGGTGGATTCCCTTCACTGTGCTTTTATTACATCCTGACACACCAACCACAGAGTGGGCTTCTATCTCTACCTGTGCCCCTACCCCTATCCTTCTCTCTCTCGGTGTCTCTATCTCTAGCCCTTTCTCTCTGTTTTCATCACAGGCCCTTGCGAAAGTTTGTAAATTCAGGGTGAAACCAGAGAACAGATTGAAAATATACAGTTAATTATACTTAAACTTTTCCCCTCTTCCCCAGTACCCACTGTTTGGTTTTTCAAACAAGTTTGCCTGGCTCGATTCTCTCTTCCCTTGAGTTGAGTACCTTTCTAGAAGAGCCTTTGCATTCACAAATAAATTTCTAGTGTCCTCTACATACTGAGATGGTCTTTGTAGCATATATCTAGCCCTTCTAATTTCACAGCACACCTCCCCACATCTACTATACACATGGACAGCCAAATTCATTAAGCACAACTTGGGAATCACTATACTTTGTACTTTTGGTTGCCTTTATTCATGTCCTATTGTTTTAGTTAAGCTTCTTTGTATTGAATGCAAAACAGATGTTCACAGACAAAGAAGGAGAAATAAATCAACAAAATGTCCCAGTGATTATATTTTTTATTCAGTCATGCCACAGCTGCTTACAAAGCCCCAACCATGGCATTGTTCTGGGTGTAGAGTAGGAAGATGAAATGAATCAGGCTTTGTTCCTACCCTCAGCGAATGTGCTTCTAGTTAAAATGGGGTTGCGTAGACACGAGAGGAAATTGAAACACTACAGGATCATAATACAAGGTGAAAAGAGCTGCCTGCTACACAAAGGGTGAATATGTAGAGTGTGATGCATGTGTAGATAAAAGAGATCTCTCTTTTGGCTTGGCAGATTCAGTAGCATCCCAATTGAGAAATAGGTGGGATTTGGATATATGAAGATAAGAGTAACAATTACAGAGAAAACAGCATGAGAAAAGGTATTGAGGTGGAAAAATGGTTCCTGTATGCTGGGAATAACAAGTGAGTTACTGAATGCTGGGAACAGTAGTTTGCTGTGTTAGAGAGTGCAAGGATGAGAAATGTCTGAGATGAGGCTACATGTGGCCATTGCAAGGGGTCTTAAATTCCTTTCTAGGCAATATGCATTTTATTTGGTAGATAACATGGACTATGAATGGTTTCTGACCATGGACAGAACATGATCAGAGTTGAGCAATAAAATTCATAGGGACCTAGAGAAGCAAAAACAGAAGAGAGACTTCAGTTGGGGAAATGAGATAAGAGATTCTCAATTCAGACAAAGTTTTTGAGGGAGGGAATTTCTACATGCGAGACAGTGCCACAGGAGTGTTCAGGGGCTTAAGAACTGATTGGAGGGGGGACCAGTGAGACTCTTTGTTACATGCTATGTTTGTGGCTACACAAGGAAAAGTCCTCACTTACCCACAAAGCCTTGATGTCACACAGAGACACGACTTTTGGCTTGTGATACAATAGGAATGGTGTCTTGTGAGTTGTGCAATGCCTAATACATGCAACATACATGAGACCTACCTGTGGAGTCCTGCCCCAAGGCCACAGGTGCAAGGCTTTGTACCAAGGCCGTAGAAGCAGAGCTCAGAACCAAGGTCACCTCCAAAGCTGACTGACCCCCTTTGTAACTGTTGCCAAAAGGCTCCTGGTCATCACTAACAAGCTTCCTGACTCCAAATTAGGCAAGGTGCCTGGTCTGGTAGTCAACCAATAGCATGGTAACCAATCACCTAATGCTGACTTTCCAGCGGGAATTTTTTTTATCTTAGGCTATAAAAACTAGCCATTAACTCACAAAAACTGTTGACTCCCCTTGGTCCGTCAGGAGGTCAGCCCGCCATGTTAGCAGTGCCCACATTATCTCTGCTCTTTGTTCTTAATAAACTCACGCCCTCAGGAAATGCTCTATGTCTGGAAATTCTTTTCCAACCCTCACTTGGACTGCCTCAACACTTCTGGCAATATTGTCATCCTCACCCACACCTTCAAATTCAACAGTCTCCATGGTCGATGTGTGTGCAGCATTTATCACAGGCCAGTACTTTATCAGATTTTTCATGGGGTTGAAACACTGAGAAGAGATAATAGGAATGAGAGAGCAAAGAAATAGAGCCAGGAGAGCCTGGATAATCCCTTGAACACACTTCATTCAAACATGGAAGTTGCTCTACAACATGTTACATTTTTCCCCCAGTGATTTTCCCCCAACTGATTTGATTAGCAGAATCTGGCTAGAAGCGAAGACCATAAAGGATCTTCACTTGGAAGCCTAGACTTGGATATTAGACTCAGGTCACCCATTTCCTAAGTGCATGATTTTGAACAATTGGGATTTTTTTCAACCTCAGTCTCCTGAAAGTTTGCTCAAGTAATTATGTAGAAAACAAGCTGAGCTAGCAGGGCGAGGAAACCCTTGGATAAAGTGCTCAGATCAGGCTAGACTTTTTGGAAGAAGTGACCAGTGAGCTGAAATCTGGAGGAGAAGGAGACGGCCGTGAGGAAGGGGGTGGTGGTGGAAGTGGGGGGAATATTCAAGCGAGAGAGCACGGCAAGAGCGGCCTTTCTGATGAAGGAACAAGGTCGACAGGCTTGGGAAGGCCAGGGTGGCTCGGTTAACACCTCCAGGAGAGACACGTTTGGTCGTTGTTGCTTTTATTTGTGTTTGTTCAATTCTGAAGAAAGCCAATTTGCTGATAAAGTTTAAAGGGTCATATTAACAAGTCTAAAGATATCAAAGGACAGACAATGTTGTGTGGCAGCAATTTTCAAGGGTTTTTTTTTTCTTTCACATAAAAAAGTGAGCATAGTACAAAGCCGAGAGAGAAGTCATATGACCCTTTTACAGAAATTGTACAAGCAGAGGCTGAGCAAAGTTCAAGCAGGGATCCAGGCTTCTGCTTCTGGAGACAAAAGGCAGAAACCAGAACTCTGTTTGCTCTCATGACATCAGCTCTCAGAGCTCTGGTTTTAAATTTTATTCTCTCAGCTGTGGGAGCTGACCTTTTCTGTGATAGATGGTTAGCTCCAAGAGAACTTCTAGGAAAACTAAAAACTCTTTCTGGAGGAAATTATATTCATGATGACAATCCATCGGATAGTTGTCTTGCTTGCCTTCTTGTCTGTTGATGCTATGAACATCCCAGGGAGAACAACACAGAGGAGTGGCACCGCAGGGACTTCACGGCAGGGGTCCCAGGTCTGAAGCCAGCTCCGGGCTCCACTCATGAGTCGGGTGCCCTCAGACAGGTTCCTGAGGCTTTGGAGGATTTATATGATGAAAAGGAGGAGGAGGGTAATCCTCACCCTGCCTTCCTCCTAGGATTGTTATGAAGCTTAAATAACAGACCGAGAATGAAAGTATTTTGGAGACTATAACGCCCTGTAACAAAGCAGGGAATAATCACATCTGCAGTGTTAGAAATGCCTGGGACTTTGTAAAGAAGTGGCTTTTTGGCCACATAACTGAAGGAGACTACCTTATTTTATTATCCAGAGTGAAAGACTTCACTGCAGAGAAAGAGGGATCGATTTTAGAACAACAGAATGATAGATTCTACTCATGGCTTTTGTACAGGATAATTGATGATAGCACAAACTGCATACAAGGCTCTGAACTGTCATTTTTTCCAGTCATCACATCTGCAAGTGTGCAATGCACACTTCTGTGAATACAGAAAGGACACAGATGGCACAGCCGTATTTCCATTCTCTATTTCCACCCTTCCATATTCAGTAAGGTGAGCCTGGAGACAGGGTTCTTCTCCATGGGTAAGAGCTGTATTCCTTGGAGTGAAGGTATACAGGTGAAACTCTTACTCAGTTGTGTCTGACTCTCTGCGACCGCATGGACTGTAGCCCACCAGGCTCCTCTGTCGATGGAATTCTCCAGGCAAGAGTACTGGAGTGGGTAGCCATTCCCTTCTCCACGGGATCTTCCTGACCCAGGGATCAAACCTGGGTCTCCTGCATTGCAGGCAGATTCTTTACTGTCTGAGCCACCAGGGAAGTGGTGGTAAAAGAATCTGCCTGCAATGCAGGAGACCCAGGTTTGATCTTGAGTCAGGAAGATCCCCTGGAAAAGGGAATGGCTACCCACTCCCGTAGAAAATTTAAACACCACTGCTACTTTTAGGGACTTCTCTGGTGGCTCAGATGGTAAAAGAAGATGCCAGGGACTCTCCCAAATGATTTAGACCAGGTGACTATGTCCTTTTCTCCTCTAGGTCCTGGTCAGGAAAGCACAGTGGGTACAAGTAGTGCGGCCCTTGGGTTTGGGGCACTTTCTCATTTTTTTCTCTTTTTCTTAAATATTTCAAACATTTCTTTCTGAGAAAATACATCAGAAGTATCCCCCAGTTGTCAGTCTGTCAGTCAGAATCCCTCACTGTGCAGCTTTCTTCTAGATTCCTGTCCCTATCAGAAGCCACCTTCCAAGTGACAGAGCAGTCAGCCTGTGTATCCTCACCACAGGACCTCCCCCAACCAGCCCCCCACAGGGTCCAGCTGCTGTTTTGTGCGCTCAGCAGTCATAAAAACTCAATTGGAAGCTGAGATCCAGGCTATCAAATCTGAAAGGAATCCAGCAGGTAACTGAGTTTCATCTAATACTTGACTTCCTTTGCTAATTGATCTTCGAATACCCGTTGCAGTCACCAGTGTCAGGGAGTGCACACCTTGTGGGGTCACCAGCTTCCACCTCTGTCCACGCTGACTAATAAGGCAGCAGTCTTCGTGTCAGCCTGAAGCCATTCCCACCATGGTCTTCACCCATTGGTGGAGCCACCAGAAACAAGTCAGAACTTTCTCTCTCAGGTTAACCCCTTCAACTATTTGAATGCCATTCTGGCATCTCTCGAATCTCCATTTTTCCTGGTTAAGCATTTCCTGCTCTTTTACTCACTAAGATCTAGTTCGTCTCAAGAACCATGCTTAGAACAAGTCCCTTTTGGCCAAGGTTTTAGGGCTGTTTGGTGGGTAAGGAACTAGAGTTTTCCACCCCTGTTCCCTGCCAGCTGTGTGTGAATTGCTGAGGATGGAATCACTTTTGATCAAGACAAAAGCAACTGAGTTGCAGAAAAACAAACAAACACCTGTGGTTTGGGGTTTTAACACACCTCTAGTCCAAGGCTGGAAGGCTGCCTGACATTCTTTTGAAGTGGAGGCGCTGGTATTACAAAGGCTTGCCTCTGCACCTGACAGAGAAGAATTTCACTCTTTGTTTGACTGTGAGATCACACCGTGCACCCTGCCCTGCTGGAGCTTAGTAATTAGGAGGCATTTGGAGGTTACAGAAGGTTTGCTCAGAAAACGTGTGTCCAAGGTCTGGCTGTGCTCTCCTTCCCCTGAATCTCAGCTTTCTCATCTGTAACGTGGGGATGGTAAGCCCTCCCTTGTCTGAGTTCCGGGAGAACTAAGTAACTCAGATGGCTAGTGGAGATGACATAATTGGTGAGAGGGGGCTCTTCAAAGTGTGAACCGTGTGCCCATGCTTGCTCAGCACTAGGCTGTAGGCTGTCTCCAGCTTGCCCCTGCCCACAACTTTTGAAAAATGAGAACAACTATTAGTTTTAGAAAAGACATTTAGAGCTGTCCTATCATTGCCAAGGCTGACTTTGTAAAAGGAAACATTCCTTTCTGTACTGAGGAAGACAATGATCCTGCAGCCTGTTTTAATATTCTTCACACCCTATTTTAAAACCAGAAGGAACAAGGTAGCTTTGTGTCTGAGAAACACCATGTTCCAGAATTATCTGCAGTCACAAGGCACTGACGATGCTCGGGAATCCAGCAGAGGAAGGGAATGCTTGCAGATATTCTTGGTAAGTAGCTAAGTCAGTCAGGGACTCACTCTTTGCCCCAAATATTCACTTAGAATTAGCTGTTTGCCATGAAAATGTTGCTTTTGCCTTAAAAATACTATTTGTGGATGTTTTCCTAGAATTCAGTGTTGTCTGCTGAGCTAACAGAAACCTGGGTGTTTTCTATGCCAAGTGAATTCAATATAACCAAACTGTAGGAGTGATAAATTAAGGGAAAATTTTGCTTTCTAAAAACTAAAGCCTCAAACTTAAGAAATGCATAGGTTGTACGAGGACTTATGTTAATGATAATATAATGTTGTAGCACAAAACTAACTTTTCTCAAAAATAATGGAACAAAGGGGTAAAAATTTCTGGAACTGGGCACACAAGATGAGGGGCTCCTAAAACAAAGAAGACCACAGGGTCAGGAGACAGTTTAGTGGATAGTTCTAGCGCTCTGTGATGTGGGCTACTTCCCTTTCTTTCCCAGGAATATAAGCCAGACTAACTAGACAATCTGTGGGGATGCTTGTTAAAAATTAAGAATGTCAAGATGGCAACAGCAGAGTACTAAACCAAGAATGGGAGCTTTCTGAGCCCTGGTTTGATCACCAGATTGCAAACCCATGAAGCCAGGGCTAAGGAGACTCTACTTCCCAGCTCCTTTGCCAAATTCCTGGTTAATGAATTGTGAGTGATGGGAGAGATGTGTGCCACCTTGGCACAGTGAAGAGCCTCCATCTTCCTTCCCTATCTCAGTACACATGGAGTTCTTGTGTTGAGTCAGTGGAACCATCAGATTGGAGCAGTCACCATCCTGAGGAGGGCTATTCTAAAGAGTCCCCTGGGTCAAGAAAGACGTTCTTGAGTGTAAAGACACTGAGATACTGGAGTTGCTTGTTATTACAGCATTGGCTTAGCCTGTCCTTACTAATACACAGGAGAGGCCAGAAATAGAAGAAAGTATCTCAGATCTGAAAAGTACCACAAAGGAAAGGAAACCAGACAGTAAAGAGCAGTGTGATGGTTCTCCAGCATTTGTTTTTCCATCAATGAAATAAGAATTCAAAAATGATCTTTAACATGTTTATAGTTCTATGCTACTTTCCCTCAACTCATTAAAACATATACATCTAAGAAGAAAGATTACATACTCTCCTTCTCCTTCAGCCAGGCAATCTCTTGGCCCATTGCCATCCCTGGGATATTCTTGAGTCATTGAACACCTCTAATACTTTCAGAAGCCAGGAGAAAAGTGTTCTCCTTAGGGCAGTGTTCAGCTCTGTAGAAAGTATCTTATCAAAAAGACTTTAATTTGTCACCATGATTGGATAGGTTTTTGATTCCAAAACCTCCAGCTGATATTAAAAGAGTCTTGTTGCTTAAAAAAAAAGTAAAATAACTGAAAATGGTCCCTTTTGTCATTGTTTCTATGTTATATAAACTTGGATATCACATTGTCTTCATAGTTGATCCTCGTTGCTCTCAAACACTGGGTTGCTGTAAGACACTCCCCTGCCACATTCTGGCATATCAGAGTCGGAGGTCTGGTTTATTGGGGGCCAACTGGGGTCATTTGCCAAGGCTCTCTGCAATATCCGATACTGGCTTTTTGACTGATAGCCAAAACATCTTTTGATTATTATCCACAGGGCTCTATTTTCAATAATGGCCTCCTGCAAAATAAAAGAGTTATTGTTTACAATCAGAGGTTGTTTCCAGAATATAGTCCTCATAAGGCACTACCACATTGACTGCTTCAATCTAGCTTGACAAAGATCTTAAGTCTCTGCCTCCCAAGGTGATTTCACATGAGAGGTCAAGGCCTCTCAAACTTTTACATTTAAGAAATGCTTCTGGAAGAGAGTTTCTGAAACAGAAATATAGCTTTAAGTAGTCTGCCTCAAGGATGAAATTTCTTTTGAATTTCATGTGTATCTTAAATGTGAAGTGAAAGTCGATGAGTCGTGTCCTACTCTTTGCAACCCCAACTCTTTGCAGTCCATGGAATGCTCCAGGCCAAAATATTGGAGTGAGTAGCCTTTCCCTTCTACAGGGGATCTTCCCAATCCAGGGATCCAACCCAGGTTTCCCACATTGCAGGCAGATTCTTTACCAGCTGAGCCACAAGTGAAGCCCAAGAATACTGAAGTGGGTAGCCTATCCCTTCCCCAGCTGATCTTCCCAACCCAGGAATTGAACCGGGGTCTCCTGCACTGCAGGCAGGTTCTTTACCAACTGAACTATCAGGGAAGCAGTGAAAGTAAAGTGAAGTCACTCAGTTGTGTCCGACTCTTTGCGACTCCATGGACAGTAGTCTGCACCAGGCTCCTCCGCCCATGGGATTTTCTAGGCAAGAGTACTGGAATGGGTTGCCATTTCCTTCTCCAGGGAATCTTCCCGACCCAGGGATCAAACCGAGCTCTCTCGCATTGTAGACAGACGCTTTACCATCTGAGCCACCAGGGAAGCAGTAAAAGCATCTAAATTCTGCAGTTTACTCCATATCACATCTATACATGATTTAATATGCTGCTGCTGATTTAATATAAATGACACTTAAAATACCAAATGGTATTGACCTTATAGAAACCAAGTATATCCCAGCATATCACTGTGTAAGCTTGAACACAGGTAAAACCGGGAATGTGGGCCACAGTTTTGGAGTTGGGCAGATTCGGATCTGAGTCCCAGCTCTGACACCTACCTCCTGTGTGCAGATTAATTATCCCATCTGAGCCTCAGTGATTAGAAATGATAATTCTGTCCTTTTAGATTTGTCATTGGGATTGTATAACTCTTGTTACCAGAGAAGGCGATGGCACCCCACTCCAGTACTCTTGCCTGGAAAATCCCATGATAGAGGAGCCTGGTAGGCTGCAGTCCATGGGGTCGCTAAGAGTTGGACACGACTGAGCGACTTCGCTTTCACTTTCCACTTTCATGAATTGGAGAAGGAAATGGCAACCCACGCCAGTGTTCTTGCCTGGAGAATCCCAGGGATGGGGGAGCCTGGTGGGCTGTCGTCTATGGAGTCACACAGAGTCGGACACGACTAAAGTGACTTAGCAGCAACAGCAGCAGCTCCTGTTACAATGCAGGGCATGGCATGGCATGGCATAGCTGCCTCCCTTTACCATTCTTCTGAACCATTCATTTAATAAAGGGTTTGGCATTGCAGCCTTTTTCATATAAACCTCTAAACTTCACCTACAAATATTTCATTGCAATCCTTTTTCTAAGATAGCAAAAGATATGTCTCTTCAGAAACATTTTATGTCATGAGTTAAACTGAACCTTGAATAGAGCTCAAGTTATAACTTATAACACATAGTGCCTAAGAGGTTATCATGTTAATTTCATTGTTTTATCACGTGTGGTCACAGAGATAGACCATCTTAGAAGTTATCATGAAAGAAACAAAGAGGAAAATATGAGGGCCTAAGAGGTCCCTTAGAATTAGAACTAGTTTTGCTGTCTGTCAGTGGTATTTTTGCTAAACTGAAAGAGTTAATTCTGTAGGATTCTACAAGGAATTTTGCTAGAGATAGTGGTTTCCTAAAATCCACCCATCTTTGACATCTGAGTACACTGCTTATGGAAATCAAAGAAAAGAGCTAGTCTGAATATTCCTCTAAAAACTGATCATCTGCTGATCAGTTAAATACTCACATAGCTATCTCATCAGCATCTTGGAAACCTTAGGAAACGCCTCGCCAGACCTGTTCTTCTACATTCCCACAGCAAAGTTTTTTTGTCCTCCTTAATTAACTAGAGAACAGTAGTTCTCTTTAGAGCTAGGATAAGGTAAGATCATGGGTATTTAATTAAAGATTTTAAAATCCAACTTACATCCAGGAAATCTTAGCAGGCTTCAGACAAAACAAATCAACACACACACACACACAGAAAGACTTTAGTGCTCTCCACCATATCTTGAACTTTGTTACAATTCTAGAATGTGATAACCTATATTACTTTGCTGCTCTGAAAGGGGAAACCAAAGAAAGCACTGAGATATTTGTCCTGTCATTCTACATTGTAAATTAGATACAGAAGGAGAAACAAAGGAAAGCCTTGATAACACACCATTTCTTTAAAAAACAAACAAACAAGAAACAACAAAAATTTTATCACATGAACTCTTTTGACAAACAATTCAAATAATTCATGTATATCTATATATACACACATACATATATATACACTTACATATACACACAAATACATAAGTAATACAAGAAGGGCTGTTAAAACTGTCTACATTAGCTCCTCTGCCTATAAGAAGGAGGTTGTTAGATTGTGAGATTAGCAATTATAATAAGGTCTCATTCAGACTTGTTTTGTGCATATCAAATTACCCTCTCCATATGTGGGGTGGGGTGGGGGTGGGGGTGGGGGAGTTGGGGTGGAGGTAGACAGGCTCACTTCTTAAATTTAAGAATT
>NW_011494604.1:7665048-7701963 GCF_000754665.1 Bison bison bison | reverse complement strand
GTTTAGTTTCTAAGTCACGTCTGACTCTTGCAACTCCATGGTCTATAGCCTGCCAAGCTCCTCTGTCCATGGGATTCTCCAAGCAAGAATAATGGAATGGGTTGCCATTTCCTTCTCCAGAGGATCTTCCTAACCCAGGCATCAAACTCAGGTCTCCTGCATTGCAGGCAGACTCTTCACCGACTAAGCCATGAGGGAAGCCCTTTGCCAGACTCCTCTGTCCATGAGATTTGCCTGGCAAGAATACTGGAGTGGGCTGTCATTTCCTTCTCCAGGAGATCTTCCCAAGCCAGAGATTGAACCCATGTCTCCTGTATTGGCAGGTGGATTCTTTACCACTGAGCCACCTGGGAAACCCAATTCTATGAGATGAGTTACTATTATTATCATCATTTTGCAGATGAGGAAACAGAGACTCAGAGAAGTATAGAAACTTGACCAAAATCAGCCAGCAAGAAAGGGTGGAGCCAGGATTCAAAGTCAAGTAATCTACTCTGCAACTATATTCTTAACTGCAAATATACTGAAGGAGAATGGTTTTCTGTAGGGGGATTATGGCAGGCTTTGTTGTTTGATTACCTTACAATCCATTCCTCCTGGTTCTTCCTTGCCACCTTAAAAAAATTATAACTAGTCCAGGACAATTTGTCCAAGTTTTTGGCATAGATCCACTTTACCAGAATCCTTTCCTACTAAAACTGACAATGAGACATAGTTCTAAGCAATGAGACATAAGAGGAAGCTCACTGGTGAGCTGCAGGAAAATATTTTGTTCCCTTATAAAAGGTTCATACTTGTGAGAAAAAAAGCTTGCTGGTACCTCTTCTTCCATTTGTTTTTTACCTGCACTGAAAACAGACCTCAAACCCAGCTAACACAGCTACATGGGAGCTAAGCTGAGCACCATAAGCAACAAGCACAAATATGAAAGGTCAGTTTCTAAGGATGGTGAGACAGAAAGGTGGAAGAATGCAGGTTCCCAATAATGCCATAGAGACCCTAAACTAGATCTGAAGCCACTGGCTTCCAATCTTCTTGCTAAGTGAGTTAATAAATATCTTTATTGTTTAAACCACTGTGAGCTGAGCTTTGCTACTTGCCTAACTGATCCATGCATCAGGAAAAATTCATGAACAGGATAATACCACAGCTATGCCACAGAGGATGGGATGGTATTTCAGTACACAGAGATGGAGAAAGATGTTTGAAACAGTGGAAATAAAGTGATCATGGACAGGAATAAGATCTACACATAAGATTATCCCTTAAAGGGCAAGGGCAATCTTTTTGCAACTCCTTAAGAGGACTCTCATGGTGATGCTTTTTGATTAATCTGGTGGCTTTGGGGACCGTATGGTTTAGCATAGGGCTCTTTACTGTGGTTCCTGAGTCAGCTGCATCAGAATGACCTGGCAAGCTACTGGAAAAACTAAAACTTGTATTTACTGCAAACCTACCAAGTCAGAAATGCTGGTGGCAGGGCGGGACAATCTGTGTTCTAACAAGCCCTTCAGGGAATTCTGATGCCCACTCAAGTTTGGGAGGCCCTGGTTTAGCATGTAGAGAGATGCTCCTTACCCTAATTCTATGTTCTCTTCTGCCACCAGCTCCTGCGCAGCCTTCACTCTGCTCTGTAAAGAAGGCTCTGTGCTTACAAGACACTGCAGGGACGACAGGCCCCGGGGCCCCCAGCCCGCCATGAATCCCCCCCTCACTGGAACCATCCTGGGTTTGCGAGAGCAGGATGAGGACAGATGGAGTTTTATAGCTCATCCTTCTTCAAACTGGATGCCTTTTCTGGGGTGCAAACTGGATGCCTTAACTCTCCCCGAAAGAAAGCCTTAAGAACTGGAGACTTTGTCTGACAGCACTGAAGAAGCAGCGAGTAAAGCACATAGCAAGGGAAAAGGGGAGCACCAACTCATTTTACTGAGGAAATGGAGCATAAAGAATAAAACTCAGGAAAAACTTACTGTGAATCTCATTTCCCATCTGTAAAGTAAAAATGATCCAAGTTGTTCAGGGAAAGAAGCTAGACACAACAGGCCGCATATCATACCATCCCCTTTCCATGGAATGACCAGGACAGGCAAATTCATAGAGACAGAAAGCAGACTAGTTGTTAGCAGGGGGTGAAGGAGGAAAAAGGGGAAATAAGAAGCAACCACTAATGTATGAGATTTCTTTTGGGGTAATGAGAATGTTCTGGAATTAGAAAGTGGTGGTGGTTACACAACTCAGTGAACATACCAAAAAAACCACTGAATTGTACACTTTAAATAAGTGAATCTAATATATGTGACTCATATCTCAATTTCAAAAAATAAATTTAGTTGGCTCTCTATATGTGAATTTTAGATATGGATAAGACCTTATTCCATCCTCCCCAGCCCCACTTTACAGACAGGAAAACTAATGCCCTGTTTGGAATTCATCACAGGGAACCATCATTGCTCATGTTGCCAAGGAAGGGAGCCCCTTGCACTGCTAAACCTTTTTGGCTAAAGCTGTTCCTTTTTGGACTCCCAGAGAATGGCCCCCACCAACCCAACCAGGTATCAGCAACTCGAGGACACTTACCTCCACGACAAGGGACACAATGAAATTGGAGCTCAGCATAATGACAATGTAGACCCTCCACAGGACAGGAGTGCAGAGCAGCTGGCGGGAGATGAAGTACAATCAGTGTGAAGACAAATCATGCTGCAAAAAGTTCATGCTGTTCATAGTGTACTTTTTCATAGGTTTCAAATTACATATGCAATAAGCCCATGCATAGACGTGTATGTTGTATTACATTTATATACATACATATACATTTTATATACATAAGTATGTCTATGCATCAATGCACCGAAAATATGGAAGTATTACACTCAATGATTCCAATAACTTGGGGACTGATTGTTGCTTTCTTTTATCTTCCTTCTTTCTTCTTTTTACCTCTCTGTAATTTCTAAATTTTCTAAAATAAATTTGGTTATTTTGCAAAAAAAAAAAAATAGTAAAAGTGTTTTTTGGGGTTTTATTAAAATTTTTATTTATTTAGCTGCATTGAGTCTTAGTTGTAGTATGTGGAATCTAGTTCCTTGTCCAGAGATTGAACCCAGGCTCTCTGTACTGGGAGTACAGTCTTAGCCACTGGACCATCAGGGAAGTCCCCAAAGTGTTTCTTGTTTACTTGCTTTGTTTTGTTTTTATGAGGGAATACAGGAATGTGGCTCTACTCCCAGGAGATTCTGAGGGTACACCTGTCAAACCTCTTCTCTGTGGTCTCATATCTCCCTTCAGCTGAGTTCTAGTTTGAGCCCTAAGTCAGGGCTTCCCCCTCAGGACCGTGCATACAGCTTCCCAGGCTGTGTCATGACAAGGCTTCTCACCAATGCAGAAATCAGAGATGAAACAGGTTGTCACTACCTATCTTTTGCCCCTCTTTCTCTCTATCTTCCCTGACCCCTCCCCAGGCACATAATATTTACATATTCATGTTGAATGAATTAACAAATGAATGAATGAGTGAATGGAAGCCAAGTATACTCTTACGCACCTGGCGCTGCCTCATACGCTGCCTTATACTTTGGTGAGGATAAAAGGTGTACAATTCTATGAAGGGCAGTGATATTAAAATTCAAAGTTCAAATCCATTTCAAGGAATTTCTCTTAGAGATATACATGGCTGAAATAACATATGTGTAAAGTTATTTTATTTGCTGGTAATAGTAAAAAATTAGAGGCAATTTAATGTTTGTCAATAGGGGACTCATATAAATTATGGTATACATAGATAGACATTGAAATACTACATTAGAATAAGAAAACATCATGTGCTAATATGCAACAAGCACCAAAATATACTGTTACATGAAAGAGCGAAGTGCAGGATTGTGTGTGTGGTTGTGGAAGCCGTGAAAATGCTTCACCTGGATCTCCTGCTGCTTGGAGGACAAAAGGCAAACCCTCCAACTACCAGCATGCTTAGAATCTACCACCATACTCACTCTGTGACCACACTCTGCATGCATGGTCTGCTCAGAGTTAATAAGTGAGGACCCCAGGGCTTCTACCCACACGCATTCTTGTGAGACACCTCTGATGGGCAACTTTGGCTTGACTTTCCTGGAATTGTGCTGCAGTCTGAAACTTGACTCGTTCAGCTCACCTTCCATCTCTCTGTCCTTCAGAGGGATCAGACTCATATCATAGTGTGGCCCCCTCCCGCCTTCACTGGCTGCCTAATCCCCTCCCTCTATGGGTAATTTCTCCAACAACTTTCTTGTACATCTCATCTCACCTGGACATCTCCATATCAGACGATTTGGACAAATGTAATAGTTTGCTATTATTTGTGTAAAAATGTGGTAAAATATACCTTTAAGAAATGTATATATACATGTGTATAATACAGATCCAAAAGTATGCAAAGTAAACTGGTGTTACAAGTTGTCTCCACAGAGAGGGAATGGTAACCCGGGAACAAGGATGACAAGGGAGATTTTCACTACACAATTTCTCTAACTTTTGAGTTTTAAACTATGAGAATGTTTTCTCTATTTTAAAAAAAATTATGAATTTTTAAAAAAATGAGCAATAACTAGGTTGCAAAGCAGCACGATTCCATTTAAAATAAAATGAACTTCATAACTCAGTCAAATATACATTTATAATATATGAATTTTCAAAGATGGAAGGATCCACTCAATAATGTTATAATTTTCCTTACCTGCATAGTTTCATTATATAAAATGTATGCATAATTTTATGAAATAATAAAAAAATTATTTTAATGTGAGAAATAATTCTTTGCAGAATCATTTGAAGTCATGCAAAAGAGTCTTCACTATTTTGTTGTTGTTTCGTCACTAAATTGTTTCTAACTCTTTGAGATCCCATAGACTGTAGCCTACCAGGCTCCTCTGTCCATGGGATTTCCCAGGCAAGAATACTGGAATGGGTTGCCATTTCCTTCTCCAGGAGATCTTCCTGACCCAGGGATCAAACCTGTGTCTCCTGCATTGGCAGACAAATTCTTTACCGCTGAGCCACCAGGGAAGCCCCCTTATTACTAAAGAGTATAACTAAATTCAACATGTCCCAACCTGTAATTTCTGCAGGATTAAGGAATTTTAACTCACTTACAAGGCTGGTAGGCAAAGACCATTTATCTCCATGAGTACCTAATCTAGTTCATGAATACAATTGCACTGTTAACTACAGTAATACAATTATAAAAATGAAAAACTGAATGTAGATATTAGCATATAAGTCAGATGTCACTGTGGGCTTGTGAAGGTATTGCTGGTTTTGAATGCACTGTGTACTTTAAAGGCTTGTCTACATTTAGGAACCTGATCTACAATGATCAGTCATCAGTCATTGCCATTATGTACCATTCACTATGCTAGGCACTGGAAATACAAGAATGAATAAGATGGGATCTTGGCCCTCATGAACTTATCTTTGAGATGGAGAAGCAGAAAGGAAATTTTGCAAAGAACTAAAAGCTCAGTTCCTTTTATCATCTCTTCTGTATTCTATTTATTGGTCTAAAAGACATTTATTAATGGTTAACTTCTGATTCAAAAGAAGAAAAAGTTAGAATAAATCAATATATACATTTTCCCTTGCTTGACTATGTAAAATTTCTGTCTCTTATAGAGTTCCAAAGTTGTCTCAAAATTACAAAATGTAAGAGAGTTCTTGAGATAGGATATGGATCTTTGAAAAGTTTTGAATACGTTTAAGTATGTACATACAGAAAAACATGTTTTAAAGATGTTTTTAAAAGATGTAAATACAAATTTGAGAACTAACCCCAAAATTGTTACAGGCAAAACTGTTTAAACAGCTTCAAAACAAAACCATTTAGGAAAAATTCTCTCACATTTGAAAAAGGAAATGTATAAATTGAATTTCCAATCTTACAGTGATCTTTTAAAGGTAAAGTGTTCAATGTTTTTTAAATACTTGAAGTCAAGACTAAACAGAATTTCATCTCCTGACTAGTTTAAATTAAAAAAGTGAATAAATTCAGCATTCTTTTTAACCCTCCCATCTCAAAAGAATAATAGGTGTCACGAATCCATGTCAATTGCAATTGCAGCCCAGTTTTTGAAGTCAGGATTTTATATAACTATAAAATATCACCATATCCCAGAGATAAGACTTACATCCAGGCACCTATATAATTCTGGAATATCAGCAAATAGAATGAATAGACACACACTCAGCTGTACGACCAGCACAAGGACAAATATATCTGAGGAAATAAGAATACAAGTTATCATTTAGAGAAATCTAAGTAGAAAGTCTCACATTCATTGACAGACATATACTGATTAACGCTGCTTAGATTTACTTGATTTCTTCATCCAAATAAGCATAATAGATGAAAAGTACTCATTTCTATGAAATGAGTCTCACTTCTACAATTTTTTGCATGCCTTTGTGTTAAGTGGAAATTTTAGCATGCTTGCTATATGTTTTAATTAATAAAAATGGGAAATAACAGCATACAGGGTAATATTGACAAAATATGTTTTCAATAAATGCCTTGGGGATATCCAAATCTCTTTAATGCAAATCATTTGCAAATACAAATCCTTTTCTGGAAAAAGGGAGGTCTGTAAATAAACAGGACAGCACCAGCAGGAAATGTTTAAATTGCAGTCACGTGCAGGTCAGCACTCCACGGGTTCCTCACCCCAAGAAGAGCAAAATAACTTTCTCTGAACAGAGGATATTGAGTCTTCAAATTGTGCTTCTACACTTTCCCACTTAGAGAGGGAGTGATGCTGTATAAATATATGTCTCTTACCAGATCACTCATGTCTCCTAACATGCTCCCTCACCCCCAGCCCAGACTGTAAGGAGATGAGAGGTACTTTGGTCATCAGCCTCAATGATCTATAGTCAAGATCCCCCAGGCTGAACCTGCTCCCAGAACTGCCAATCACACAGACCACCTGACTATTGTACTGTACACGTCATAGCCATGTCCAATTGAGTGCTGTAATCGTTCTTCTCACATCCTCTGAGATGAATTCTGATAAGCAGAGAATTAAATGCGTCTTCCCAACTGGTGGTAAAGAATCTGCCTGCCAGTGCAGGAGATGCAAGAGACGCAGTTTTGATCCCTGGGTCAGGAAGATCCCATGGAGAAGGAAATGGCAACCCACTCCAGTATTCTTACCGAGCATATCCCATGCACAGGGGAGCCTGATGGGCTACAGTTCACGGGGTTTTACAGAGTCAGACACGACTGAGCACACACGCACAAGGTTCCCAATTCAGAGTGATCCCATGAAAAGATACCTAGAGACATTTCTAGTGAGGGGAAGAGGCGGATTAAGAAATTCTAGAATTTTATGCAGCTTTGACGGAGGAAGCAAAGGACCAGGAGATGAGGCTGCATGTGTTTACAGAGCCCTGGAGTGGAAGTCAGAAGACCCTAGATGAGCACCAACTCTGAACTGCACCTCGAGCGAGCCAGGCATGTCTGTTCTCCTCTCCAAAGAATGAGCTCTCTCCTCTGATTTGGTATAATTCTACTCACAGTTTTTGTATGTGGGCTGCCTAAATGGTTTTCCTTTAGAGAAGACAAGAGCCACAATGATGCAGTTGATCGTTCCCAAGAACCATATAGTAGTGTTCTCAAAACTTGTGAAGACACCATTAGTTCCATTCTTTACTGGAGCAGTTGGAGAAACGGTTAACTTTGAAATGGTGTCATTTTGCACTGTGCAGGCACTAAAAAGGAAACCGAAAAGGCTAATGAAGTGAGATGACAAGCCCTTCTGAAGCATATGTATTTACACGACTCTGTGCCCCCCAAGGCTTCTATAATTGCCTACACTTTGGGAAGAATATACTGAAAAGTGCAACAGGAAGAATTCAGCATGTGTAGACCTGTATTTTGGCTAGATGAATAAATGATAGATAGATAAACAGGTTCAAAAAGTTACTTATTCAATAAATTGGGCATGAATCATGTATTAAACCTATGTGGGAGGAAAAGATGTAAGTCATGACTCTTTCCTCTGTTTGCTTAAGATTTCTGAACATTTACAAGAAGAATGACTGTACAATTGATTGTCCAACAGGCACAGATTTCAATAGGAAAGGAAAAAATTTAACCATTTCATTGAATTATCAAGCTTAAAATAGGGCTACCTAGCTAAACTATAATGTATGCTCACCTTAGATATAAAAGATGGTCATAGTTCAATATCATACAAAATGAGTAAAGAGAAATACCAATGAATGAAGCCACCAAACAGTGCTACAGAGACACACACTCTGCATGCCAAGGGCATTAAGGAAGCCAAAACCTTTAACAGAATGAAGATCTATTTGCCTCTCGACACATGGGCCAGATGATGTTTGACAGAAGTTGGAATGCGAGAATCTAAGGCTGTGATCTTACCTGTGTATCCCCAAGGAATACCAAGGCTGCCTCTGAACCAGAATGAAGCCCACAATGTGCATGGCGAGGCTGAGAAGAATGTTGAGAATCACGGAGAGCAGCAGAGGTGGGGAGATCAGCCGTCCTGCTGGTCTGAAAGGCACCAGCTTGGGATAGGCACCATTCAAATTCACTACAAAACAAATTCAGGTTTTATATGGTATATGACAGGAGGCAGTTTTTGTATTTTTCATCAGAAGTATGGTATAACTTCTTGGTCCCACATATTTAAAGAAACTGACAAATTGGAATATATCACAAACAGAAGGAATAAAACAATGAATGCAAACTTAAGTCATATGAGGAATTCTTAAAAGAGAAGACATAGAACAACCACAAGATACCTTTTTTTCCCCCTAATGAATAGGCAAACTATTAAATTATAGATGAGGAAGTGATGAAATGAGCACTCTCATATACTGCTTGTGGAAACATAAATTGACACAAAAATACCTTCTGCAGGGCAATTTGGCAATAAATATGAAGAGACTGAAAAATGTTTATAACTTGCGACATAACTATTCCACTTCTGGAAATTTATCCTAAGCTAAAAACATAGAGATGTAGGAAGATGTTCACCACAGCATTGTTTACAATAAATTGTGGTACATCTCTACAATGAAACAACATGTAATCACTGAGAAGTAGTGCTTTCAACTACTAATAGCAAAACAAGGCATGACATTAGCAAAATGGCAGATTAGGTGGTTCCAAGATCTCATCCCTCCACAGAAACATTGAAAGACAAAAGGAAGGTGTCAGGACCAGCCTTGTCAGAACTCTGAAAAACAGACAAAAGTCTCCAGCAACCAAGCAGATGCTGAATCAAGAAAAAGATAGCTTAAAAATGGGAGGAAAGCTTTGTGCCACTTTCTACTTGCCCTTGCCCCACTCCCTCCTTAGTTTACTGGCAACCTTGAACAAGGTTGTCTGCATTCCCAGCAGGGGATCCTGGTCCCTGGTTACAGAAGGGAAAAGCAAACTTTATAGACAAGTAATTACGTGTGTCAGTTCTAACCTGTCTGGGGACTACCTGAGGACTGTGCAAGGTGTTCGTCTCTCTTTCATCCAATACAAAACTTCGTAAAGGCAGAAAAGCACCATACACTCCTTGAAAACATTGTAAAGCTAACAAGCTACCCACAGTCACAGGGAGCAAAAAATTGCAGTTGAGACATAAAATAACCATTTGTGGCTTAGAAAGAAAAGTTAAGGAGCATTTATTTGGAAAATTATAGTATTCAAAAGTACTTGTGCCTTTGGAGAATGTAGAAAGTCATGTGCATGCCAAAATGAATGGTCAGGAAAGACCAGAAAAGACCTTAAGGTTTTAAGCCTGAAAAATCACTCAAGTCAGCACAAGCTTGGTAATGTGTTGAAGTGCCTCAGTACAGAACCAGTCTGCAATACTGGGAGAAGTATTTCTTTGTTCATGTCATGGGATTCAACTCATGGATATTTCCATCAAAATATTAGTTGAACAAAAGCTAAAGCAATAGAGATTTTATTGACCACGTGTGACAACTGATCCAAATCTTTGAAAAAATAGTTTAGAAAAGTTACTAAATAAATGGACTACTAAAGCCATCAAAAAGCAGCAAAACAAAAAACATCAAGACTTAGGGAAGGGAAAGAATCTGATTCCAGAGTTACAACATTAGAATATTTAATGGAATAAGATAAACTGACAAATTATTTCTGAGAAATCCCAAACATTGGACTTACTGGGAAAAGACTCTAAAATAACTGTCTTTAATATGCTTAAAAACTAAACAAAGTCAGTCAAATAATATATGAGCAAAAGGAGGGTATTAATAGAAATTTTAAAATGAAGCAAAAAGACATTCTTTTTAAAGAACCCTTTTTAATAAGTTCTCTTTATTGACATACTCATTTTTGACATCAGTAAAGGTAATTACTTAGACAAATATAAAATCCTATATTATTCCAATTTTGTCTTTTAACCTCATTTTTTTATTCCTACATTATCTAAAAGACAAATGCAAAAAAAATTAAAAATAAAAGACAAATGCATAGAAATAATTATATATGTATGTTACTGAGCACAAAATGGATAAAGATTTAATTTGTAATAGCCATATAAAAGGAGACAGAGCTATAAAGCAGGAGTTTTTGCCTGCTACTAATGTTAATGTACCTATTCAACTAGATTGTCATACATTTAGCTTATTACATGTAATCCCCATAATTATATATTATATAATAAAAGATCTACAGTTAGCATCACACTCAAGGGTGAAAGATTGAGAACTTTCCCCTTAAGATCAGGAAGGAAACAAAGATGCCCACGTTCACCATTGCTATTCAACATTGCATTGGAAATTCTATCTAAAGCAATTAGAGAAGAAAAATAGATAAAAGCCACTCAAATTGAATGAAAGAAGTAAAACAATCTCTACTCACAGGTGATATGATCCTATATTTTGGAAATCCCAAAGAATCCACATGAAAACTACTAAAGTTAAAAAATGAATTCAGCTATGCTGCAGGATCAACACAATAAAAAAAAAATCAATTGTGTTTCAACACATCAACATAAATGGATAAACAAGATGTGATATATACATATATATAATGGAATACTATTCAGCCATAAAAAGAATGAAGTTCTAATGCATGCTACAACATAGGTGATATGGAAGTATTATGTTGAGATAAGCCAGAAACAAAGGGACACATATTGAATGGTTCAACGTATTTGAAACGTTTTGAACTGGCAAATTTATAGAGACAGTGAGTAGAGCAGAGGTTATGAGAGACTGGATAGAAGGGCAATATGAATTATTTCTTATTAGGTAAAGAGCTTCTGTTCAGGATGATGCAAAATGAGAAATAGATAGTGGTGATGGTTGAACACTGTTGTGAAGGTAATTAATGTACCTGAATTGTATACTTAAAACGATGAAAATGGCAAATTTTATACTATGTATAATTTAATACAATCAAAAAGGTTGAAAATATTTAATGACATTAAAAAGTGGGCATAAAGGTAAACAAAAAGAATCAGGATGCAAAATAATATAGGAAACATAATTCAAATACATGTATATGTATAGACATATATATGAAGGAAATATGTCAAAATGCCTCCATTGGTTAGCTCTGGATAGTAGAATATAGGTGGATTTCGTCTTTGTTATATCTTGTAATGTTTTCCATTTTATTTTCACAATGAATTATATTAGTTAATTATATTAATCAATCATAAAAACATTAAAGAGTCAAGTATATTTATCAAAAAATAGATAAAAATCTGGAAATGTTTGTTATGGGCAAAAGAAGAATCACAAAAAGAAAATGAGAGCTGTTTTCAAATATCTGAAGGACTATTTCGGCAGAAAAATCAGATTATTCTCTGTCTTCCCAAATGGCAGAGCTGAGAACTGAGATGGGTGAAAGTTACAGAGAGACAGAGCTGACTTGATGTGAAGGATTACTCTGTTAACAGTAAGGACTGTCCAAGAATGTTCTTATGGTAGATTTAACAAATATTTAATGAGCTCCTCTGACGTGTCAGGCACTGTCAGAAGTACTGGGAATACAGCAGTGATCAGGGTAGATCAGGTGCTGTTCTCATGCAGTGTACACACTGAGAGAAGGAAAGCAGGCAAAAAAAGATAAAAACAGAGATTAATGCCATAATTTCAGACTGCAGAAAGTAGCATGAAAACAACAAAGCAGAATGAGTGATGGAGAATAACTGGCTTGGTCACTGTTTAAATGACCTTCCTGAGGTGGTGACATTTAAGTTAAGATCTGACTCTAAAGAAAAAGCCAAAGCCATAGGCAGTTCTACTGAGAGAGTATTTTAGGCAAAGAAAATAGCAAAAAAAAAAAAGATGCTGAGGTGACCACAGTTGGCAATGTTCACAAGACAGAAAAACCAGGGTGTCTAGAACAAGGACCTGAGTTGCAATATGGTTACAGGTGAATTTAGAGAAGTAGGCAGGAGCCGGCTCATGTAAGATTTCAGACTTGGTGGAAATAGAAAGGATGACAACAAAATTTACATGTAAAAAAAGTAACACTTACTATTGTGTAAAAGGTAAATTGGGGTGAAGAGAAAGCAGCGAGAGTGGAAGCAAGATCAATTGTGAGGGTTATCACAGAAATCCTTACGTGAGGTGACATGGCTTTATGACCATAGCTACACTGGGGATGGCAAGCAAGGAGGCAGGATATTTTTTGGAGGCAGAGGCAACAGGAATTGCAGATATATTATATGTAAAGGTGAAGAAAAAAGGAAAATTAAGGATGACTCTGGGTCTTCAATTTGAACAACTTGCTAGATTGTGGTATTATTTTAATAGAATGTAGATTTCACGAGGAAAAGAATTTTTATTTTTTTTCCACTGAAGTATTTTAATTGCCTACTACAGTAAGTAGTACAAACCAGATAATCAGTAAATATTTAATAATTTGTTGACTCTCAGGTCTGATGAAATAAAATGTTCTGTTTGGGCCTCTGAAGTCTCCATACTGTTAAATAGCTAAGATTAGATACTTAGCAGCTGCATTTCCAGAGCTTGGGATAGACATCAAGGCTAGAGACACAAATTTGGGATTCATCATCATATGGGTGACATTAAATTCATAGAGTTGGCTGAAATCACTTTGGGGATGGTGTAGATTGAAAAGACAAGAGAACCTAAGAACACGCAAGCCTTGGAACTCTCTGAAAGTCAGAGCACAGGTAGGTGGCACAGTGGTAAAGAATCTGCCTGCCTATGCAGGGTACGCAGGAGATGCAAGTTTGATCCCTGAGTCAGGAAGATCAAACCTTCCTCCAGTATTCTTGCCTGGGAAATTCCATGGACAGAGGAGCCCGGCAGGCTACAGTCCATGGGGTCGCAAAGAGTTGGACACGACTAAGCGCACATAAACACACACACACATACTTTAAGAAGCAGAGGCCAGTGAAAGAAATGGGGAAGCTGTATTCTTTAAAGCGACAGATAATTCAGGAGTAAGTGGCATCACAAAAACCAAGAGAAGAAACCTTTTAAAGAAGGAGAGTGCTGTTGAGAGATTAAAGAACAATGAGGAAAGAGAAGTGATCAGTATTGTTGACAGCAAGGAAGTCCTTGGTGGACTTGACAAGAGCAGTGTTGGGGAAGTGGCAGCAGAGGTGTATCCACACACAATGGTTGCTCTCCTTGAGTATGTTCTCTGAAAGCAGAGCTTTTGAACAAAAATTTTTAATGATGAGTTGGTGTGATAGCTGTTAATATGATGATGAGAAGGTATTAGAGGAAATAGTGGAAATAGTGTGAAAGCAAGTCCAGGAGCCATGTGGAAGAGGCAATCTAAGACTGGTACATCTTTTTAAATGAAGTATAGTTGATTTAACAGCGTTGTATTAGCTAGTACAGCAAAGTGGTTCAGTTATACACACACACATACACATATACATTTAAAATTCTTTTCCATTATACGTTATTATAAGATATTGAGTACAGTTCCCTGTGCTATACAGTAGGCCCCTGCTGTTTACCTACTTCACATACAATAGTGTGTATATTCTGGTATTTTTGAATGTATGAGTAATGTGGACCCTCGCAGCCAGTGGTGGCTAGAGCCGCTCATACAAGACCACAAGAGCCAACTGTGGCGAAGTTCAAAAGTCAGTTATTAAACACAGCCATTATTAAAATAAAATTATATAAAAGAGCAAGTAAATAAATATCTTAAAAACAAAGATAATGAATACTCAAAACTGACAACGTCGCAATGATTTTACTACAATGGCACCCCACTCCAGTACTCTTGCCTGGAAAATTCCATGGACGGAGGAGCCTGGTGGACTGCAGTCCATGGGGTTGCTAAGAGTCGGACACGACTGAGAGACTTCACTTTCACTTTTCACTTTCATGCATTGGAGAAGGAAATGGCAACCCACTCCAGTGTTCTTGCCTGGAGAATCCCAGGGATGGGGGAGCCTGGTGGGCTGCCGTCTATGGGGTCTCACAGAGTCGGACACGACTGAAGAGACTTAGCAGCAGCATTATCATTGCTCTTGAAGTTAACAATGGAGATTGAACTTAAAAGTGTGTCACATCTGTAGCCATTACATCATGAACAATTGTTTTTTAACTGAGGAAATATCCTTCCAGTTTTCAAGAATTGTTAGTCAAATTAGCAAACGAGTTGCTCACATGACTGATGGGATGTGATTAAAGTTTAATCACACCATAAGGCTTTGTTGTTTCGCTCATTCAGGAAAAGAAAAACATCAACCAACTATATTGATGGTTGATAAACCATCAAGAGTTTATCATCAACTAAACATCATCAACCATCACATTGGAACTATTTCAGTCATCAATCACAACTGTATAGTGACTAAGGATACAAGATTTTGATGAAACAGTTAAAGCATTCTGTGAGAATCAACTGGTTAAATGGAATTTGCAAGAAAGAGTACTGTATACTTTATTATTATTTGTTAATTGTTCACTACTTATTTTTCTTTTTAGTAAAGCTCATAGTAAACTTATATGCATGAAAGTGATAGTCCCTCAGTTGCATCTGATTCTTTGCAACCCCATGAACTGTAGCCCACCAGGCTCCTCTGTCCATGGAATTCTCTAAGCAAGAATACTGGAGTGGGTAGCCATTCCCTTCTCCAGGGGATCTTCCCGAGCCAGGGATCAAACCTCCATCTCCTTTATTGCAGGCAGATTCTTTACTGCCTGAGCATCCAGGGAAGCCCAAACTTATATGCATATGCACGTGTGTGTGTGTGTGTGTGTGTGTGTGTGTGTATACATGAAGTGGAGTGAAAGTCACTCAGTCGAGTCTGAGTCTTTACGACCTCATGGTCTATACAGTCCATAGAATTCTCCAGGCCAGAATACTGGAGTGGATAGCCTTTCCCTTCTCCAGGGAATCTTCCCAACCCAGGGATCCAACCCAGGTCTCCCTCATTGCAGGCAGATTCTTTACTGGCTGAGCCACAAGGGAAGCCCAAATATATATACAATTTTTGAAGAGCTGGTTGGTAAATATTTGCCAGGAAACCACTGCCTCCCACCAAGCAGCAGCACAGGTTCAGAATCCAAATCCATTCCACTGAATGTTAGAATCTGGCTGATTGAAACAAAATGGCTGTAGCATTAGAGATGGCAGTGGACAGATTTGGTCTATTCAACTACTTGGGAAGTTTGACAATAAAGGGGACAGCAGTGTATGGTGGATTTTGGGTCATGGAAGAGCTTCTTAAGGAAAGAAGATACAAAAATATATATGTATACACTGACTGGAATGATCAAGTAGACCAAAGAAAAGTTGATGGTGGAAAAAAAGACTTTTTACAGAAACAAAATCCTTTAGGAGGTAGGGGCAGGTAGGATTAAAAGTACAAGTGGAACCGGTGGCATTCATATGTAACAGAGAAAAGCAGAGAATATGGTCAAGATGATGGTTAGTGGTCAGGTTGGGGAAAAAATCCCACATCAGGGAAACTGGGGAGACAATTCACATATTATTGATAGTCGGAGGTGGTGGGTGAGAGTAGCGTAATGGCAAGATTACATTTAATCTTCGTTCTAAATCCTGAGAGGCTAGGATTAGAAATGGAAACCATGAAAGCCATTTAGCTTCTATAAATTGGGCACATTTGGACCATAACTATACTTAAAAGCACATGGAAGACAGTGTTCCTGATTTTCAAAGTGCTTTTTTTCATTTTAAATGTTTAGCAACCCTTTATAGAAGCTCTATATTTTGTGGAAAACAGTAAAATAACTAGCCAGCTTTTCCTTGGATAACACTTGCTTTCAACGCTTAAAACTGAAGATTGTTTCCTCTCTCTCTCCCTGCAGACTATATCCCTTTGAGAACAAGGCACGCGTCACTGCTGCTATAGCGACTGCCTCTCATGGTGGACCAACCCTGCAGGCAGAGAGGGACACAGGTGCAGGGCAGCATCTCTGAGAAGAAAATTTAAAAGATGTCTTACTTGTTACACCAATAATAGTTGTAATGGCCAGATCCTGGAACAGAAACTGGTAATTTGAAAGGTTGTTTGTCTCCTGAAAATAAAAATGAAAGTGGCTCAAAACAGTTAGAACCTTCTGGATGAAATGTGATATAAACTGCACTCATTTTCTCGTGGCAACATAGGATTTTCAATTAGAAGACCAAGGCGATATGGTCAGGGGCATGGTCATGTCAGCAAGAGTATCAAAGACAAGCCCGTGAACTTCTCCCTAATCAGAAGGGACACCGCTGTGTGCTTTCTGGGCTGGTCCTTTGAACATCTTTGTCACTCCTTGTTGAGGGGAACACCTCACTCTACCAGATTCATCTCTTCTCTCTGTTCTACTTGTTATCAGAAAGATTGGAGTTTGGTCTGGCACAACAAAATAGGACTTTCTAAACGGTAAATGAGAAATGGGGTGATCTTACCTAAATTTCATCAAGGGAAAATAAGAATAACTAAACCCATGATTTGCGTTCTCGGGTGTAGAAAGTCCTGATAAAGCATGCTGATATTCTTAAGAAAAAAATATTCAGGTATTATTGATTTCAAGGAACTTGCTTCCTTGCCCCCCAACCCCTTCGTGAAAAGGCAATGAGTACCCATTATCTCTACTTTTAACTCTACTTTTGAGGATAATGAGTTACTGGGATTCCAAAATATGGCCAGATTTCTGTAACCAGCCTTTCTTTTTTCAGCCCATTCATCAGTGAAAGGAAAAGGACTTATATAATCTGAAAATAACAGAAGTAAAACCTTCAACCCAGGAGCAAGAGGGTAAGACATAGAGGTGAATCTGGATACCTTCAGCACAAGTAGAATTCCCTTTCTCAGGGTTAGTCAATAGAAGAAGCCTATAGGTTGAATTCACAAACAGGTATGTCTTTTCTTTGATATTTTGTTAAATAATAAAAGCTATCACAAGATCTATGTACTTTGGGGGATATGATATGCCTGTTTTCAAATCCCTATATTCAAGGAATCAGTGATATGCTGCTTTGTACTAACTTATGAAAGTCAATTGCTAAATTTTCAGGAATTTAGTAAGTTAGTTGTTGTGTGTGCTTAGTCGCTCAGTCATGCCCGACTCTTTGCGACCCTTTGGACCATAGTCCATCAGGCTCCTCTGTCCATGGAATTCTCCAGGCAAGAATACTGGAGTGGGTTGCCATTCCCTTCTCCAGGGGATCTTCCCAGTCGAACCCTATCTCTCACATTGCAGGCGGACTCTTTACCGTCTGAGTCACCAAGGAAGCCTGAAATATCCTATTTGCACTCTTTCTTTAAAAGGCATTGCAGATTGAAAGTGACCACTACTTTTAGCTCTCACTAACCAAGAGACTAGGTCCCAAGTCATACCCAGTAGAGCAGCAGAACACCAACATATTGAATCATGCTGTACAAAGCCATGTACTTAAACATGCAAAATGAGGTGACGAGAGCGGCACGGCCTTCCCTGCATGAGAAAAAAAATGAGAAAGTAAAGAAATGAAAATCACAGGAGGAAATGAGGTCAGTTATCCTGTGCTGTTCAGCTGAGCTCTGAAGAAAAAATCAAAGCCTGATAATTTGATTGTTTGTCTAACAGACTGGACAGTCTTAAGTCAGTGGGAATCAGTGGTCAGTATGCCAGATTTTCAATGAAGACTAATTCCAGTCCAAGGTCCACCAGCCTTTGGTCGAGCTTTAAAGCCCAGATATGGAATTACTTTTGTCCTGTCTGTGAGCATTATTTCAGCTCCGAGTCAGGAGACTTGAGAAATAGTCCCAGAGTTCATAATTATTCACTAATGTGACTTGGAAGTTCATTTTCCTCCTCTTGGTCACAGATTCTTCATCCGTGAACTAAGGAATTTAAATAAGATTGCAGGTTTGGGGGCTATTTTCATGCTCCAGGTGCTAAAGGGGTTTGGCAAACATCTCATTCAAATTTCATTTGGCAGTCCCAACTTTTTCTAAAACTGAACTAAAATAATATGCACACTCAAATAAGGCTTGCATCCAACTTAAAGAGACTGGAATCAATGAGCATGTTCATTTGTGTTACTGTTAATTGATTTTGAGTAAATGGTATAAATTTAAAGCTTAAAATAGATTACTTATCAAATATCACTTTTATCTCTTTCATTTTGGGAAAAAAAGAATTTAAATTTACTTCTGGTTGGAATAGTTTCCTGGGATTCCAAAACCTGATCCTCAAATCAAACCTCTTCCTCTATCAGGGCTTTGCTGCTGTAGTTAACTCCACCTAGAAGGTGGTTTCTCCTCCTCCCTCACCTCCTGAGAAAGGCGCCCCGACACAACCACATCTGAAGAAATTGATTCCATCACCTGAGCTATCTCATGACTTTTCACACTACTCCTGATTTATCTGTGTATGTGTTATTGTCTGGCTTCTTCATCAGAAGAAAGCTTTGTGAGATCAAGGAATGTTTGATTTATTTGCTTCTGGATTCCCAGTGCCTCCAACAGTTCTGGGTACTGAGTCCCTGCTTTATAAATACTTGTCGAGTGCATGAATACACTTTTTAAATGGGGAGGAGCTAATCAAAACATTATTTTAATGTGGTGGAAGGAGTATGACATTTGTACATAAAACATATTGAAGCAAAATTAATTCTAATACAATCTTCAATCTTATATGGCAGTGAGCTTGGCTACATGAAGTTCTCAGAGTCTCAGGTTCTTTGTTTGTAAAAGAAATAATGACCATCCCTACAATCCCAGGCTGGCACTTCATAAACTGTAAACACATACTAGTTATAATAACCAAAAGCAGCCACAATGCTCACCATCTCTATTATTCAAACAAAACGCAACAGAAGTACATATTCTGGGATGGGGGAGGAGAACGAAGCACCAAGGGAAACTGTAGTAGAAGCAGCAAAGAGGAATAAATATTCTGGAAACTGGGGATAGGAAGGATATTCCAAAGAAGTTTAAAGACACAAGAGGAAAGGAAGACAGATAGGGAGGAGAGGGTTTCTGTAAATCCTCCATTAAGAAAGTATCTAAGGAGATACATTCAAAACAATACTAACAGTATGACTACCATTTTCAAAGCAGCAGCGAGTTCCAGATTCCAATCTTCTAAAAATAATCTATTCAGTGGTTTTCATTAGAAATGCCACTGCTTTCCCAGGAGGTAAATCCACCCCAAAGTAGAATCTTTGCTTTCTCCCACAAAGCACCCTTTCCACCCAGGGACACACATTTCCCCTGGTTTTTGCAGAATAAAGGGATCTACACCTAAAAGTCAAGAGAGGTTAAAACAATGCTGGAGGAAAGTACCTACTTACTTGATAAGATGAGGTACACATTCAATGTTTGGAGTTTTGGAGGTAAAAGGTGAAGCCACAGACGCCTCCTGCTCTGATAAAGAGACGCCCACGTGAGCCATTTTCAAAGCCTGAAAGCAAAGAGTCAGCTTACTGTCTACTCACATACATCTCTCCTGAGGCTGCATAAGAAAGGCTAGTTAATCTGGCCACAAGGTGGCTTGTAGGCCCAAGCTCTGGCCAGAAGATGATTATACTTTGCTCTGCTTACCACATAAGAAAGGATGTCACTCCGACACCTAGCCAAAGAAGTTCAGGCTCTGGAGCCAAATTCTACTCCATTCAGTCCATACTGGTCATTGAGTCATTGTGTGGCTCTGGTCCAAACCTTCCCAAATCCTCCCCATCAGTTTCTCCATCAAGAGGAATGGAGACGGTACATAACCCCAGAGATGCTATCTCTTATTGGTCTTGGAGCAAATACAGTTGAGGGCAAGACGATGGCCCCCCACTGGCAGCTACTTACCCCACAGTCATTGGCTCCATCACCACACATACCTACAAAGTAACTAAAAGGGAACAAAGTGTCAATTGTAGAGGAGATCAAAGCAATCGTACCTACTAATTGTTCTAATTAAAAAGATAAAATAAACTTTATTACTTAAGACTCAAACTTATTATTTATTTTAAGGGAGTTTCCCTAACAGTCTGGTTTGACCAAAAGTAGAGTTTGACTCAGCAGTTCCTGAATGGATTAAGAAAACCAACATAGCCGTCCTAAGTCCAGGTGCTTCAAGGAGACCCTGCACTTCACTATCTAGGAGGCAACTCTGTCAGCTGTAAAACAGGAAGTTCATCATTATATGACACCATGGCATGGTGGGAAGGGCACAGGATTTGAAACCAGGAGATCTAGATCTTTGACCTGATAACTTTCCATTTTGACTATCATTCATCTCCCCTACAAAGCATTATGAGTATTCAGTGAGGTGGGGCATTCTAAAATGATAAATAAAAATTAGTTGTTGGTAATGTTTAGTCACCGGAGAGGAAATCCACTGTGTCAGCAGTCACTTGAGTGACTCAAAAATGGGCTGCCAGAATCAAAAGTTGAAGAAACAAAATATATCTCTATTTCAGGATAGATTTTCAAGGCTGAACGGATACTGCTATCTTGAATTGTTGATGGAAATAGTCTGCTTTTTAAGGCAGGAGCAATCTGACAGTGTTTGCACAATTTGCTGTACTTCTCTTCCACACTGCTACCTAAGACAACGAGTTTACTGCAGAGGTTTTCGGCCATGTTCAGAAGAGAGGACTGTTTACCCTTTCAGTGACTGAATGAAGTGAACAGGAGCAGGAGTTGTGTGGGTGTGCTCCAGTACCAGAGGTAGAGAAAGCCTCAGAGACTCCATGGAGTTCCATTAACAGGAAATAAAGGATCCCAAATGATGGGATTCTGTTAATGGAGACACTTTGTGTTAAGAGTATCTTTCTAATTTAGGATGGACAAGATTTTTTGCATAAGAATGCTTTAATATTTCAGGGTTATGTGAATCTCTCTCTTGTTATAGGAGTCCCCCATATATCATAACGATAAAAATAATTTGTAAAAATAAAGTGTACATTTTCATTGTACCTTCAGAAGTCAAATTCAAATGACCTTTCAGAGTTATTTCTTGTGCCCCTTATGTTCTAGTTCAGTGGGATTCTCAATTCTGGATGCAAAATTGACTTATGAAAGGAACTTTTAAAATGTCCAAGCACCCACGTGAGTAACTGAATCAGAATCTCTAGATGGTGGTGTCCTGGTATTACTAATTTTTCAAAGCTCCTGAGGTGACTGTCATGAGTAGCCACATTAAGAACCCTGCCCTGGACTTCCTTGGTGGTCCAGAGCTAAGACTCTGCACTCCCAATGCAGGGGACCTGGGTTAGATCCATGGTCAGGGAACTAGAACCCATAGGCTGCAGCGAAGACCTAAGATCCTGTGTGCTACAACTAAGACCTGGCCCAGCCAAATATATAAATGTTTAAGATATAAAAATAAAAGAGGAGGGGACATATGTATACCTACGGCTGATTCATGTTGATTTTTGGCAGTGAAAGTGAAAGTCACTCAGTTGTGTCCGACTCTTTGCGACCCTATGGACTATTCAGCCCATGGAATTCTCCAGGCCAGAATACTGGATTGGGTAGCCTTTCCCTTCTCCAGGGGATCTTCCCAACCCAGAGATCCAACCCAGGTCTCCCGCATTGCAAGCAGATTCTTTACCAGCTGAGCCACAAGGGAAGCCAATTCTGCAAATTGGCTTCAATTAAAAATAGTAATAAATTTAAATTTTAAAAGAAAAGAAAGAAATTATAAAACAAACAAACAAACACTGCCTTAAACAACTGAGTGACTTCCTGTACCTCTTACTTTCCCCCTGTTATGCCTGTATGCACTTTACACTACCTGAATTGGTAAATAACCTACTCTAGTTTCTGAAATTCTTCCACCAGACTGGATTTCTGCCCTGGAGACATTCTTGCAAAGATGGTTCCATTCATCAGTATCTGTAAAAAACGCAAAAGGGAAACGTTTTAATCATGTCAGCTGGTCATACCTGAAATAACTGATGGCATTCAGAACACTGACTGGTTAATGATATCCATGAGTGAGAAAACAGTGTTTCTAAGAAGTCCTCCTTCGGATTTGAAGACAGATATGGAGACTTTGGTCATCAGGTTAGTGATCAGGAAGACTAAAATCAGTAAAGATGACTACTTAATAGACAGAGTTGAAGAAAACAATGACCTACAAGAATTTAACTCAGCTGCCATGGAGATTGTGGTCCTGAAAAATCTGGAGCTTAATAGAACCTTAAACCAGTAGAGTATGAGAAACTGCAAGATAAAATGATGTCAGGATCCCACAAGAAGGAAAGGAGGCAACTGCTTTTTGGAAAACTCATTTGAATCTAGCAGAAAAACAACCTAGTGATGACAGAGTGATTATCTGTAGCCTTTGACTTAGCCATACTATCTGGGCTTGACCAATTTTGAGACTCAGCTGATATCTCCAACCTGATTTGGGCTATGAAACATTCATTGATTGTAGTATAAAAACCTCTACCAGTTCCATCAACCTGAGCGCCATCCAACAGAGTCTAAACTCTTCCGTTAAAGCTGTATGCTCCCTGCTCCTCTTGAGTAAACTCAGCTTAGAGTTCACTCAGTTTAAGTCTTCATTCTTTTTTTTCTTAAACAGTACCCAAGATAATGAGCAATTGAATGCAAATAAATCATTTTGCTTTACTATGAACATAATCCTCCTCTAGTTTGTTCAGATGTTTTATATATATAACTTACCAGCCCCCACTATGGGTTTAAGTTTGACACTCTTTTGTGTAGAGATTCTCTATCAAAAGCCTAGTGGAATTCCTCTATTCTTGGTCTGCCCTTGCTGTGTCGCTTCAGTTGTGTCCGACTCTGTGCAACCCCATGGACTATAGCCCAACAGGCTCCTCTGTCCATGGGATTCGCCAGGCAACAATACTGGAGTGGGTTGCTATTTCCTTCTCCAGGAGATCCTCCTGATCTAGGGATCGAACTCACCTCTCTTAAGTCTCCTGCGTTGGCAGGAGGGTTCTCTACCACTAGTACCACCTGGGAAGCCCCATCCTTGGCCTACCTTCCTGTATAAGCTGGATTCCACTATACTGTGAGACCCCCTCAATCATGGCAGTATAGTGACAGCTACCTCAAAGCAATCTTATCACTTGAGAAATCACCAATGCTTTAATCCTACAGTTGATGGATAATTGGTTAATCAAGTTTACTTATTTTAAATCTAGCATGAAATTAAACAGTGACCTCTGCAAAACTATCTGCTTTCCTTATGATACATTCTGTAGGTATTGCCAACCTAGTTAAAGGTTTGAAATCACTTACTATTGTCCTCTTTGACATTGTTAGCATCTTTACCAGGGGATAGGTACCATCTTAGAACTTACCTTTGGCAGTAGGCTACTGAAATGTTGACTTATAACCTGGAAGGATTTTCCATTTAGAGCAAAATGGTAACTTCCTTCTTTGCTATTATCAGAGATTTCTTCCCTGATATTAATGTAACTGTCCTGCAAAGCAAGACACAGTTATTTTAGACTTGATAAGGTGGTTAGGATCACAAGCATATCTAAGCAAAGGCAACTATGACAGTCTGGGGTCTCTCTTTAAAAGTCACACTCCAGCCTTGTTTCCTCAGAGAAGCACTTTCTCTTTGCTGGATCAATCTTTGCACATCAACAGCCTCTAGTGAACAGGAGGATAACTAACACTCATGTCCTGTCCGCATCCTGATTTGATCTCGGTGAGTCCCAGAGAAAAGCACATTTCACACATTTTAAGTGTAAAAATATGAAAGCATTGCAGCTTAAAAAATCTCTTCCTGAAGTGAAAACTTTCCTTTTCTTTTTTTTTTTTGCTAGCAGAATTAATATTGTTTCACAAGGACACAATAAAGATAGAATACTGGCAAGATTGGGGATAAATGAATAAACTTTTTTCCCCCATCTTGAAGACATGGTCTGATTTTTCCAGTGCACACAGCAGTGTCTCTCCTAGGGACTAAATCCAGTTTGAACTCAATGGGATAGCTGGGAAGCAAGGGGAAAAAGGGAAATAGATTTGCAGTCTCACTTACTATATTCTTTCTAAAGACTTTTTTAAGTTTAATGGGATATATTATTTCCAGCATCCAGGAAACCATCATACTTTAAAACTCAGTATGAATGGTATGGTAAAGTGATATAGTTGAGTGGTTTGAACTGCATACATGTTAGACATCTGAAGAAGTTTGCTGACCCCAGGTCACACGTACACCTCTGCCAGTCAAAGCCGCTCAGAGACCAACACCGTGTGATGAGTTAGATAATACGGCAGAAGGTCTGATTGTAGGTATACCTGATTCCTGCATGCAATGTGTTTCTTCTCTTCTAGTAGTTTCCAAGAAATAGATGCTGATGAGGACCCCGTAGTTTCATTTGCTTCAATGAGAATGACTTTCTGGCTTTCAGAAACCATTCCAGACTTTCTGGCCACTGTTATTGCAGTCTGAAGATTGTCACCTAGAAGAAAGGAAGAGTACCCCAAAATGGGATTGAAGAGACAGAACCAATTCATGCAGAGCCTGGAAAACTATATATAAACACTTATAAAATGAGTAAAACTATATATAAAATGATGTGTAAACATAAAAATATATAACTGAATCACTGCTGTACACCTGAAACTAACACAGCATTGTAAGTCAACTACACTCCAATAAAAACTTTTAAAGAAAGACTCTAATCCAAACTTCCTATACCTAGGCAAGACACCATTTCCTTGTCAAAGCCAAGAAAGATATTTCAGGGTATATAATAGATCAGAAAGCATATCTCCCTTTCACCTCATCCAAAGACAATTCTCCAGAAAAATTACAACCAAGCAAGGGAAGGAGCAGGACAGAAATTTTGATATGAGGAAAGAGGTGAAGAGGGAAGGTTGTGAGCCATGAGTTCTTACTTCTACATAAGTCTAACTGGTTAAAAATAGATTCTGAGAATGCATGCAATAATTGTTAAATAAAAATTTTGAAACAGAAGAGCCATAATATAAGGGGAATTCTAGTAAGTAGTAAATTAAGTCAGCAACACCTAGAAGTTGGACTGAGGGGCTCAGAAAGGAGAGGGTAAAAGTGATCCAAAAATCTCTTGGTTTGGAGGGGAGGGTAGCGGAGGGGGATAGAGAAGTACCATAGGGGAGGTGAAGGTACACTTGAGTCCCCAACATAGAACTGAGTTCAAGGGCAGTAGGGTGGAGAGAGAATTCTTTGGTGGGGAAAGACTGTATTTGATGCCACAATTCATAGAGCTAAATGCTTCTGACTTTGAGAGCAGAGAAAGGGAAGGCAACACACACTCAAAAAATGTAAATACTTAAGGAACTCATTGACTCTCCACTCAGAAGCATTCATTAGGAAATTTTACACATTTCTCTTGCGTGATCCTGTCTTATCATTCCCTTGTTTGTGATTTGGGGTTTGAGAGTGAGACTAGAGGGACATTTCATAATTTCCAGAATCATAGATCTCATTTGATGGGCCTTCAGCGTAGTGTACAGACCACGCTGACTGAGCATTCTTCTTCTCTGAATATTTAACAATGAAATCAACATCTCTGCGTGGCTTAAGTCTTACTCAAGTGTTATTTCGAAAGTCCCCTCTCAGAAGGAACACCTCATCTAAAGTAGCCAGTCAGACACACTTAACCACATCAGCCTGTTTTGTTTTACGTAGCTTGTAACACTTATTGTGAGCTGTTTATTTGATTTGATTGATTGACTGATTTTCTGTCTTAACCCATGTGAGTGAAAACTCAGTGAGAACAGTAACTTTGCCTTTCTTGTTGCCCATCTCCAGCATCTAGAATGGTGCCTGGCCCATATTAGGGAGTCAAAAAGATTTGCTACTTTTTGAGAGAACTGTGTCTATTTCTGCATCAATTTCTTCCTGTTTTCACCCACGTATTTTGTTCTATACCTGTGATCATCACAGTCCTTATCCGGGCTGAGATAAGCTCTTCAAGGACAGATTTTGTCTCTTCCTTCAGTCGATTCTCCAAGATAAGCAGTCCCAGAAATATCAGGTCTGATTCTACCTGGTCCCTGGAAGTGTATGAATGATTGAACAGAATTCACCCATTATAGTCTTTCTTACAGGAAGCAAAACAAAAACAATGACAGATATCATCCTCTCAGAGTGGTCTATACTCACTCATTCACGCACCATTGCTGAGGCCCTGAATATGTGCAGGAACCTTCCAGAAAAAAGACAAGAGAAGGCACAAGAATATGGAGACATTTGCTCTGATGGAATTGAGAGGAAGAGAGGGTGCTTATTCAGTACATGATTCACTTTAATCTTGGTAGAGAATGAATAAAATAACCACAAAATTGTCTTCCATCTGATGGGGTGATTTTTGTCACCTCACCTGTTAGCAACCACCAGAGAGAAGTTCTAGCCCTGGTACAAAACATCATGAAAAGTAAGTGCAGCACAGAAAAATAAAATAAAACACTAGTTTCTCTAGAAATCAAAGCTATCATCAATACTGTTTTGGTCCCAAGAGACATGAGGCCATAGTCTTAAAAAGAGCCCTTCCTTTGAAACCAAGCTCTCTCTCTCTCCCTTTCTCTGTGTGTGTGTGTGTGTCTCTCTCTCAGTGGGTAGCGTTGCTCTTCTACATAAAGTGTGGCTGTTTGTGCAAACAAATGAATTCTCTCAGGCTCCTGCCCATTACAAGAACATTTCCAAGACATTCCACAGGACTAAGTGCAGGGGAGTACATCTGGGGTTGGGGTTTCAGTGATTCTTCCATGATTCATTTATCTGAGACCCAGATATGTCTAGCAGACACAAGAGCAAGGCACCAGCACCTCTCAAGTCTGCCCAAGTACAGATGAACGCAGAAGAACTAAACTGCCTTCTTGCTGTGTGTGTCTCAATGCTGGGCCTCACTCCAACCAGCAGCCCAAACCAGAACTAGAGACACTCCCCAGGCCACTGCTAACATCTCTACAGGAGTGGCAGGAAGTAGATATAACTTGAACTACTCACCTCAAAGCTGGCTCAGAGAGATAGCACTCCCTATCCTTCTGAACCTAGCATTTAAATCTCTCCATAATCTGAGTCCAAAAGATCTTTCCAGCTTCACCTATCACTAAATTCTTCATCCACCCCACATTCCAGCCAGGTTGGACCATGGGTATGTTCTGTACACAACCATCTTTAAACATTTGCTCTAGACTGCCAGAAGACATTTCTTCTTACTTCATAGAAAAGGTTATAAGTTCCCTGTGATCTGTCATGGAAACCCTTCCTATATTTTGAAATCAAACTCACATGCACCTCCCATGAAGACTTCCCGTAATAGAAATAATTTCAACCTCAACCTATTACTTCTACCTCAGTTCAGCTTGTATTTTATTTGTCATTCTTTGCTACTTGATCTATCTCTCTGTCTCCGATCCTTAACGGTAAACTTGCTTGGTTCAATGACAAGTTCAATAACACCCACGTGGTGCCGAGCACAGAGGATGTGCTCAGCAAATATTTGCCAGTGAAAATGCCCTACTGCCTAGTATAACTTTTTCCCAGGCATCCCTGGAAAATTCATTTCCTCTTTCAGAAATTCTACTGCCAGAGGGTTCTCATGGGAACTGAAGCCAGCAAATCTGTCAGATCAATAACCAGTTAGTGGACACCCAAATAAATGCAAGAACATTTCTGGTGGCTCAGTGGTAGAGTCTGCCTGCCAATGCAGGAGACATGGGTTTGATTTCTGGGTCAGGAAGATTCCCTGGAGAAGGAAATGGCATCCCACTCCAGTATTCTTGCCTGGAAAATCCCATAGATGAAACAGCCTGGTGGGCTACAGTCCATGGGGTTACAAAAGAGTCAGACATGACTTAGTGACTAAATAACAATAACAACAAAATAAATGCAAGGAACGGGGCTCAGAAAAGAGGAAGAGAATATACAGGGATTATAGTAGTTCCTAACTCCAGAAACTTGACATTCAAATTGGAAGGACAAGATTAATCCTGATCACTTTGATTATATGGAAAGCTGGGGAAAGTATTGTGATCATGTACAAGTAAGAGTTCTCTGGTGTCACAGAGGATGGTGTAATCATTTCTGGGTGGAATGACTGGAGAAGCCTTCCTAGAGGAGATGATATTTGAGCTACTTTTTGAAGGATAATGTAGTTGATGCCTAACTGAGGTCCTCTAATCTTGTTAGTAGTTTTCATACACAGGCATCAGGTTTTAGATATTTTCAGAGATCACTGACACGGTCCAACCACAAGGCACCAGGCACCAAGAAAATGGCTGTAGTGTCAAGATCTGACAAAGTCTGCAACCCACTTTGGCAGTCATTTTTCTGGTTCCTCTGGCATGTGGGTTCAGTGCACAATAATCAGGAGACCAGCATTCCAATCCAAGCTCTGAGGCTATCCTGTTGTGTAACCATAGGCAAATCACTTTCTTTGCCTGGCAATTTATCTCTACTTTTTCAAAAGCAGGTGGTGAAAATAACGAATCTGCAAAGTCTCTCCTAGCTCAAGTGTGACACAATTCTTCTTTTCATTCAATCTGATCTAGAAAATGAAATAAGGAGAAGACATAGCCCTTGAAGGGGCTCACACTCTGTAACTTGGAATAGCATGCTATCTTTTCCTGTTTCCTGCACAAACGTTATACCTCCTCCTGAAGCACCTAAAAATAATGAAGAATGGGGAGTGTAATACGAAGGAGCATTGCCACTCCTGTGATTACACTTCATGTTCTTAAAATCCATGTGATTTTTAAAAGATGAAATAGGCATAAAGAGAGCCAAGAACCATCACAGAAATTATGATATCAGTGCTGGAAGCACTCTGAGTAAACACACACACCAGAAAGAATGTTCTGCGTTAATCATGGATTAGGGCAAATGTCTAATTAGGTAAATTGACTTAGCTAGAAGTAGACACGGTGGTGATGCAGCTTTAACACAAGATGGGCCAAATGACAACCAAGGGTCAGATTCTACCAGTGAACTTGGATATAGACCTTACCAGATTTTGGAAAGTTGGAATTTCAATGCTGTGGGCTATGGACTCTCCCGTCTGCTGCTGCCCTCACCAACCGCCCCTCCCAACAATGTGTCCCTACTGTGAATGCTTTGTTATATTCACAAGCTCCAAAGTCATGAGTCTGAAACTTGATACACAAATATTTCATCATAGAAATCAGAAGTAGCAGTGCCTCAGCCAGAATCTTGATATATATGTGTCAAAAGACTCTCAGGAAACAAAATTCCATTTCCAACTCTGCCACATCCCTGACCCAAGCATCCTCTTCTTTAAACTGTGAGATTCAGTCTCAAAGTTCACTTCTAGCTCTCTGACTTGAGTGACCTGGGTTGGTTAAATTACAGCAAAGATCCAGAACTGTAATAGCCAAAGTTTTAAGGGTCACAGTAAGCTGGCCTACTATCCTTGGGCCAAGAAGTCCAGGGAGTCAACACTCAATGACTTTGGATGAGTCACTTCCCCCTCCGGGCCTCACCCACCATTGACAAAGGTGGGGTTGAAACTGATCAGTAATTCTTAGCAGAGGTGATACTGCCTCTCAGTTCAGTTCAGTTCAGTTGTTCAGTCGTGTCTGACTCTTTGCAACCCCATTGCCTGCAGCACACCAGGCTTCCCTGTCCATCACCAACTCCCGGAGCTTATTCAAACTCATGTCCATTGAGTTGGTGATGCCATCCAACCACTTCATCTTCTGTCACCCCCTTCTCCTCCTACCTTCAATCTTTCCCAGCATCAGAGTCTTTTCAAATAAGTCAATTCTTCACATCAGGTGGCCAGAGTATTGGAGTTTCAGCTTCAGCATCAGTCCTTCCAATGAATATTCAGGACTGATCTCCTTTAGGATGGACTGCTTGGATCTCCTTGCAGTCCAAGGGACTCTCAAGAGTCTTCTCCAACACCACAGTTCAAAAGCATCAATTCTTCAGCACTCAGCTTTCTTTAGAGTCCAACTCTCATATCCACACATGACTACTGGAAAACCCGTAACTTTGACTAGACAGACCTTTGTTGGCAAAGTAATGTCTCTGCTTTTTAATATGCTGTTTAGATTGGTCATAACTTTTCCTCCAAGGAGCAAGCATCTTTTAATTTCATGGCTGTAGTCACCACCTGCAGTGATTTTGGAGCCCCCCAAAATAAAGTCTCTCACTGTTTCCATTGTTTCCCCATCTATTTGCCATGAAGTGATGGGACCAGATGCCATGATCCTAGTTTTACGAATGTTGAGTTTTAACCCAACTTTTTCACTTTTTCACTTTTATCAAGAAGCTCTTTAGTTCTTCTTTGCCTTCTGCCTTAAGGGTGGTGTCATCTGTATATCTGAGGTTATGGATATTTCTCCTGGCAATCTTGATTCCACCTTGTGCTTCTTCCAGCCCAACGTTTCTCATGATCTACTCTACATATAAGTCAAATAAGCAGGCGGACAATATACAGCCTTGACATACTCCTTTCCCTATTTGGAACCAATATGTTGTTCCATGTCCAGTTCTAACTGTTGCTTCTTGACCTGCATACAGGTTTCTCAAGAGAGAGGTCAGGTGGACTGGTAGTCTCATCTCTTGAAGAATTTTTCACAGTTCGTTGTGATCCACACAGTCAAAGGCTTTGGTCTAGCTAATAAAGCAGAAGTATATGTTTTTTCTGGAACTTTCTTGCTTTTTGATGATTCAATGGATGTTGGCAATTTGATCTCTGGTTCCTCTGACTTTGCTAAAACCAGTTTGAACATCTGGAAGCTCACAGTTAATATACTGTTGAGGCCTGGCTTGGAGAATTTTGAGCATTACTTAGATAGTGTGTGAGTTGAGTGCAATTGTATGATAGTTTGAACATTCTTTGGCATTGCCTTTCTTTGGGATTGGAATGAAAACTAACCTTTTCCAGTCCTGTGGCCACTGCTGAGTTTTCCAAACTTGCTGGCATATTGAGAGCAGTACTTCCACAGCATCATCTTTCAGGATTTGAAATAGCTCCACTGGAATTCTATCACCTCCACTAACTTTGCTCGTAGTGATGCTTCTTAAGGCCCACTTGACTTCGCATTCCAGGATGTCTGGCTCTAGGTGAGTGATCACACCATCGTGGTTATCTGGGTCATGAAGATCTGTTTTGAATAGCTCTTCTGTGTATTCTTGCCACCTCTTCTTTATATCTTCTGCTTCTGTTAGGTCCATACAATTTCTGTCCTTTATTGTGCCCATCTTTGAATGAAATATTCCCTTGGTATCTCTAATTTTCTTGAAGAGATCTCTAGTCTTTCCCATTCTGTTGTTTTCCTCTATTTCTTTGCACTGATCACTGAGGAAGGCTTTCTTATCTCTCCTTGCTATTCTTTGGAACTCTGTTTTCAAATGGGAACATCCTTCCTTTTGTTCTTTGCCTTTTGCATCTTCTATTTTCTCAGCTGTTTGTAAGTCCTCCTCAGACAACCATTTTACCTTTTTGCATTCCTTTTTCTTGCAGATGGTCTTGATCCCTGCCTCCTGTACAATGTCACGAACCTCTGTCCATAGTTCTTCAGGTACTCTATCAGATCGAATACCTTGAATCTATTTGTCACTTCCACTGTATACTGCCTTTAGAAGACATTTTGGAAACTTTTTAGGCATGCAAAATTTTACCCTTTTGAATATGCCTTTTGAATATTTTATAGGATTCACAGACACTAAAAACATCTGTGGATGTATTGCAATAAGCAAATATAAAATGGTTCATACTTCCCTTAGCTCTCTCTTACATATAAACACAAAGTATTTTTTACATATTTTTAATATTGCATTGAGTTCTCCAGGAATATAATGTATATTGAGAGGAAAGTGTTCTATTATACTCAGTTTTACTAAGAATTTTTTGTCATTTCACAGAGTCACCTCATTGACAGTAAGACTGCCAGAGATATCTGAGATTCCAATGAATAAAACACCTGTATCAATCTGCATTTCTTCCTGTTACATCCCCAATGAGTCTACTTACTGTGTAAGCAACGCATTGTTTCATTTTGTTTTAATGGAGTCAACTGAGTATTTATTGAACTATTTATTACTTTTTGTAAGGCATTATAGTTTGTGCTTCTATTTTTGCTATATAGGAGGGCATTATATTTCTTTTTTAAAGAGAATGTGTGCAGATCATGTTACATATGAATTTTATTTTCTTACATTAAAGGAAGTGATACCTAATAGTTATAGTAAGAGAGTGTTGAATTTGGCAAGGTTGAAAACAATTACATTAGACCTCCCAAATTTAAAATCCTAAATGACAAACTAAGCTTTGATTATCTCCATAACAGTGTCACCAATAGTGGCTGACATAGAGTATTGGACATAACTTGAAAATGAAATAAATACCATTGCCTGAAAACAGTGGAAAATAAAACAACAAATAAATTTGAACTGCTAATCACTCCAGTACGTTTTAACTTTTGAGCATCCTTATTTTAATCTATCTATAAGAAAACTCTCTTTATAACAGCTTCTCTGAAGTTTTTCTTGTTTTTCAACAAGTATTACCTAGATTATATGTTGGGCCCAAGCTATATTTATTTGTTTTATTAAGTTGTGCATTTTTCATCAAGATTTTTTTCAGTCAAGTGTTATGTTTTCTAACTTTCAACAAATTCACCAACTTTGACACAAAATAAAAATAATAAAATCCCCAAATAGCTAAGTAATGAAAAACAAAAAAATAATTTAAAATCAAATTTATATTTGGTTCAAAATGAGAGCAGGACCACACTTTCAAACTCTCTGAAACGTAGGTTATATTCATATATTTGGTTTCACAAAGCTGTACAACCATATTTTATAATTTTTACAGCTATTTCTGGTCAATTCTCCCAGTCAAGTTCACATCACCTTTGTGATTTAGGCAGGAAAGGAATGACTATATCCCCATTTACTAAGTTCAAGGACATTTTATACATAAAAATTCAGTAAGCTGTGTTGCTGAGTCCGCTGCCCAATCTGGTATATCGTCCCATGAAATCATTCTGCTTTACCAAAATTCTCCCCTCCTCCCCTCTTACCTCATCAAGGCAGAGATGTGGTGATCCATTTCCAGCTTTTTGTAGGCCAGTCCTATGACCCGGAAGCCCTGTGTCGTGTAAATCTGAAGTTCACTAACAAAACTAGTTGGTACTGTTCAGAAAATAACACAAGATTAGTGTGCAATATGAAACTCAATTGGTACTGGTGGAGAAATTCCTTGCAAACAGAATCAACACTTGCCCAAGAAAACACATCTCTACAAAAGGTATGTATAGAAGTCAGTGGGAACTTTAAATATCACTACATTGTCATGGTTGACTTCTTGAGATCCAGTTAAGCAGAAGTGAAAAGGAAGTACTCAAAAGAAAAAAAAAAAAGAAGAAGAAGAATGGATAAAGTGTATAATTCTTTTTTCTCCAGTTTAACCAACAAAAATTTATTGAGAGTCTATTATGGATCAGGCGTTGTTTATGCAGCGATTGAACTGTAATTCCTGTTTCGAGGGTCTTTGTCTAGTAAGGTCACAGACAGTAGACTAAGAATACAATTGAATGAGATGCTTGCTATGATCCAGGCAATTGGGCAGCACACTTTGGGAGCATTAGTGCATCTACTAGACTGGGAGGAGGTGGTCAGATGGAGAAGGAAAAGGGCATTTGGCTGAGGGAGCATCATGTACTCAGGCATGGGGCCATGAGGCAGTAAACCTTGACAGTTCAGCTCAGGGGAAGCACAGGATGTGAAGACAGGCGTAGTAAAGAAAATCTGGAAAGTGTGATAGAAGTCAGATCATGAAGGCTTTAGATACAATTCTAAAGGAGTTTGAGATTATCCTGGAGCCTATGAGAAGCAACCAAAGAATGCAAGTAGGAAATAACAGTATAATTATGCTATGTGACAGAAAAACTGATCTGCACATAGTGTAAAGGATGAATCAGAGTAGGGAACACTGGGGAGGAGGAAGCCAATTCACCAACTATTGAAGTGATCCAGTAGAAGGATGATGAGGGCCTGAGCTGATGGAGTGACAGAGCCATGGAGTAGCAACTGACAAGATAGGAGTGCTGAGGGAGAGACAGGAATCTAGGAAGAATCCTAAATTGGGGTGGGGGAGTAATACTTTCATTCACCAAGTTGGAAAATACAGAGTGAGAAAGATAAGCTTGATTTTGGTATTGAGTTTGGAGTACCATTGAATCATCAGATTGGTGATGGCCAGTAGACAATTAGATTTGCCAATCCAGTGATGAAGGGACATATGTGGGACAGATTTTCCTGTTGTAATGTAAGTCTGATCACTTACCTGTCTCAGGTTGGCAAAAGCTGGCCACCCTCTCTGGTGCACCTTTCATGAACACCAGCTGGTCACCCCCCATCTCTTGGACAATGACTGTCATCCTCTGCAGCACTGATGAGAATGGGAACTGATGCAGGATTTCAATTCCTTCCACTGGGACCTGGTAGAGGGAGGGGGAATGGAGACAGACATACCACATAGCTTCTAGCTATGGGGAATTAATTACTGCTCCTCCAGGCCTCAGTTTAGCAAATAAGGGAAACAAGGTCTCACCAATTTCCACATGTAGAAATCAAAGAAGACACATTTCTGAACTTTGAAAATTGTGGGTCTCGCAGGACTTTCCTTCTGAGTTGGGTGTTGTGGGGTAGAGAGCAGGCAAGGCTTACCTGACTGGATGTTCCACAGGGCTTAACAACCATGGCACATCCTGGCACTCCCTTGAGTTGGAAATCGTCCCTGGAAACCACCATTTCCTATTTCATACAGGATATTTCATTGTAGAGATTTCTTTCCCTTTCATTCATGAATACTGTGCTCAAACCCTCCCCTTGAGAAAATTCTCAGACCGTCTCAATGTATTCTCCTCCCTCAGCTACATGGAAGTGAACCAGATTTTAATTCGACACAAAAAAATAATGCATCAGAAATACTATGGAACTTGAAGGCCAGACACTTCTAAATTAGTCATACAATGTCTCCTGCTTTCTCTGCTGGAATTTGTGGCATAAAGGCTTTCTCCATTTCAGAGGGCTTAACTTGAAAACACTGAGCATGAATAGCCAGTACCTTATTGTCTTTCTTCTCCTGGTTCACTGTTGCTCCTGCTCTTTCCTCTCTGTCTAATTTGGATGGACGGTCCTCAGGGTACAGGAGGGCAGGGACTGTGATGTACATGGTTAACTTTTGGTAAACAGTTATTGCTATAATTACTATGGAATGATGAACTATGAACTATGAACTATAGTTCCTGATGAACTATGGAATGAGGTTCGTGACATTGTACAGGAGACAGGGATCAAGACCATCCCCATGGAAAAGAAATGCAAAAAAGCAAAATGGCTGTCTGGGGAGGCCTTACAAATAGCTGTGAAAAGGAGAGAAGTGAAAAGCAAAGGAGAAAAGGAAAGATATAAGCATCTGAATGCAGAGTTCCAAAGAATAGCAAGGAGAGATAAGAAAGCCTTCCTCAGTGATCAGTGCAAAGAAATAGAGGAAAACAACAGAATGGGAAAGATTAGAGATCTCTTCAAGAAAATTAGAGATACCAAGGGAACATTTCATGCAAAGATGGGCTCGATAAAGGACAGAAATTGTATGGACCTAACAGAAGCAGAAGATATTAAGAAGAGGTAGCAAGAATACACAGAAGAACTGTACAATAAAGATCTTCATGACCCAGATAATCACAATGGTGTGATCACTCATCTAGAGCCAGACATCCTGGAATGTGAAGTCAAGTGGGCCTTAGAAAGCGTCACTACGAACAAAGCTAGTGGAGGTGATGGAATTCCAGTTGAGCTATTTCAAATCCTGAAAGATGATGCTGCAAAAGTGCTGCACTCAATATGCCAGCAAATTTGGAAAACTCAGCAATGGCCACAGGACTGGAAAAGGTCAGTTTTCATTCCAATCCCAAAGAAAGGCAATGCCAAAGAATGCTCAAACTACTGCACAACTGCACTCATCTCACACGCTAGTAAAGTAATGCTCAAAATTCTCCAAGCCAGGCTTCAGCAATACCTGAATCGTGAACTTCCTGATGTTCAAGCTGGTTTTAGAAAAGTCAGAAGAACCAGAGATCAGATTGCCAACGTCTGCTGGATCATGGAAAAAGCAAGAGAGTTCCAGAAAAACATCTATTTCTGCTTTATTGACTATGCCAAAGCCTTTGACTGTGTGGATCACAATAAACTGTGGGAAATTCTGAAAGAGATGGGAATACCAGATCACCTGACCTACCTCTTGAGAAATTTGTATGCAGGTCAGGAAGCAACAGTTAGAACTGGACATGGAACAACAGACTGGTTCCAAATAGGAAAAGGAGTCCATCAAGGCTGTATATTGTCACCCTGCTTATTTAACTTATATGTAGAGTACATCATGAGAAACACTGGGCTGGAGGAAGCCCAAGATGGAATCAAGATTGCCGGGAGAAATATCAATAACCTCAGATGTGCAGATGACACCACCCTTATGGCAGAAAGTGAAGAGGAACTCAAAAG
>NW_011494604.1:7634246-7664948 GCF_000754665.1 Bison bison bison | reverse complement strand
CGGATGGTGACTGCAGCCATGAAATTAAAAGACGCCTACTCCTTGGAAGGAAAGTTATGACCAACCTAGATAGCATATTCAAAAGCAGAGACATTACTTTGCCAACAAAGGTCCATCTAGTCAAGGCTATGGTTTTTCCTGTGGTCATGTATGGATGTGAGAGTTGGACTGTGAAGAAGACTGAGCGCCGAAGAATTGATGCTTTTGAACTGTGGTGTTGGAGAAGACTCTTGAGAGTCCCTTGGACTGCAAGGAGATCCAACCAGTCCATTCTGAAGGAGATCAGCCCTGGGATTTCTTTGGAGGGAATGATGCTAAAGCTGAAACTCCAGTACTTTGGCCACCTGATGCGAAGAGTTGACTCATTGGGAAAGACTCTGATGCTGGGAGGGATTGGGGGCAGGAGGAGAAAGGGACGACAGAGGATGAGATGGCTGGATGGCATCACTGACTCAATGGACGTGAGTCTGAGTGAACTCCAGGAGTTTGTAATGGACAGGGAGGCCTGGCGTGCTGCGATTCATGGGGTCGCAAAGAGTCGGACACGACTGAGCGACTGAACTAAATTGCTATAATAATGATCCTAAATTATAGGCAAAGGAACCTTTTACCCAAAGATGCCATAATGCTTTATAATCATCTCATAGAGTGGTGGCAGAAAAAAAAAAAATCTCAGAGAGGAAATTATAATTCCTACTTAAAGATACACAAACAGTAACCCAGGAAGGATGGAGAAAGTTATATCACACTGGTACAGATGCATGCCCTATTAACAATGGGAGGTGGTGGTGGTTTAGTTGCTAAGTCATATCAGACTCTGTAGCCCACAGGGCTCCTCTGTCCATGGGATCTCCCAGGCAAGAACACTGGAATGGGCTGCCATTTCCTTCTCCAGGGGATCTCCAGACTCATGGATTGACCCCGTGTTTCCTGCATTGCAGGCAGCTTCTTGACTGACTGAGCCACAGGGAGGCCCCATTAATGCTGAAAGGGACCCTAAAGGTTGTCTCTTTCAGTGAGGATTTTACACATGTTATTACACAGACCTGGAACTGAAGCAGATCACAGAGAGTGGAGTGGACTGTGGCTAAGTACGTGAGGATGCATGTTCCCTAAGCTGTACATTTACTCCCCATCTTCTATCTTAACCAGAGTAACTCCAATGATTTGTTTTGGGTAGGGTGCTTTTGAATAAAGTTTCCTTTTAAGAAAAGATTCCAGCTTTTTTGTTTTCTTTTATGTGAACACTGCTGGTCTAGTTCAATTCCCTCATTTTATTTTATTTTTTTTAATTTTATTTTATTTAACTTTACAATATTGTATTGGTTTTGCCATATATCAAAATGAATCTGCCACAGGTATACTCATGAGGTCAAGGAGTCAGAGCAGAGCCAAGATGAGAACTGGGAAAGCCAGATACTTGGTCCTGAACAAGATAATTTTCTCTGAAATCCACTTCAGTCTCAACAAAAGCTCTCATGGTTTTCTTTTTAGTGCCTTGTCTTAGAGAGAAAATTATACTAAAGTAATAGAAATAAAACTCCTGGTAACAATAAATTACCCTAAGCACTGGGGACGTGATGCTTCCTAATCCCCATGTTCTAGAAAACTTTGAAATCAGACATGACTCATATTGTAGTTGAGAAGAGTTAGAATATAATTATATAATAATTATACTGAGACTGTTGAGCTGGTAATAGATTCCAGGCACAGTACCAGGGATTTCTTACATGCATCGTTCCATTTAATCCTCACAATAACCCCAATACAGAAATACATTGTACAAGCAGAAAATGGTTTAGATGAGCCTGCCCCTCACTGCCACATGTAATCCATATTGGAGACCTCTAATGCTATAAGTATTGGAGAGCTGTGATAAAACCTGGGTTGGCCTGGCCTTGAAGAAGCTTCTTAGAATCTCTGAAAAGCAGAGTCTTACCCAGGTGGTGGCCTCAAACATTTTGAGGTCCAGTGGGTCTCCCTGGATGGTCCCATCGAGAAGGATCAGAGAGTGGCAGCTGGTCATGGCTGCATACAGTGGGCCCCATGGCAAAGTCCTGCCTGAGGTAAAGCTGTGGACTTCCTGGAAACTAAAGGAGAAAAGGGAAAGGACTTTAGTCCTCTTCCTCCAGGCCAAAGTGAAGCTTCTGGAGGTAACTATCTTTTAAAAATATAAGTTAATATGCTTTGTTGCATACTCAGTTTCTAATCCCCTCAAATGAATAGTGTTTCATTCAGCCATCATCCTTACATGAGTTCAGTGAGCATGAGAAAGGTCCTGAGGTTCTTTCAAGCTCTTTCTTCCCTCTTTTCCCTACGCCCCTCTCTGGCACTGATTTAAATCCAGAGGTATAGAAAGAGCTAGAAATATCACCCTTAGTTCCAACTGCATCTACTCCCACCTGAACTTCTGGACCCACTATTTCCTACGCTGTTAGACAGAACAGGCTTGCTCATACTATAGCTTCTTGTGTATATATCGCCTTCAATCTATCCTTCAGGGCAGGGTTGTTTCTTCCATATCTCTCTTCAACATATCTGATGTTTGGTCCACGGCAGACAGTTGACAAATTTAAGAGTAAATAAATGAATGACTTGCTTACTGGAGATTTGAAAGACCATAATGTTAAATAAATGACAAATTTAAAAAACATTTAGAAAAGGACACTGCATTTTCCTCTTCTACCCTGGAATCTAGGGTCTATATTGCAGGCATCATTTCCATCACCTCCTATAGAAGTGGCCTCATTTAAAAATTTACCGAGACACAACTCAAACGTCACATGCAGGGTTCTTTCACTAATTCAGAATTGAAGTTACCAAATTTGGCCTTGGGCCTATGAAAGGATATCCTCTCATTGGTCAGGCCCTTCTTACACGTGTTGCACAGTAAGTGGTTTACAAAGCAGTCTATCCTGCTTGGAGAATCCCGAGTAGCAGAAGGTGCTTCCCAGATTGAGACCAAATCTGTCTCCTGGGACCAGTCAGAATTTACTTGCCCATCCTCCTCCATGTGTCCACTTCTTTCAGATTTGTGGGCCAACTTGGTTGCACACACTGTATTACTCCCTTCCTCTGGGATTACACAGGAACCTCTAGCTGTGCCTTCAATATACAGTTTCCAGATCTCTGAACTTCCTATTTACTCTTTCTTGGAAGAGTTTGTATTTTTCACTTTTTGTCATACTTTGTCTTAAAATTTGGTCTTCAGGATCAGACTATTATTTCTCATGATATGGACACTGCGCTTCCCTTGGTTGCTCTAGCCTTTTGTTCCTGAAAGCAGGGACGGCAGAATATTAACTCATAACCTAAGCCATTTTTCTTCCTGGCTTCCTCATTCAAGCTTCCTTAAGAGCTCAAAAACCCTTTGACTGATTACTGACCTTGTTGATGGTGGTATCTATTATTATACTGAAAGTTCAAGTACCTCAGCGGTTACAATGTGTCCCTGGTATTTTAGTAAACAACTAAAAGGAAGCAATCACCATCAGGGATTAAAACAGGTTCTCAAGCTCACACTGTGCAGCAAATAGATCAGGAAAAAAGAATCTTATTTTTAACACAGCACAAAAACTGTCTTCCATATGTAATTCTGAATACATACTATATTTCTGAGGATTGGGCCAGACTCTGATTTGTACAACAAATAAGTAGAATTCTGTCATCCCAGTCCTTGAATTTTTATTTGAGTGTTTATCATTTATCAAGATTAGGTAGTCAGGTAGATTTCCAATGGTTTTGAAGTACCTGGCACATTGGGAAGGCCCTCTTTGGAAAAGATAAGAATTATTAGAAATGATCTTACATTTTACAATAATATATTTAATAGCTTTAAATCAAGCGCTGACTTCTTACTTAGAACTCATTCTGTTTTCTCTTATTCTATTAATTAAATCTGTCATTTTTTAAAAAATGAATTGCTCTTTTAGTCACTTGGAGCCAACTTTGAGCATTTGGAGAAAGGAAGGGACTGGGAAAGAGAGTGACAGGCTGAATTAATCCATCAATAATCTAAATATATCAGCTAGTTTTATTAAATTTGACAAGTCACTTTTAGAAACAGAAAGTTTTAAAAATTTTGTGACTAAGATGATGTTAATTCAATAAGCAGAAGAACATTCAAAAGACAGAACATACTTAGTTCATTTTAGATAAACAAACATTTATTGTGTATCTACTGTGCATGCCAGCTATAGAGCTGTATGTCACTAGGGACAAATTTAATAAATAAGAAAACGTGCTCTCTAAATCCTCACATATTTGGATAAATGCATGCTTTTTATAGAAGCTGAAACAGAAAAATACTAATAAGCAAGACTGGCTATATATCCAAATCTACCTTTAAAAGAAAAAAAAAAACAAAAACGAGAAACTTTACCACATACAACAACCTTCTTCTATAGACTAAAATGGCTAAAAGCACCAGAATCAACTTTTTAACCCAGGAAATGGATTTGTATCTTAATAGTATATTAATATGAAAATGTATTAAATATATATAAATAAAGTATATTATGGATAAGTCACATGCATTCGCATAATGCAGAAGAATGTATAAAATGTATGTATAAAATGCTTCATGACTTACATTGCAAGTATGAGAGGGAAGCATTCTCATTAAAAAAACAAAACCTGAAATCAACTATTGTTGCTGTTGAGTTGCTAAGTCGTGTCTGACTCTTTGTGACCCCATGGACCGTAGTCCGCCAGGCTTCTCTCTCCTTGGGATTTTCCAGGCAAGAGTACTGGAGTGGGTTGCCATTTCCTTCTCCAAGGGATTTTCCTGACCCAGGGATCGAAGCCGGGTCTCCTGCATTGCACGCGGATTCTGTACCATCTGAGCCAAGAAATCAACTATACCTCCATTTAAAAACAAGCAAACAAACTCGAAACCTGAATTTGTCAAATGTTCATGTTCAGATCAGACTGGAAGTTGTAGTGGGAAGGAAAAGGAGGCTGTGAAACAAACTCAAATGAGAGAGGCCCAGGAGAGGGACAGGCAATAAATCTTTACTACCCTGAGTTGAAAATTGTCAAAATGGAATCCTTTCTGGCCAGAAAAAGAGGACTTTCCAGAAGCCAGAACTATAATATAAAGGAAAATGAGGTACACTAGCTGTGGTTCCACAGATATTCCTCATACTGAAATTCGGTGTCTGCAAGTCAGGGCCATGCTCCTCCTAGCACATGGAAAGACTCCAGTTCGTGCTATGAACATTAACTCCTTGAAGGACAGTGTCCAGGCGTTGCCCAAATGATGTACACTGGCCCCTGACTAATATGCTGACAGCTAATCACACATTAGCAAGATGAATGCAGTGTCAAAACGTGCCCTTCAGTTCCTGGGTTCCGTGAGAATCCTGGGGCTGGGACAGGGGTGGAGGGAGGATGCACATTTTAGTGAGTTTGGAAATAGTGAAGAAAAGAAATTAAATGAAGTTTGGCCATCACTCTAGCAATCACTGATCACCAAAGCCAGTGCCAGAACCTCTTCTTTACTAGTGTTCAGGATAAAACTGGGAAAGAGGAAATGATAATGCATTTGGTCCCGAGTACTTACCCGTTCCCATCACAAGGCACGACTCCCCAGAGATCCAAGCCATCCCTTGTTAAGGTGCCTGTCTAAACAGAAACAAGAGCTCACTTTACTCTAAAGACTCAGCAGCCCATAGTGACACCAGTAAGTTATGCTTTAACAGGAAAATGTATGTCACAAACCCATGGTCAAGCTCAGCACTTGGGGAATGACACAGTCAGATGGGTATCTGGAATCCTGGGTGGAAGCTTTGATGAACTCACACCAGTTGTGGGACAAACTGGCACTTAATCTCTTTGAACTTTAGTGTTCTCCGAGATAAAGGGAAGAAAACAGTTACTGCCTACATATTTCAGAGACCTGTTTTGAGAATTTAATGAAAGACTGAATGGATGGGAGAGGCATTGGTAAGCCCGCTCTGAGAGCTAAAAAGTGTGTCCACTGACATAGATAACAGACTTGTGGTTGCCAATGGGGAGGTGAGGTGAGGGGGACAGACTGGCAGCTTGGGATTAGCAGCTGCAAACTATTACATATAGGATGGATAAACAGAAGGCCCTACAGTATAGCACAGGGAACTATGTTCAGTGCCCTCTGAGAAACCATAATGGAAAAGAATATGAAAAAAATGTATTTGTATAACTCAGTCACTTTGCTGTACAGCAGAAATTAAACACAGCATTGTAAATCAACTACACTTCAATAACTTAAAAAAAAAAATGGGTGAGTCCCAGCATTTATAGCAGAGGTTAAAAGTATGTCATCAGAAATAATAGAAGTATAATTTTTCACTGTTCTAAAGAAATAGTTTGCTATTTTGCTATTTTGACTAACAAAGGTGTTTGTTAGTATTTCTCTTAGTAAAGTGATGAAGAGTTTGGACTGGCTTAAAACGCTGGCTGTGTGACCTGGGCCAATTATTTAGTCCCCTAAACATCAGAGTCCTTATCTGTAATGTGGTCATAATCATATAGGGTTGTTGAAAAGATTAAATGAGATAATATAGTGTTGAATGCAATGTCTGCAAAGAGTGAGAGCTGAGAATAATGAAAATTGTTCACAATTATTACTTTTTATTCAAATTCATATCACAATTATCTTTCCCACCCGTTTCCCTTTCCAAGCTCAAGGATAATATGATGCTAGAAACAGAACATCTTTCTGTGTGATGCTAGCTTGATCACAAATTAACTTTGACATGGTGGCACGAACCATATTAACCTTCTGTTCTTCGTAAATCTCTTTGATATTCCAGTAATTATAAAATACAGCTCTGATCCCATTAAGTCTCTGCTATCCCAGACCTTCCCAGTACTGTTTAATGGGTACGGAGTTTCAGTTGGGGAAGAGAGAATAAGTTCTGGAGATGGATAGTGATGATGGCTGCATAGCAACATGAAAGCACTTAAAGCCCCTTAAAAATGATTAGCATGGTAAATTTTACGTTATAAATCTTTTGCCACAATAAAAAATCAGTAAATGGAAGGAAACAATAAAAAAGAAGAAGAAAACACCTTCAATGAATAGCTCTCCACTATCTAAAATGTATATTATTTCTTAGCCAGATATTCCAGGTCTACAACACCCTTTCCCATCACTAAGGTTCTGCTCTGATCAAAGTCACTCTGTTCTCTCCTGACTCCATGCGTGGGCATGGAGTGTGGGCATGTGAATGTGGATTCACATGACTATAATGTCTACGAATTGTTTATCTTAAAAAAATTTTTTGTATATATTATGACATTTGACATGCAAAAGGACTTTCTCTTTTACAATTTATTTTTCATTGCCAAGACAGTGGTTTACATTATATTATAAATAACATTATATAAGTTTTGCCAACATTATACTTCTATTTCAGTATGATCACCACCAAAATTTTAATTTAGGAAACCTTCTGATGGAGAGACTGCCTCCTTGGAGCCAGCCAGTTCTTAGAGATAGCCAGGGTCTCAGCCAAGAATATGCCTTTGATATGCAAACTAACCAGTCAAGAGTCATACCTTCTCTATCTGGCCACACTCCCCTGGAAACATCACCCCAGGGCCAGCTACTAGACAACTAGAGGTCAATCCTATAGACCAAAACCCATCAACATCATTCCAAATAGCTAGTTGTCATCTATGTACCCTGCCCTGTCTTGTATTTCCTGCAGAAACTCCTTTATAAAGGCCATAACCTGAGCACTCCCCTCAATCCTCCTTTCCTTCCTGATCAAAATCTGGCATTCCATCTCTGGCCCTGCCTGGTAGGACACACCTCTTCTGTCGGGGAACTGTAACATTAAACACATTTTTCAATGGCATTTTCTGCCAGCAGCCACTTAGTCACCTTTATAAATTAAGACACGGGTACAAAACAGCCCTTCATTTCCATCTTACCCTCTTATAGCTCCCACCTTCATACCAGCATGTGTATACAGATGAAAAGAATATATTCAGGAGAAGGCAGAATAAGAGGCTGGTTGGGAGTAACTGGTATGGGATCAAGGATTATTTTAAGCAATTTACTGCAGATGGAAAACTATAGAAAAGAAAGATTTCCTGGGGATTTATTTTAACCCAGTCTCATAGTAAGAGACAGCTAAATAAACATTTTCTTTTTTATTCATTCATTAAGTCAATGAATATTTATTGAACACTGACTATACGCCAGGTAATAATATTAGCATTAGGGATACAGTAGTAACCATAGTAAAAGGTTTAAATTTCGTATGACGGTTTTGACTATAGAGGGACAGAATGCTATTTTAATTCATTAAGATTCATAGAATATTGGAGCTGGAAGAATCCTAAAAGATTCACCTACTCAGTTGCTACTTTCCCTTCTCTAAACCCTAGAATCTGAGATGAAGAGATGTATCTGTCCTAGATGACATATCCAATCAGAGACAAAATGAAATCAGGTACCCAGTACCCACATCCAAGGTTTCCTGCCTCACAAGAATGTAAAGCACCTGTGCATGATGACAGTGATGATAAAAACGGCGCCGAGGGTGATGATGAAACACACATACCTTGTCAAAGCAGACCAGGTTTAATTGTCCACATACGTTGATCCTCTGGGGGCTAATGCAGAAGATGCCTCTCTTCTTCAGCCTCCTCTGGGCATACATAATGCCTGTGGTCAGAGCAGCAGGCAGAGCGGGAGGAACTGCAATTGTGATGACGTCAAGGGCTTTCTTCACTACCTCCCCGGGAGTTTCCTGGGAGGACAAAGTTAGCTATTACAGATAAATCCATTGTGAACACTTTAATGCGCATGACTTTTCCCCTCCTCTTTATTTTCTATCTTGGTACAGATTTCTAGAAATTATATGAGCTGGCCAAATGTGGTTTAAAGAGAATGAACGTGTTTATTGGCTTTCTCTATATTTTGCCAAAGTGTAATGAAAAAGTCTGTAACAATTCATACTGCTACCAGCGGAGAACAATGTACCAGTTTGCCACGACCTTATCAACATTGGTTTTTATTTAAAATTCCTCACTTAACAGCTATAAAATACTACATTATTGGAATAAACATATTCTTAAATTGAAGATGAAAAAATAGAGTAAGGCAAAATCCAAGAGTAGAGGCGTGTTACTATCTCCATAAACACACTGTTTTATCCCACTGGATCCAATGGCTATTATGGAGCTTGGTGATCAACTGCTTATATTGGGGATCTGGAAATATATAGGCAGGTTTCAGCATTTGGCTTTGTTTTCCCAGGTTTGAAAACCACCCCTTAGATTAAGGTCAACAGGAGAATAAGAGACACTATATAAATGAGTCTACATGCATTGTACTAAAAGAATGAAAGCAGCTTACCCCACTGAGCACATAGACGCACAAAGTATAGATCATCCCAATGGTGGCTGTCCCTACGAGGCACAGGAGGAACCTGATGGCATCTCTGTAGAGCTTAAAATTCATCGGCTTGGGGTAGAGAATGGATCTCACGAGGTCTCCCTTTGCGGTGTTGAATCCTGAAGCAGTAAACACACACCTCACACTCTCAGGATGACAAATCCTTCTGCTAGTGCTCTTCTAATCTTTAACAGGGCCTTTGTTTCCTCTAGAGAAACTTAAACAGTGCTTAAGCCCAAACACAATTAAAGGATGATTGGCAAAATACCTAAATGCTAGAATGAATATATCCTAGCTCTTTCAGAGCCTATTCCTCTCTGGCTTTCCTTCCTTTTATATTTCTAATTTAAGTGCATCCCAGAGATAGTAAAGCACCCTATGGGGGCAGAGCGCAGCTTTGCCAAATATAGCTTCATTTTAAGGAAAGGACTTGTAAGTGTGCACATACACATGTGTGTATGCGTGCACACACACACAGAACACTTGAATTTAAATGGTCCAGTAAATACAGATGGATTCAACTTCTAATGCTTTTTATCATCAAGTTTTCAATTTCTAGTCCTGCATGGAAAAAACTTGGGGTTTGTTCTTTGGGTTTGAAAACCTAAGCTCTAGGTCCTGCTCTGTCAGTGACTGGCTGTGTGAGTTTTTTGTTTTTTTTTTTTTTAAGAAAAACTTGACCTAAATTGTGTGGGCTCCAGCCTATTCATGTACAAAGTGAGGACAGGCATCTTTGTTCCACTAATTTGATATGTGGAACTAGCTTCGGAGAAGGCAATGGCAACCCACTCCAGTACTCTTGCCTAGAAAATCCCACGGCCGGAGGAGCCTAGTGGGCTGCAGTCCATGGGGTTACCAAGAGTCAGACACAACAGAGCAACTTCACTTTCACTTTTCACTTTCATGCATTGGAGAAGGAAATGGCAACCCACTCCAGTGTTCTTGCCTGGAGAATCCCAGGGACAGGGGAGCCTGATGGGCTGCCGTCTATGGGGTCGCATAGAGTCAGACATGACTGAAGCGACTTAGCAGCAGCCGCAGCAGGAAATAGTTTACAAATTACAAAGCATGTGAATAATACTTATTGTCACCAGTGTTATTGTTCTTACTAAAAGGTATATGCCATAGTTAAATTCACATTTTAAATATCTCTATTTACATATATGGGGTTTGTCATCTAAAGACTGCTCCTTGCCTAATTCATTTAAAGCACTAGATAAATGGAGTGAAAGTATTTCATGAAAATAATAAAATGCAGGAGGTGCTAACTAACCTGTCTGCAGTACCACTGCTTTCACAGGGCTGGAGCAGGCCCCCTTGGCCTGGATAACCTCCGTTCCACAGAAGAGGACATGCCGCTTGTACTCCCCTTCACTCTGTGTTTTCCAGGGCACTGAGCCATCCACCTTAGGTAATGGAGTTTTAGTGACTGGAATACTTTCTCCTACAGAAAACAAGCATCTCAGTTTGTGAGGTGGGAGACCTTCATTCATTTAAATCCTGCATTCACCAACCCATCACATGCCAGGCATTTTTTGTGAGCTTGTCACCTAGCAGGAACAACCTTTGGTATAGATGATATAAGGAGAAACACAGTTCTTGTGTTTAAGAAGTTTGTAGTCCAGAGAGGGAGACAGCCATTAAAAAAATTAAATACAATGTCATGTTAGAAATACTCTAAGTCTTATAAAACCAAACAGGGATGCTGAGATAGATTGGAAACAACCATTTAGGGAATAGCAAGTTGTGCAGTCTAGAATGCAGGGTCTGGGAAGTAAGAGGTCATGAGAGCTATGTAGGAGCCAAGACTTGGAGAGCCCTGCATGCACACACTTGAGTGTTTAAATCCCTTTCATTAGGCACTGGTGGCAGGAGAGAAATAGGGAGGTATCTCGTTGTCCGATTCAGGAGAGTACTATCACATTTACATACCGGAGAGTGTATTCTGTCTTCAATACAGGGAATGAATTGGAAGACTGATGAGGTTGCAGACTCATACAGTCGGGAAACCATCGCAAGGGTCCCAGCTGAAGAGGACAAGGTCTGAACTATGGCAGCTGACAGTAGGAGCAGGAAAGAACTGGTTTTGAGAAATAAAAAAGTGAGCAGCTACCAAACTTGGGGAGATTTTTATATTGGTAGATCATAGTGACAGAATTTTAAATGGCTTCCTGGTTTCTGACTTGAAAGAATGAGCAGAGGGAGGGTATTAATCATTAACACAAAGATTGTTGGAATCCTTGTAGGAGGAAGGAGGAACTGCCTTTTGGTCTCTGAGTTAAAGATGACTTGTGGAAGGACCACGGCAAGTTGCTTTGCAGGCAGTTAATTTATTTGGGTCCTGAGCTCAGGGGAGAGGTCTTGACTGGAGATATTTAGTCCCAGTTCATCACCCTATAGACAATAATTACAGCTATGGGAAGAGACAAGATTATTTAGGGATCACATGAAAGATGAAAAAAGAAAAAATCAAAGAACCCTGAACAGCTTCAGAAATCGAAGAGGTGGAGGAAATGGAGCCACACAGGACACTGGAGTATTATTCAGAAAGAGACAGTGCTATCTGGGAAGGTTAGAGAGACGTGTTTTCAGAAGGAAGAGGTGGTCAGAATAGTCAAATGCCACAGGTCGGCTAAAAAGATGAGAAATTTAAAGAATCCATTGGATTCGCCAATTGAGACTTTAGCGACTTTCGCCAATGTACTGGGAAGGGCAGATTTCAGTGGATTGAAGTGCTAATACAAGGTGGTGAATGAATTGTGAAAGTAAATAATAGCGCCTGTTCTGAGAAAGCTCGTTAAAATCCTCTACCTCCATTCATAGAAAGGATAATATAAAGTCAGGGATATGTCCCAGTATACTAGAGCTGCTTTCATGAGGAAAATGATATTTGGTATTGTAAATGTCCCAGCACAAAGGGGTTTTTATCAAATCTATGGATTCCTTAGAGAAATAAACCTGACCTGTCACATCGTTTTTGTTTTTGTTTTTTTGTAAGTTCACACGGACTGTGTGCTGATGTCTGCATTTCATGCCTTCCCGGTCCACCAGGAGAAATGGTTTGATTTGGACTTTAATGGGAATCATGGTACATCAATACATTTACAGCCTCCAATTGCATCTCTGAAAAAGCGCTTGTGATTCTTACAGAAAGGCTGTAACATCTCCTCCTAACTGCATATGTGAGTTAGAACTCAAAGCACTGTGACCTTGAACAAGACCTTCTCTCTGAACCTCAGCTCCCATATCCCTGATATGACATCTCTCCAGCTCCATCATGCAATTGAAAAATGAAATCCAGGGACTTCCCTGGTGGTCCAGTGGTTAAGAATCCACTTTATAATGCAGGTGATGTGGGTACAATCACTGGTTGGGGAATTAAGGTTCCACATGCCTGGGGCAACTAAGCCCGTGTGTCACAAAGATCCAGCATGACCCAATAAAACATTCCAGGTGCCACAACTAAGACCCGGTGAAGCCAAAGACATAAATATTTATTTATTTAAAATTAGAATAAATAACAATGAAAAGTAAAAATGAAACACAATTATTTAAAAATATCCAGTGTGCGTTTTCAAAGTAGCAGCTTTGGCAAATCCTGCATCAACCACTTTTCAACATTTTCAAACCAGCCTAGAAAGAGCTTGAACTTGACCTGGGGCAGGAAGGGTGTTTCAGGATGTCATAACGGTTTTCAAACCATCTGTGTTTATCTGAAGATACATTTTATAGAAAAACACTAAACATAAAAGCCACAGGTGATTCTGAAACATCAAATGACCTTTAAAGGTTTTTAAATCTTTAAAATGACAGGATTGTAATAATCTTTTTTGCAGGAAAGAAATGCTAAATGCTCCAAAAGTTAGGACTGTTATCGAACCTAGCATATGGAAATCAGTTTTAATTTGAACTCTCGGGTCTGTCCAGTGCAGGACTATTAGTAAGATTTGTGAGAGTAGGAAGGTCCCATAGCAGCCGCATGCTCTGCCATTATCATTCAGGAGAAACCTGGGAGAACCAGCGGAGGCTGTATGTGAGGCGACAGAACTGTACCTGTCAGCATGCCTTCATTCACCACACAGCTGCCATCAATCAGAATAGCATCACATGGCATTTGCACTTTGTTCCCCATCAGAATTAATAGGTCTCCAGGCACCAGGAAGCGTGATTCTAGCTCCTGGACTCCAGCTGGAAGTGTGAGGAAACAAAGTTGAGTCAGGTTTTTTCCCACAAAAACACAGTCCAACATCTACCTAAATTGGAAATCAATGAAAAAGCAACCAAAGCATATATGAAAAGGAAGCAATTCCACAACATTGACTCTAAATCTGCAAACAATAAGAAAAAAGGTAATATATTATATTACATAAAATAAAGACCTTTGTGTGGCAATAAAAAAATAAATAGGCAGAGAAAAAACTAATGACAAATTCAGAGAACATGTTTGAAACTTACATTGCAGACAAAAGATTAATATTTCTAATAAAAAAAGAGTTTGAAAAAAAAAAGATGTAAAGCAAATGACTGTATAGCAAAATTGTTACCATATAATTCACATGCAAACAGACACACACATACATACTACAAGCGGCATGGTGTTTGAAAAGATATTTATTCTTACTCATAGTAAGAAAATTGAAAAATATATCCTTCCTTTCTGCCTTTTGTCCTTCTTTCTGACCTTCCTTTATTTCTTACCTTCCTTATTCAGTCCCAAAGCCCCAAAGCTACAAGCAGTTAAGCAAGATAAACATCCATGCAGGGGGCTAGGTAAAGTGGGGATAGGAGTGGTAAACCATTCCACATGGTGAAGCCTTAACTGGATGAGTGGGTGCTTACGTGGCTGGGTGCAGAGTGACAGAGCCCAAGGAGGGAGACAAGATCCCCATAGTGGCAGTGGCCTGTTTTGAGATATTGGAGTCCAGCCAGGTGAGAAAGGCAGGATTGATACTATAAGTTGATATAATGAGGCTGAAGAGAGACAGGTTTCTCACTGAAGAAAGGAAGTTATAAGAAACAGAAATAAAATCAGAATGAACTTTGTGGTACTGGACTGGAATTGGAAATGATAGTGTAAATGGATGATTTTCAACAGATAGATGGTAAAATAACATAGATGTGCATGTGTGTATATATAAGAATATACGCAAATATTTTTGCTTGCCTTTTTCTATATGTAGTTTCTCTTAATTCTGTTCTCTGAGAGGGGTTGTGAGCAGTGAAAACCCAATAATGAAAAAGAATGTAAAAGGCTCTACACTGAGAACTATAAGATATGACTGAGAGAAATCAAAGAAGATTAAATGGAGAGATAGCATGTCCATGGGTCACAAGGCCCAAATTTGTTACATACCAATTTTTCACCAATTGATCTACAGATTCAACACAATCCCAGTCAAACTTTTAGCATATTTTTTTTGGTAGAAATCGACAAGCTGATTCTAAGAGTCATATGGAAATGCAAAGAGCCCTATATTGCCAAAACAACTCTGAAAAAGAACAAAGTTGGAGGACTAATGTTATTCTAAGACTTATGTAGTCACGTTATGTGGAATTAATATAAAGACAAGTAAATATTAGAATAGTAGAGAATAAGGAGTCCAGATAGATCCATTCAGGTGCAGGAAACTGACTTTTGACAAAAGTGCAAAGACAATTAAGTGAAGAAAGGATTGCCCTTTCAATATATGGTATTAGGACATTTTGGATATCTGTTTGCAAAAGATGAAAGTGAAATCGCTCAGTCGTGTCCAACTCTTTGGGACCCCATGGATTGTAGCCCACCAGACTCCTCCATCCATGGGATTCTCCAGGCAAGAATACTGGAGTGGGATGCCATTTCCTTCTCCAGGGGGATCTTCCCAACCTAGAGATCGAACCCAGGTCTCCTGCATTGCAGGCAGACGCTTTAACCTCTGAGCCACCTGGGAAGCCCTCCATTAGTCATTAGGAAAATGCAAGTTAAAACAACAATGAGATACTACCACTCACCTTTTTAAATGACTAAAATGAAAAAGACTGACCATACTGAGTAGTGGTAAGAAAGTGAAGCAACTGAAACTCTTACACACTGCTGGTGGGAAAGCACAATGGCACACCACTTCTGAAAACAGTTTTGCGGTTTCTTTAAAAGTTAAATATGGATTTGTCATATGATTCAGTCATTCTACAGTCAGGTATTTTCCCATAAGAAATGAAAATGCATGTCCATAGAAAGAATTGAATCCAAACATTCAAGTAGAATTATTTGTAATTGTCCCAAAGTGGAAATAACTCAAATTTCCGTCAACAACTAAATGCATTCACTAACTGGTCTACCTGGACAATGGAATTCACTTATAAATAAGAATAAGCTATTAATGTTCTTAAAAAATGGATGAACTTCAAAATTATTATGAACTTTGTTCTTCACAAAATTAAACCCAAGATATACTTTAAAAGTTGATGATGGAAAGGAAAGCCTGGCATGCTGTAATTCATGGGGTTGCAAAGAGTCGGACACGACTGAAGGACTGAACTGAATTGATACTTTAAAAGGCAAAAATGCATACTGTGCAGTACCATTTATAAAATATCCTGAACATGCAAAGTGGTTGCCTGAGGATGGGGATGCACAGTAAGAAGTTGAGAGGGAAGATTACAAACAGGACGAGGCAGCTTTTAGAGGCGATGGACAGTCATTATCTTCATTGTGGTGATAGTGCATGGGTAGGTACAGTGTCTAAACCTACCAAATTGTACAATTTAAATATTCATATGTTCAGTTTATGGTATGTCAATTTTACTTCACATTTTTTTAAGTGAAAAAAAATGTCAAGGTCCTCAGCCCTTTAAGTTATTGCAGAGCAAAACCGACATATGAAGATGAGAGTAGTAGGAACAATCAGAAATAAAAATTTAAATCCCTTTCTGATTTCATATGGACAACACATAGATCTAAAATGAAGTGACTTACCATTTTTCCCATATATAGAGACTGTAATGTTATTATGTGCTTCAACTAAACGGTGGAGCTTTACAGATTGCTGAAAAAGAAGAACAGACAATAGGAAAAAAAAAAGCCTTTTCTATTTTAGGATAGGCCCCAGATAATAGCCAGTACAGTGTCAGCCTTCTTTAAAGGTGGACCCAACTGAATGTACTCTTTATAAACAAGACGGAGTAGCCTGCTACTCAACTGAAAAAGCATCCAACTTGTGGTGGTCTTCATCCAGTGATAAGAAGCATGTGTTGCTTAGTAGAAAGAAATTTCCCAGCATGCTCTGCCCACTCAAAAGAACTTTGATCATTCAAGATTTATGTTTATACCTAAATAGCTTCAAGAACCAAGCATTATTTCAGCTTTGGGTCATCCTACATTAGAGTTCCTAATTTAACTTCATAAGGACTTTAATGGTTCCTATTCTTTCCTTATAGTATTTTATATACTTTAATATATAAGATATATGGGACATTGACAGTGAAAAAATAAGAGCAGACAAAAATAGTAATATATTGGATTTCACATTTATTAGGAAACTATTGTGTGAAAGACCTTTTATAAGGTTCTGGGGATTAAAAAGTCCCAATCATTTGGTCTTTTCATTTTCTTTTTTCTGATTTTGTTATTTAAGACACTCCTTCAATCTCCTAGCTTCGAATCATTTACAGATTTGATTAATATGTCCTAAGAATAGTCAACAGAATAATATAAGGTGAAAAAGTTTTCTGCTATTAATCTATTATTTTATTTATTTATGCAGTCATTCCACATTTATTGAGTAATCTTTATGCTAAGAGATAGCAGTAAAATGGTCAACAAAGCAGAAATGATTCTTACCATCAAGATATTTACAACCTACTGGGTAAATACATTTAATCAAATAATCACACACATAAATATATCACTATGATCAACAATAAAATAGAAAAAGTAAAGTATTTTTGGAGCATATATAGCTAATGAACCAATACAAATCTTAAGTGACATTGAAATAAATAGGTTGTTGAACTATGAGTTTCAAATTCAAAAGAGATATTTGGACTGGAAATATATACATAAATTTGAAAGTCATTAGCATATGCTTTCGGAATTCATTAGTATATACAATATAAGAATAGTGAAGACTCAGTTGTACTCTTATGAAAAGACCATCAAGACACCATTATTAATAATAGCAATAAAGCTAGGTAGAAAATAATGTAATTATGCTCCCTCTTACATAGGAAAGAAAAACAAAATATATGTATATTCCAAAAAAATTTTTGGAAGAAAGCACAAGAAGCTAATAAAAGAGGTTGCACAAGTGGAGGGATGGAGGAAGAGGAAGCCTTTAAGTGGTAAACATTTTCCTATTGTTTTGGTTTTTAGACATCCATGTTTTGAAAAGCCAGGTAGAGAGGGATGAACTATGAAAAGAGACTTCCCTGGTGGTCTAGTGATTCAGACTCGTCACTTTCACTGCAGGAGGCACAGGTTCAATCCCTGGTCAAGGAAGTTCCTCATGCTGAAAGGAGCAGCCAAAATGAAAAAAAAAAAAGAGGCAGGGGTGGAGGGGTGGGGGGAGAGAATGAAAGAACATCTAGAGAAGTGGAGAGTGTGCTGTCAGTGAAGCCAAAGGGAAAGTAGTTAACATAGTCAAATGCAACCGAGAGGTTTAGTGAAATCTACACTTTTGAAAAAGTATTCACTGTAGGAAGGGAATCATAAAATCTTCAAACTAATGACCAGCCACCCAATAAAAATTAATGAGGGACATGAATACAGTTCACAGCAAAAGAAAAACAAACAGCTTAAAACAAGAAAAAAAGTTCAACTCTCAATGGAAAACATGCAATTAAAGTTAAAGAATTCTGTATTCACTTATAGTGGCAAAAATGAAGAAAACACTCATCTACCCTTAGGGGAATATTAGTATTCATTTGTTTAAGAGACATTTGACAATGTCTACTAAAATAGTATATAGCTTATGATTAAGTAGTTCTAGTTTCAAATATAGAAAATTCATATCTCCTTATCAATACAGATACATTATACACACATTTACATGTGATATAAATTACACATATTTGTGATTTATACATATTTGTAAACACACATATACATTGATGTGTGAAAACATATATGTGCAAATATCCTCAATATATCAGTGTTTTACCAGCAAAAGACTAGAACAATCTAAATATCCATCCATATGACTGGCTTCAAAATTATGGTAAGTTTAGAGAAAGTATATTTGTGCAGATATGGAAAGATATTTAAGATATATTAGGTGAAAGATATCTAAGATATATTAGGTGAAAATTGCAAGTGTATAACAGTATATATAGTATACTTCCATTTACACAAAACAAATTAATGCATATGTGTTTAACTGTGCTAGAAGTATGTAAAGCATCTGGTCCCAGTGAATGCCTCTTAAAAGGAGACCCAAACACTGAAAGAAGGGGAGTATTTACTCCTCATTTAGTTTTGTTCTGTGTGAATTTTTTTATTACATCCATGTTATTCCTTCTATCAAGAAACAACACCACCACCTAATTTAAAGAAAAATATTGTCCTTTAATTTTAAAGTTATTTTAGGATTATAGTGGTGACCTTAACAATAGTTGTTTGAATGGAATCACAAGAGAGGAAGCCAGCTCAGTATGGGTGAGACATGAGAGGGAGATGAGTAAATGAAGAAAAAAGCAAAATGAGCTCAGTAAGTTTTGCTTCAAAGGGAGAAAAGAGGTAGAGTCATAGCTGAAGTTTAAGGTACAGTAAACAAATGAAAACTTTTTTCATTTGTTTCTTTTTCTTTTTTTAAGTTGGGAAATACTTGAGCATGTTTAAGTGTTGATAGAGAAACATGAGCTCGTTTAAATGCTGATGTGAAAGCTCTTAAGGAGGGGAAGCAGAAGGAGTCATTCGCTGACCACATAAGCAGGCTGAGAAGGGAGGACAGAATGCTATAAAGCACAGGCAGAGGACTTCCCTGGTGGTTCAGTGGCTAAGACTCTGAGCTCCCAATAGGAGCCTTGGGGCCAACAGGGGGCCTGGGCTCAATCCTTGCTTGGGAAACTAGATCCCACATGCAGCAACTAAGAGTTCCCAAGACCTGGTGCAGTCAAATAAATAAAAATAAATACACACACACAAAAAAAAATTAGAAGAAGAAGAAGGCAGGCAAATGGCATTTCCTCATATGTAAGAGAGATCAAGGCAGGAGGAAGGTGGAGACAAAAATCATCTGGTTGTTGGAGAACAGGGAATTGAGCAAATTCCTGTCTTATAGTTTCCATCTTTGTGAAAAAAGCAATGAAACAGACTATTAGCTGAGTTAGAGGAAAGGTAGAATGTGAATAGTCAGGCATCTTAGAAACTCGAATGAAGGTTTGGTCTGAAACTTTAATTTCAGACAATTGGAGAGCACGTTGACTAGAGACATATAGAAAGCTTGCCCAGATGAGATCAATATTCATGGTTTATAACACAATCAACCAACCTACACAGTGTAATATTTTTTCCCAACAGCACCTGGATCCCCTGGTATAGGTATAAGGAAAACCAAGAGTTGGATTGGGGTGTTGACAAATGAGTACCAACTCAACATAAAGAGTAAAGATACTAAACATTCCTTGGTGGCGATGGTTTCGTCACTAAGTCATGTCCATCTCTTTGAGACCCCATGGACTGTAGCCCACTAGGCTGCTCTGCCCATGGGATTTCCCAGGCAAGAATACTAGAGCTGGTTGCCATTTCCTTCTCAGAGGATCTTCCTGACCCAGCCCAGTCTCCTGCATTGCAGGCAAATTCTTTACTGACTAAGCCACGGAAGTCCCTATTAAACATTAAAGACTCCTCTACCTCCACCATCTTTAAGATCCATCAGTATTCTCTACATATTTTTCACTTATTTTTAATTCATAAATATACACATATTCTAGTAAAACTTAATAAACTAAACAGAGGGGGAAAATAACTTGAAAGGTTAGGGATTGAGATGTGAAGGAATGGAAGAACCAGTACTTGTTGAGCATGAGCAGTTGTGCTAGATATTTACAAATGTGGTCTCATTTGTTATGAGGTGAGCAGTGACTTCTTCCAGGTGGCTCAGCAGTTAAGTATCTGCATGCAGTGCAGGACACCTGGGTTTGATCCCTGGGTTGGGAATATCCCCTGGAGAAAGGAATGGCAATCTACTCCAGTATTCTTGCCTGGAAAATATCACGGATCAGGAGCCTGGTGGGCTACAGTCCATGGGGTCACAAAACAGTCAGACACGACTGAGCACACACATGGTGGGCAATGACTATTTCCCCATTGTACTCTTTTCTAACAAAATTTCAACAAAGTCAGAATTCTTCCTTTTTGAGACTGTAGTGTTAGTGGTTAAACTCACCTCTCTGAGATCATATACAGTCAAAGCGATGGAAATGATGGACATGATTATGATGGCAAAAGCATACTCCTTATAGTCTTCACTAAACCACAGACAGACACTGAAGAGTTGAAATACATAAAACGGATTTAAAACCTATTGGCAGACATAAAAACAAGAAGACAAAGGAGATATTTAGGCTTTACACTTGGCTATTCATTGGCTTTTTTGGTGTCATAATCATCTCCATGACACAAATCATCCTATAAAATATTCTTATTTTATTTATGCAGCAACTACCATGTACTAGATATGGCACTAAGCAACTTGACCTGAATTTACTCATCTAATTCCCATAATTATCTCATTAAAACAGAAGTCATTACTTATCCCCATGGTAAAGATGAAGAAACTGAGCCTTAGATATTGAGAAGTTGCCCAACATCACAGAGCAGCAAGTATCATAGACCAGGACCTGAACCTAGACAATCTGGCCCCAGAGCAACTTACTTTTAATCACACGGCACCTTATTAATTTATGAAGTATCATCTCATGTTTCCTCATGTTGACCATGACAACTGTCCTTTGACAACTGTCCTTTGAGGAGTACATAATATCATGGCTTCCCTGATGGCTCAGATGGTAAAGAATCTGCTTGCAATGCAGGAGACCCGGGTTCGATCCCTGGGTCAGGAAGATCCCCTGGAGAAGGAAATGGCAACCCACTCCAGTGTTTTTGCCTGGAGAATTCCACGGACAGAAGAGCCTTGTGGGCTACGGTTCATAGGGGTCGCACAGAGTCGGACACGACTGAGTAACTAACACAGTGTATGTCTGTCATGTGTATGTAGTAGTAGAATCATGTCCAGTTTACATTTACTGGCCTTCAGAAGACTGAAGTAGTAGGTCAGGTTTACAAAGTTTAAATTCTTTCTAGTTTACTGTCCTTCTCTATGACAAACATTGTCATATCTGAAGCCTTTCAAGTACTTTATCGTATGAGTTGAAGACTAAATTTTCTCATAGAGAGCCAAGCCGAAGGGGTAATCTGTAGCTGAGCATCTAGAACACTATGGGAGAAAGTAGAGATTTAACTCCAACAGTTGTAATCCTGCTCAGGTTAAAAACATTTTGTGCCCTTACTCAAATTCCTTCTAGTTGATTTTCATCTTTCTAAAACAGAAATTGTAATCTTTGCCTCTGGTTAGGGAATAAGCACACAGAAACTTTTCTTATCAGTTTCTTCTGCTCTCATTCATGCCTTAAAGCTTGCTAAAAATTATTGAGAAAGAAGCTGGGGTTTACTAAGCCTGTTTTAAGGCAAGGAGGAGCAGAGATCATGTGCAGGAGAGGATCCAGAGTATAGCTGTATAGTTACAGTGTCAGTAATCACTGTAAAATGAAGAATAAGCCCAGGGATAGAGTCAAAGAGAAAAAATTCAAGGACATAAATGATGGTCAAATCTTTCTTTCCCTCCCACACATACACACTGAGATTAATAGAACAAATAAGGCAGAACAAACACTTTTCTCTTACAATTTTAGGTGCTGAGGCAATTGTGTATGCTGCCCATAAGAAAGGGATTGAGTTGGTTAAGTTTTAATTATTATTACAGTGTCACAAAGATGAGACAGGAGACAAAAGCATTGGATTAAAAAGGACACAGAGAACGGAAATCCTATGTTCACTGAGTCATTAAAGGGTAAGTAAACACATGAGCATCCTATCTTATGCTCTAACAGGCATTGTGTATGCCAAAATAGACCCCAAGAAAGAGGAGGGACGTGACTATGCTTAGCATTCTTTAAAATAGTCCAAATTATGGTTTCCATTGACAAATAGCATTCTTGATCATTTGACTAGAACCAAACTTTTCTAGCCAGCACCAAGAGAAAATACTGATTACCTCCTTGATGAGCAGCTTCCAAATGGGTGTGATTTCAACATCAATAGTATTTGGCCCACATATTAACCTCCTGTGGGGAGAGATCACAGATCACTCAGTCTTTATTTTTATTTATAAAAATAAATGATTTCTCATTCATTCATAAAAAGGTCTGTTCCATGTTCATTTTCTCACTTGTCAGATCAATATAAGCCTCTCTTGTAACATAATACCTCCATCTTTCTCAAAATAACTGGAGAAGGGGAGGGTTTCCAGGTGCAAAACCAATAAACATGACCCTGTTACATTTATTGAACTAGACTCTTCATGAAGTTTAAATTTTTCCCTGATGGTAATTTGGATGTTTAATTTTAGTCATTGTTCCATTCAGGCAGTTTCAGGATTGGCACCCTCTCAACTCTGTCTCTCCCCAGCTCTGGCTCCATGGATGTGGGACAGGGGTTCATTACAAGAGAACAGTTTTACTGATAAGAAATACCATGCCTGCTTCCCTCCTCCTATTCAGTTCTGGGAAGCTGCAGAATTTATTTTGTGAGTGAGTGAAAAGATGTTGAATTCTCAAAAATAGTTGCACAGATACACAGCTCTTTAATTGAAAACTCAGAGATGTGTTTCTTTGATTCTACAGAACAGTGACTCTGTGAGTATTTTGCTGTTAAGAACACTAAAACACTTTATCTGTGGCTTCTATGTAAATGCTCAGATCAAAGAACTTAACAAAATGTATTACAGCAGTGCTTCCCAAATGTAATGTTCACGTAGATAACCTTGTGGTCTTGTTAATGGCAAGATTCTGATTCAGTAAGGGTGAGGTGTGGTCTGAGATTCTGCATTTCTAACAAGCATCCAACTGAGGCTGATACTGTAGACTGTGGGTTTATTCAAAGTGCCACCAAAGCTCCACTCTAAAATGGTCAGGAGGGGAATGCAGGAATCATAGAAACTTAGGACTAGCAACATGTGTATAGAGCTCTCCTCCCCACTTTTAATAATTAGGAAACTGAAACCCAGAAAGGAGAAGCTATGTGCTTAAAGCACACAGGAAATTAGTAACAGGCTCTTGACATTCAACACAATGCCCTTCCCAAACCTCACTCCTATGCCCAGTAACTGAGTTAGAATTGTAGAAGAGCTACAAGTCTTGAGTGATATTTTTCTACTGCTCTATAATTATTATTTTGCTACATTATATATTGTAATACATATTTCCTGATTAGTCAAAACTGGTTTAACCTTATTATAGTAACCTTGAGAAGCATCGTGCAGAGTAAAAAGATAACTAAACCTATAGTCAAAGATGTAATTCTTCCTCTGTCACTTCCATCTGTGTGACCTGGTTTAGGCCATTAACCTCTCTGAGTCTCAGATTTTTCATCTGTTTTATTGAGATGATAAGGGTGTCTGTTCTAACTCACCCACAAAGTTGCTCTGATGAAGTGAGATAATGTATATAAACACATTTGTTTTAATAATATTAAATAGAGCACTACAACATATTCTGATATTATTAATAACCAGTTAAGACAGCCATTTCCAGGGCCCTCTTTTAGACTACCTGGTGACAGTCATTTCTAGCTGTCAGTATAGATCAATAACAATATAGATAACAGTACAGGCATCTATGCATCTATAGGTACATAGATAGATAACAATAAACTTGGTACCTAATTTCTTGTTCTTCTGTTGTCAGACCAGATCCAAACTTTAGGTGTATCTTGGCAGAACTTAGCCAGTCTTCCAAACAGCTAAAATAATAATAATATTGAGAAAGACATATTTAACAAAATATTTCTGAGATAGTCTTTTTCTTTTTGGATACAATTGCTCAAACAACTTACCCAATTTTCCGGAACTGTCCCTCCAAGTTGTCCCAAACATATCTTATTTTCTGCACTTTTATGCACCTCACCTGCAAAAGAAAAGTACTAAGGAATCCCCAGTTTGAGGATCAGTGGATACACACAATCCAGAGACTAAAGAAGCATTTGTGGAAGAAGCAAAGGGAGAGCCCTAACATACTTAAGATTTTATCCTTTCCTAGCATATCTTGTCCTTGGCTATGACAGAAATGGCATTCCTTATTTGAAGTCTTCATTCAGTCAATGTGCACCATGGACTTACTATATAAGTAAAACTCAGCCTCTGCATTCCACTACTTGATAACCTAACAAGGGAAGGAAATATGTTATAAAAAGGGAAAACTATATCATACAGTCAAATTATATACATGTCAAAGAAATGAATGCATAATAAAGCAAAAATTATAGGATTGAAATACTGTAGAAATATAGAGGGTAGATGACAGAAGGTGTCATGGAGAAGAAGAATCAGAGCTGCATTCTTAAAGGATTGGAAGAATTTTGTTCAGATGAGAAGATGACATTTCAAAGAGGTTTTGTACAATTTAGTTGTGGGGAAAGGCAGGTGAGGGGGGACCTATTTGACAGCAGAATGGAGAAGGAGGCTGGAAGGATAAATAAAGATCAGAGTATGAATTCTCAAATGCTTGGGTAAGTATTTAGAACTTAATTTTGTAAGCAACAGATTTGCAGAATAACCTATGGAAGAGACACTAAAAAAAAAGATTAGACTGACAGGTTCTAGAAGTCTGTGAGGGCATTATTCAAGAAAATGAACTCTAGGAAATGAGCATCTGAGGGTACTGGTGATGGGAAGGAGAAGAAAGGTTAATGCTTATATTAGGACTTTCTGTTTCTAATTTTTAAAGCAATTTTACCTATGAATCTGAACTTCCCTTAACTGGTGATCTAATTAAGCACAAAGAGAAACGGTAAGACTGTCATATTGTCATGCAGCAATAGTTGGAGTCAACTAAGGCACTTTTAAAAACACTGATAAATGCAGATATTGAGCCTAGGTCCCAGAAGTTTCCTTTTCAAGACTTCTTCCCCTTCCTCATATTTTATTGAACATGTGTCTTCATTTGTCAGTCCATTTATTTGTTTGATGGAATTAAAGATGGTGGAGAGACTTCCCTCGTGATCCAGTGGCTAAGACTCTGAGATCCCAATGCAGGGAGCCCAGGTTTGATCCCTGGTCAAGGAATTAGATCCCACATGTCATAACTAAAGATACCAACAAAGATTAAAGATCCCATGTGCTATAACTAAGACCTGGTGCAGCAAAACAAATAAATTATGCTGTTCTTGTTGTGGTCGAGTTCAACTTTTGTGATCCCATGGTCTGCAACCCACCAGGCTCTCTGTCCACAGGATTTCCCAGGCAAGAATACTGGAGTAGGTTGCCATTTCCTTCTCCAGGGATCTTCCCAACCCAGGGATAGAACCCACATCTCCTGCATTGGCAGGTGAATTATTTACCCCTGAGCTACTAGGGAAGTCCAAATAAATTTAAAAAAATTTTTTTTTAAATTAAAGATCGTAGAGGCCAATAATATTCTGAGGTTGTATCCATGGGATGATTTGGGATGCCTACTTCTCCAGGTTCATGGCCAGCAACAGGTTAAGCAATCTGTTAGCTGGGTGCTTGACCTTTTTTTGCTTTTGTTTACTTTGGCAATTAAGACAACTGAGTGGTAACAATTGACAGTAGAGAACTGCTCAGTAATTGATTTTATTATTTTTAAAAACTGACCTTGAGCTCATAAAACCAATTTAAATAGTTGCCTACACCTATATAAATTTCAGAGAAAGAAGTCTGTTATAAATATGTTTTAAATGAGGCAATGCCAAAGAATGCTCAAACTACCGCACAATTGCACTCATCTCACACACTAGTAAAGTAATGCTCAAAATTCTCCAAGCCAGGCTTCAGCAATACCTGAACCGTGAACTTCCTGACGATCAAGCTGGTTTTAGAAAAGGCAGAGGAACCAGAGATCAAATTGCCAACATCTGCTGGATCATGGAAAAAGCAAGAGAGTTCCAGAAAAACGTCTATTTCTGCTTTATTGACTATGCCAAAGCCTTTGACTGTGTGGATCACAATAAACTGTGGGAAATTCTGAAAGAGATGGGAATACCAGACCACCTGACCTGCCTCTTGAGAAATCTGTATGCAGGTCAGGAAGCAACAGTTAGAACTGGACATGGAACAACAGACTCGTTCCAAATAGGAAAAGAAGCATCAAGGCTGTATATTGTCACCCTGCTTATTTCACTTATATGCAGAGTACATCATGAGAAACGCTGGACTGGAAGAAACATAAGCTGGAATCAAGATTGCCTGGAGAAATATCAATAACCTCAGATATGCAGATGACACCACTCTTATGGCAGAAAGTGAAGAGGAACTCAAAAGCCTCTTGATGAAAATGAAAGTGGAGAGTGAAAAAGTTGGCTTAAAGCTCAACATTCAGAAAACAAAGATCATGGCATCTGGTCCCATCACTTCATGGGAAATAGATGGGGAAACAGTGGAAACAGTGTCAGACTTTATCTTTTTGGGCTCCAAAATCACTGCAGATGGTGACTGCAGCCATGAAATTAAAAGACGCCTACTCCTTGTAAGGAAAAGTTATGACCAACCTAGATAGCATATTCAAAAGCAGAGACATTACTTTGCCAACAAAGGTCCATCTAGTCAAGGCTATGGTTTTTCCTGTGGTCATGTATGGATGTGAGAGTTGGACTGTGAAGAAGGCTGAGCGCCAAAGAATCGATGGTTTTGAACTGTGGTGTTGGAGAAGACTCTTGAGAGTCCCTTGGACTGCAAGGAGATCCAACCAATCCATTCTGAAGGAGATCAGCCCTGGGATTTCTTTGGAAGGAATGATGCCAAAGCTGAAACTCCAGTACTTTGGCCGCCTCATGCGAAGAGTTGACTCATTGGAAAAGACTCTGATGCTGGGAGGGATTGGGGGCAGGAGGAGAAGGGAACAATAGAGGATGAGATGGCTGGATGGCATCACTGACTTGATGGACGTGAGTCTGAGTGAACTCCGGGAGTTGGTGATGGACAGGAAGGCCTGGCATGCTGCGATTCGTGGGGTCGCAAAGAGTCGGACACGACTGAGCGACTAAACTGGACTGAAATATGAATGTTAACTAGTCATAATTCAAGTAATACTAATTTAATATGATGGGAAAAGAGTAACCCAAATACATTTGAATGACAGAATTCAAATAAGATCATTTTATAGACATAAACTCCCTAGGATATTCTTTGGGGATTAACCTTTATTGTAAGACAAATCCGGTTGCATAGCTTATAATACAGGGCATGATACTCCTAAGAGTTAATATGCACTGAACATCTACTACATACGTGCAACCATATTGATCTTTGCATTTCTTAATTAATTGAATTTCATCAATTAATATTAGCAGTAGGCATTATCAGAGTTTAATAATTGACTCAAGATTACAGTTTTGAAGGATGAAGATGAGATTTTAACTGAGCTCTGGCTCCAAAATCCATATTCTTTATAATGTTCTATACTGTAAATTAAAGATTGGCACAGTGGAGGATCTGAATTTAACCATTTTTATTGAAATATATAGCAGCTGTACAATATTCTGTAAGTTACATGTGTACGATACAGTGACTCACAATTTTTAAAGGTTATATTCCATTTATAGTTACTTTAAAGTATTGACTATATATGAATTTAATCTTGTATTTGGAAGGAAAAAAGATTCACCTTCTCTAGCATCTGCAGGAGCCATAATCGTACTTACCTTTAGGTCTGGCTTTCTTATGGCTCTATTTATGATGCTCTCCTCGTCGGTGATGAAAGGATTGTCAGGATTAAGCCTAAATGCGCTGTTCAAGGCTGACAGGCAGATCCACATTACCTTTTTCCGAGAGTAAGTTTGGAATTCATCCTGAGGAAATAAACACCAAAACTCCCATGAAGTTAAGGAAGTCATCAGGCTAAAATTCAACCTGAAAAGCATTGTTTTAATATAACTGTGTAAGTTTGCAGAGTTAACAAACCCTCTTGATGGGACTACATGTCTTTGAAAGCTAGTAGATTTAGAGCTTTAAGGGGCAAAGTCTTGTCATCACTTACGGAGGCATCAGAAGGTGAATATGATGCGGTGGCATATGACAGCACTCAAGAGTCATGAGGCAGATGTTCAGGTAAGAACCAGTGTTCCCTATTACCCTCCAACCATGGGGCTACGACCACATACAAATTTCATAGGGAAAAAAAAAGTCCCAAACAAGCAAGCATTCCAAAGTGTTTCTAAAGGGCTAAGAGACCAGGTGAACTGAACCATCCTCTTATTTTGAGGCTTAACTTCAATGCCACTCCCTTTAACACCTCTTGTGGGGGTGGGGGTGGGGAGGACCATCCCTATACCAGCTCCAAAAGACTGCCACTGTCCCTCTCTTGTGCTCCCAATTACCTTCTGCCTTACATTCTCTTAGTTCTTCCAGTCTATCTTGAAGGTAGGTGCCATATTTTACTGTCGCTTACATCCCATCCACCTGGAGAATTTTGATTCACTCAGTGAGAATCTGATGAATGGATGAGAAAAGTATGGAAAGTGTGAGCTGAACACGCCCAGGGGTGATTGTCAAGATGTTGGCACAGGCAGCACTGAGGAAGGCATCTTTGTGCATGACCCTAATTGAAGCTGCTTCAGTTTCAGTTCACTGATGACTCCATCACAGCATAAAACTAGAGGCAGCAGCACTGGACTGAGTAACAGGGACCATGATGGTCGCTTAGAGACTAATTGACAACCGCAATAGTTATTATCTGAATGGGTAAATGACACATGTAAATTCCACTTGGATGTCTGGTAAACCTCAGGAGCTAGGAAGAATGGCCAGGAAAGTGAAGCCTGGGAAGCAATTTGAGGCCTAGGAATGTAGGTCAGAACCAGAGATTGTCTCCATCACAACCACTGTTGCCATGAAGAGTGAGCTGACTGCAAAAGGCAGTGAGAAGCATTAGTAATTATTGTAGCTAAGTCTCTTACAATGATTCTCCTCAGGCAAACCCCACCTCCATGCCTTTGTTCCTGCTGTTTCCTCAGCCTGGAGTGTGCATCTTTAAGTCTTCCTGGGGCCGTATCCTAACCATCCTTCAGTGTCTGACTCAGAGTTCATGTATGGGAACATTCCTAATTTCTCTGATCTTTCCTCTAAATCATCAGGCTGCTTGAGATTCTTACCACATACTACCTCACTGCATCATCCTTTGTCCCCTCACCTTATCACTTTTCTCAGACTGTAGGTAGAGATCATGTCTGATGGATGTCTGTGCTCCAGCCTGACTTAGCACAGATTCTGAGAGAGACAACTGGAGAGAGAGAGAGGAGGGAGATGATCAGGGAAGGCAAAGCAAAGGAAGTAGGGAGAACAGAAGAAGGGAGAGGAAGAGAAGAAAGGAGAGGAAAGAGAAGGAAAGAAGAGAAAAGGAGAAGAAATTTTAAAAAGAGAGGAGGGGAGGAAGGAAAAACCTTAGTAGAAATTTGAAAGTTAATGAGTTACTATTAAAAACCAGTAAAGTTGGCTATACTTCATTTTTTAACTACTAAATCAAATCATATCTGCATGGAGTTACCTTCACAGCCTAAGAATAACTGAAGGTGGCTACATTTCCAGTACTAAGCCACTGAACTGGGGCATGTTCTAGATACTGTGGAATATGCCACCAGTTCCCTAGAACACAGCTTGACACAGCTCAGCATCATACAGCTTTGCCTTTGACCACATGAAAGAGTCAAATGCTCTGTTATGAGAAAAACTTTGTGTTTCCAATAACAGTAATACAACAGTTAATATTTATTGACCACTTATTAGTTTTCAGTTCAGTTCAGTTGCTCAATCATGTCCGACTCTTTGCGACCCCATGAACTGCAGCACGCCAGGCCTCCCTGTCCATCATCAACCCCCATAGTTCACTCAAACTCATGTCCATTGAGTCGGTGATGCCATCCAGCCATCTCATCCTCTGTTGTCCCCTTCTCCTCCTGCCCCTAGTCCCTCCCAGCATCAGAGTCTTTTCCAATGAGTCAACTCTTCACATGAGGTGGCCAAAGTACTGGAGTTTCAGCTTTAGCATCATTCCTTCCAAAGAACACCCAGGGCTAATCTCCTTCAGAATGGACTGGTTGGATCCTG
>NW_011494604.1:7617317-7634146 GCF_000754665.1 Bison bison bison | reverse complement strand
AGCTTTAGCATCATTCCTTCCAAAGAACACCCAGGGCTAATCTCCTTCAGAATGGACTGGTTGGATCTCCTTGCAGTCCAAGGGACTCTCAAGAGTCTTCTCCAACACCACAGTTCAAAAGCATCAATTCTTCGGCGCTCAGCTTTCTTCACAGTCCAACTCTCACATCCATACATGACCACAGGAAAAACCATAACCTTGACTAGACGGACCTTTGCTGGCAAGATAATGTCTCTGCTTTTGAATATGCTATCTAGGTTGGTCATAACTTTCCTTCCAAGGAGTAAGCGTCTTTTAATTTCATGGCTGCATTTAGGCACATATAATGCCACATGTGTATGCTTTCATTTAAAGCTCAAAAACCCTAGGAGGTAGTTACTGTTCATTACCCATTCTACAGGGAGGAAACTAAGTCACAGTTGGTAACCATTAGAGCAGGGATTTGACACCCTCAACCCCCTGACCTTCTAGATCCTGTCTTACCCTTTGCTCTAGTCCATATTTTGTTTAAAAATACAGTTTGATTGAACTGCCATTTTATACCCAGCCTGAGCTAAGATTGCCAAAGGACAAAGTATCAAACAAAGTATCAATGAAAAACTTGGTAAGAAAGTATATAATTTTTAGCTAAATAGGAATACAAACTACAAAAATGGCATCAGGATCAGAGACCTCAGACCACCAAGTGAGGACAATTAGGAAGATAAGGTCCTCTTGGTCCTCTTAAATGAAGCAAAAGGATATTAACTAGTAATTTTCAAATGATTACTTGGTAGTTTATAAACAATTGTTGTGCCAGTTGTCCTGTTTTAGGTTCACAAATCTCCAAAGCTGATATTAAAATCTCCATTTTGCACATGAGAAAATTCTCCATCAACAAGGCAAAAATTGTCCAAGCCAATCTGGTATGGGGAGCAAGAGGAAGCAGAAACCTGAGACCAGGTCTTCTCATGCTAAATCTTGTCTGCTTCCTCTTTGTTTCAACAAGTCATCCAACAGTGTCTGTGGTTCATGTATAAAAGTCACCTTGATTTCTAGACTGTGTATCAAATAGCATCCAGTTGCTCAGAATCTCTGATCTCCTAGCAACAGAGAATCTGACACCCAAAATCAAGCTGTCACCCTCTCGTTCAGTGTGACAGCAAACCGACCTCTAGACTGTAATCCCTAAAAGGGAAAAGGCAAATTGGAACACTGGAACTCCCAAATTCTCACGAGCCAGTATTAATCCAATGTACTGACTGCGTATCTTAGTCTAGGCAAGTATTAAAGGCTGAAATTCTTCTTATTACAGTCTAAAGCATCACTAAATTGAAGGTGCTTGGATATAGTTGTCTCTAAGCTCATCCCCTTCCCGTCATCCTCTTTACTCCTGGAGCCTTTTAACTCAAATTCTCTATAATGCAAAGTAGAACTCTATATGCTAAATAAAGATGCCACAGTGACTTTTCCCTTGTTTACTACTCTGTTAAAGACTGTAAAATCATGCATATTTTTAATAACTATAAATGAAAAGGAACCTTCAAAAATTGTATACTTTTTAAAAATGATAATTGAAAAAAAAGAAATACACCCAACTTTTTAAGGAGAAAATAAGACAAAGAAAGGGAAGGAAAGTGTGTCACTGTGGAGTGGTCACCCTGAGCGAGCTCATAACTTCTCTCCATTTTCAACTTGGTATTGTCCAGTATGGAAAGGGCATGGGCTCCTTCATGAGATCAAATCTCAGTTCCAAACCAAATTGAAAAAATCATCGCCACTCTCTGAACTTAATTTTCATTCTCCAGGAAGTGGGAGTGATAATACACATTTCATGGATGTTTTCAGAATTAAAGGCATAATGTATGTGACCCAGGCTGAGTCTGGCCTACAGCTGACGTGGCAAATGCAGGATGGGTGCAGTGCTGTACCTCATTTCCATAGTATGTTGTTCCTGAGATTTTCTATAACTAGGAATTTATTTTCCCTTAAAAAAAAATTTAGAATCTCTAACAGTTTATTTCTCCTTTCTGGAAAAGAAGTATATTTACCTAGAAATGGCTATTTCCTCTTCAATCTGTTTCCCAGCTCTCTCAAGCGCTTACTGAGCTATAAAATCCTTAAATACACTGGAAGACTTACCACTTTAAATAATTGCTTTGTAATACATATAATCCAAATTGTTTGCCTGGCAAATCTAGGTGTTTTAATGCTTGAGCATCATCTTTACCTCCTCTTCACCAAGAGAATGAATCAGACCAGTCTAGTCCTTGAACTCTAAAAGAATAAGATTTAAAATAACTTGAGTGGATTTCAAAGAAGGAATGTACACAGAAGACTTAGGTTTGACCTGGACAGAAAGAGAAGCAAACCTGGACAATTCTTATCTTCTGTGGACTTGCACTTGCTGAACCTTGGAAATACCAGACTAACTTTTATAGTGAATGAAGTGAGTGACCTTGCTTATCTCTTTCCAACCTTTTGCTGTAAGCACCTCATCTCTTGGAATTTAAGTAACAGTGTAATGGTCACTTCAAGTTCAGGCTTATCCTCTTGTGTAGAAGTTCACTTCACAAAATGCAGTACCTCTAAGATGGCCTTAAGAAAAAATGTTACCCATTGCAAAATTCCAAAGAGGCAGTAGGAAATCAGTATTTTTCATTTGGGGTTGTATATATTACCTTGGATCTGAGTGAGGTAACAGCAAGATTCCCGTGTGCTCCGTGGTCTCCTCAGTGGCCCTAAGGAGACCTAGGACCATTGTCCTGACATGGCAGTAAGTCCTCTGTACTGAACCTCCTGTCTTGGTAGGAGGCAGGCTGTCTTTTGTTACCAGCTACTGTCCCCTAGGATCTTTCTCCCTATCTTCTCTATTTTGTCCCAGTGGCCTTCAAGTTTTCACTTTCTGTTTTGTTTGGTTTGCTAGCTTCTATTCTAATGATTTTGGTTCTCTTTTTTCTTTTTCTGGTAAGTAAGTACTCTTGGAATATGGGAAGTTCACTCTCTAAGGGCAGTCTCCTGGAATTTCTGCTGGTCTTGCATATAAGAACTATGGACCTGAGTTCTGCAAGTATTTGTCTTGCTGGACTACAATTACTTGGGATGATTTATAATAAAATTGGCCAACATGGGGCTTCTTTGAAATTCCTAAATTAGTTTTCCTATGCAGGGCTTCCTGGTGACACAGATGGTAAAGAATCCATCTGCAATGCAGGATACCTGGGTTAGATCACTGCGTAGGGAAGATCCCCTGGAGAAGGAAATGGTTACCCCCTCCAGTATTCTTGCCTGGAGAATTCCATTGACAGAGGAGCCTTGTGGATTACAGTCCATGGGGTCTCAAAAGAGTCCGACATGACTCAGCGACTAACACTTTCATTTTCACCCATGCAGTCAATTAGAAAAATGTAAGGCAAAAATTGAAGCATATCTCAACAGGCATTTTTGAGGACTCGGGAAACATAATAATTAATCCATTTCCCTCAGAGAAACTGCTCACAATTCTGTAGAAGGATTTCAGAACTGCAAATTCCTCTGAGGCTTCTGAGAGCTCTCTTTGTCTCTGACTCTCTCACTCTCACTCTGCTCCTCTCTGTTCCTCTGAAGATTCACCACAATGTTTTCCTTGCTCTCCATATCTCTCTGAACTTTCTTTTTATAGCACTGTTGATTGATTATTACAACAATAATTGTAAGGACCTAATGAAAATGTCTATGACTACTGTGGTCATTTTGAATTAACGGCCCTAATTCTGACCCCAAGGGAACAAAAGTCCTCAGAGGAGTTGTGCATTTCTCCCCCTGTTTCTTTGAGATATAAATGTTCTACCTCATCTTCTTAGGGAACTCCTGTCTAGACCATCTCCAAATCATAAGACTGAAAAAAATGGAAAAGAGGTCTTTTAACTCAAACTGCTAAAAGGACTCTCTGGCCCAAACAGTCTCCTTAAAATTGCTTGTCAAGGGCAAATGCAAATCTTATAAGTCTTCCCCACACATAATAAAAGGCTTCAGCCATCTGAGCAAGCAGATATAATTTGTTCCAACTGTTATTTATAAACTAGTGAGTTTTTTTTTTATTATTGTACCTGATTCATGACTAAAGTTTTAAAATTCAAGCTATGAGATCTCTAAACTCTCTAAAATCATATACCTTCTGCATGATCACCTCTCTTTCTCCTCTGTGGGACATGGCTTTCTGGGAATGAGTCTCCCCAGTGCCAAGGGGGTTAATACTAATGTCAAATAACCAAGTGGTTGATCATCAATGCTTTCTAAAGATACATCTCTATCAGAAGGGAGAAATTTGGAGAACTGTGAATGGAAAACCAAAATGGAGTCAGTATTGCTAAGAGAGCACTCTTAAATGGAGCCAGGAGACTATTAAGGAAGTGTGACATATGTACCTTTAACCCTGGATGAAATCTGACTTTTTGGTCTGTTGAAGTCATCCACAACACCTGCCACAAATTCAAAATACTTATCAGACCTTTACCCTAAGATAACTTACATCAGTCTATTCATTTATCAGACCTCTACCCAGAAACAACTGTGATTTCTTAAGAACAGACATGTTCTGACTTGTATCAGAGTCAATCACAACTGTCCCCATGCAACAGTGATGACTTTTTATTCTTATTACCCCTCAATCTCTCTTTCCCAGAACACTTTTTCAGGGTACCCAAATCTGTCTCCAGAATTGCAATTCTTGAGACTTTAAATAGGCTGTATCCATGTTTATATGCAAAACAAACAAACAAACAAAAAAACCCACAGAAATCCTTAACAACTCACCATAAATTTTGTTTTCACTGCTTATAGCTCTGGAACCATGAGCCTTTCTTTTAACTTCTCTATGTCTCCATTTGTAAAATAGGGAAAAAATAATCTCTACCAGTAAGGATCAAATAAGACAACATATATGCAAATACTTTGCAAATCATAAATATAAATCACAATATATGCAAATCACATAAATGCAAATCACAATATAAATAGTCCTATCTTATAAAAGATAGTAACCTCAAGACTATTTGCCTTAACAAAAAATCATCTCAGAGAGGCCAGCTTATGAAATTTCAGGATTTCTGGCTAGATTCTTAACCAAAAAGTAGTTTAAAGTAAGGGGATACTAAGTCACTTCAGTCGTGTCCGACTCTGTGCGACCCCATAGACGGAAGCCCACCAGGCTCCCCCGTCCCTGGGATTCTCCAGGCAAGAACACTGGAGTGGGTTGCCATTTCCTTCTCCAATGATGAAAGTAAAAAGTGAAAGTGAAGTCCCTCAGTCGTGTCCGTCTCTTAGCGACCCCATGGACTGCAGCCTACCAGGCTCCTCCATCCATGGGATTTTCTAGGCAAAGTACTGGAGTGGGGTGCCATTGCCTTAGAAAGTAGGAGGATGGGGAAACAGAATTCAGAGAAAGGAATGTGTACCTAAAAGTAGCGTAATACTATCTCCTCTTACTTTCTCAATCATGGTATTTCACTTTACTGTCGTGATAGTTTTGGTAGAATCTGCGAAACCATTTATTGCAGATTCAATTCATTTATTTAATTTAATTAAATAATTATTGAGCACCTGCTGTGGACACGAGCTAGGTGCTACACACAATGAAAAGCCATGGCCACTGTCTCCAAAAAACTTCTAGTCTAATAGGAGAAAAAGCTATAAAAAGAACTATAACATAGTGGGGGAGCTCTGGGCTTAGGGATTAGGAACTCAGGTTCAACTTCTTTATCCATGTGACCCCTTTACCTGGACCATTCCCCATGTGCTCCTCCCCATCAGCCACCATTACCTTTTAATGTTTATCATCCTCTGATGCTCGGAAAAGTCTTTCCTGGTTTTTTTGACTTGGTCAATTCCTTACCTACAATCCTATGATAACCATGAAACCTTCCTAAGTATTGTGTTGGCCAGTAAGTTCATTCAAGTTTTTCCATAAGATGTAACAGAAAAACTCAAACGAACTTTTTGGCCAACCCAATAAAACTTGTAACTGTTGGATTTTTGCATTTATTTGTATAGTGATCTGATGAATTCTGTAAAGAACCTTGATTTTACTATAATACTTCCTGCTCCTTGCCCTGCCCATGAGCTAGCACTATGGTTGACATACAACCTGTGCTCATCAAATTTATAAAAGGAGGAGGAAAGGAAAGAGACAAAAAGGAAGGGAGAGGGAAATCCTGACTGACATTTACCAGGTTGCAAAGTAATTGTCCTCTCTGTATCCTCATCTCTAAGATAAAAATGATAATGCCATTTTCCAGGGCTGTTGTGAGAATTAGGTGGATGCATGTTGATGTATGGCAAAACCAATACAATATTGTAAAGTAAAAAAAAAATAATAATAATAATAATAAAGAAAAAAAAGAAAAGCTTCCCAAAGGAGGTAGTACTTATGAACCTTGTATAAGAGAATATGTATAAAGTATTTGCCTAACATAAAAAAAAATAGCATAATCAAGGAGATGTTGCTTTGTAAAATGTAAAGAGAATTGCACTGTAATAGAAGGTAGACTGCAGAAAGCATTATAGCAATGAGACTTGAAAATATAGAGCTAAAAAAGAATGAAGGAAAGGTGATTAATTTCTTCCAGACTTAGGACAGAGAATGGATCAACAAAGATTGAATAGACAAGGTGATTTATGGCCCAGGAATGAGTAGGTTTAATAAGTAGAGATAGAATGCCTACTCTCTGTATTTACTGTAAAGAGAATGTCGGGATGAGTGCATGCAAGTGTAAATGAGTTGAGTCCTCTCCAGAATGTCACTCAGTAAGAAGAGGGATTGCTATCTGTTTTGTTCATAGCTGTATTCCCAGTGTCTATAACAATGCCTGGTAGACGATTGGTACTTGCTCAACAAATAATGAATGAACAAATAAGTGAAAGAATGCATGGAGGAAATAGGGAATATCAGAAGAAATGCAAGAGTAAAATCATGGACAAATTATCTGGTTACCTTAGAAAATGTTGCTGAAGTGGGGAGCCTGGGTTTGGAGAGAAGAGGCTGGAGAGGAAGAGGGAGGGGAGGAAATAAGGGATCCAGGAAATATCATCACACATGCTGGTGGCTGATGAGCATCTGGGGGTCTGGTGGACCGCAGGTGTCATTTGCATGGCTGATTTGTGGGATTTTGAAGTTTTCAAATTAAAGCCCCTACCTTTGACATCTTTAGGTGAAACTGAAGGGAAAATGTTCCCCATGAAAACATAGAAGTGATATGCCTAGAGTCAGGCCTAATAGTCAATCATCACAATGTTTTCTGCACATTGTCTTTGGCAACATGTGACATACAATAACAATGAAGGGAAAAAACTTATTTGTGATTATAATAAAGATAAAAACTACGGAAATCATCAGGATCATCTGAATTCAAAACACCAATGAGTGTAAATCGTGTTATTTGCATAGAAATGTGGCATCGATACAAATATTGGTTAAAATTCAGGAGTAGATGGATAATGAATAAAATGCCACTTTTAAAATTATAAAATAGAAATGTAATTACTCTTATCATTTGGAAAAAATGTCACTCTTTGAGGCATTTAATAAAAGGAGGGGAACAGAAAATAAACTAGGTGCTAAAGACTTCCAGCCAGTATATCACGTTTACTATTTTTTTTTCAGTTAAAAAAAATGACTACCTAATCAGTATCTAGGATAATGATCTGTAATCTTACCAGTGTGAGATTGATGATAAATACCAAGTACTGATTTTTTAATAACACAAAAAAACAGATATACAACACATTTTCAGATAGGAGTCATCCAGGCTTCCTTACTGGGAAATCTTTACTGTTCAGCTATTATAATATAATTCAAATAGTATCTTTCTTAAAGTGTCATTTTAATGCAAATAACCCAACAGCAGACTTTTAACCTTCTGGCTCCCAAAGCTTATTTTTATCTAAGACTCACATAGTAGAAGTGTTTGAAATAATTGAGTTCTTCTCTAATTACATAAAGACTAATTTAGCACCTCATTTATTTGGAGAGCCTCCGGCATAGCGAATCCATTTAAAATGACTCACAAGAGCAGGTAATTAAAAATTAAGGTTGAAATCAAGATGAAAAAGGCAAGATTGAAGGTGGTTTCAACGGCTCTGATTAGTTGAAGAGGATAGTGAAATGAGAGAAAACCTTTCAAAGAGTTAGGGGTGGAGTGATGGAATACAGTTTCCTGAGGCACCAATGCCTTTTTGGACTTTCCACCGTATGTTCAGTTGCAAAGCCAACATGCAACTAAGAGACGGGACCTGATTGAGTGTAGAGAGTGTTGGGGATTCCTAGCTAAAAGGGTACTTTCCTCCTGTATTCTGTCCTACAAGGAAATGCTTATGGCTAGTAAGGGAAGGTGGAGAAGGCAATGGCACCCCACTCCAGTACTCTTGCCTGGAAAATCCCATGGACAGAGAAGCCTGGCAGGCTATATAGTCCATGGGGTCACGAAGAGTCAGACACGACTGAGAGACTTCACTTTCACTTTTCACTTTCATGCATTGGAGAAGGAAATGGCAACCCACTCCAGTGTTCTTGCCTGGAGAATCCCAGGGACGGGGCATCCTGGTGGGCTGCCGTCTATGGGGTCGCACAGAGTCGGACACGACTGAAGTGACTTAGCAGCAGCAGCAGCAGTAAGGGAAGGACATAGCACCCACATGAGCAAGGCCATTATATGTAGATGCATCTAGGCTACAGCAAGTCCTTTTGTTCAGTAAGCCTGTAAAGTTGCTGGATAAAAAACACATACACAAACAAATTGGTTCACAGTGCTTTTCAGGTCTACTAAATCCTTCTATATCTCTGTATAATCATTCTATTAATTTTTTAGTGTTTGATATTGAAACTCAAACTAAAAATCTAAATTTATCTACTTTTTAAAAATTGTAATATATAGTGGAAATATATTCTGTATATTTTGTACTATAACTTTATTCTATATTTTCCAATTCTCCTGTAAATGTGTTATCATATTTTCATAATTTAAAAAGTAAACAAGAAAGAGGAAAAAAATACACAGACACACAAAACAATCTTTGATAATGACCAAAGATCATTTACAATTTGTAAATGAGAGTGATCAAACCATTTACATTTTGTAAATGGCTTTTACAAATGTAATCTCACTTCATCCTCACACCAACCCAAGAGAGAACATATGCTTTCACTAGTTCCATTTTACAAAGAGAGAGACTGAGGTCCCAAAAGGTTAAGTAACAAGCCTAAGGTGTCACTCCCTACACTGACATTCACTACAATTGTAGTTTTAAAAGGAATGCCCTATGAATTAGGTCTTCTTAATGAAATCACATCATTTGTGGTAAATAACTGTAAGGCTAAGATGGATCCGGAGGCTGGACCTCTAGCCACCTCCTGCCTTGTGCTCATCTCCCCACAGCCATCCCATATCAAGATGTTCAGGAGAAAGGGCTGCCAGGTAGAGAATCAGGGACACACTCACTGTTGTCCTCAGCAACACGACATCTGCCTCTTGCAAGGAGCATGGGATGCAATTTGCCCACACGTGCCAAGCGGGTTTCCAGTAAAACACCAAGGGAAGGATCCCAAAGGAGAAGATGGATCCAGCAAGGCAGAGGGTTTCCCGGCAACTCTGAGTCCGGTAGCCAAATATCTCCTGGGGCAAAACCAAAATGAATCCAAATATTAGTTAAGCACAATAAACAACAAATGAACAAGTTGGAATTTTGCTGACGAAACTGGTGGAGGGATATGCAGAGTGTGAAGAAACTGAAGAGGTTGAGGGGAGAACAGAAGAACGGAGTGAGAGCTTGAGAAAGTGGAGAAAGACCCCTGACAAAATTCTTCATAAGCTGTGATTTCAGACTTCCAAGAAGTTGTATTCCAACTGGGGAAATTCGATTTTTACAATTTCAGCATCTGGCTGCCCTGAGCCAAACACTATACTACATGATACATCACCTTCTTTAAGTCTCCCAAGCATCTTCTGAATAGGATAATATGACCCTCACTTCATAAATGATGAGGCTGAGCTCAGAAAGGCTGAATGTAATGATTTGTCCAAGGTCACAGAGCTGGCAAGTTCTGCTGTCAAGATTCAAACCCAGATTCATCAGCCTTCAAGTCTTGAACTTGATCCACAACCTTTACAGATGTGACCATGAGCCATGTGTGAGACAGCAGCAGTGAATGATTTCCCTAGCTGAGACCAGCAGCTTTGTAGGACGAGCAGGGATGGAACGGGGGAAGCTGGAACCAGGCCTTGAGTTCAAAGTCAGGATTTGGTGAAACTGTTTGACAATGCACAACTAAATCTCAGCTTGCCTTTGGGGATTTGGGGTAAAGACAATTAGGCCTTTCTACCCTTCTCTCTTGTTTAGTAGCAAAAAGAATTTTATATTAAGGGGGGAAAACCCATAAAGACTATTTGATTTATTTCAACTCCTGCTTATTGAGCAGCTGCTATGTGCCATGAGGGGAATAGAAGATCATGGAGAATGCAAAGATTAACAAGGTAAGAGTCTGATCTATAATAAATTTATAATCTGGACAAACTTTTTCCTTCCAAGCAAAGCCTGGGACAGAACAGAAAACCACCCCTGAGGTTTATGGTCTCTATGCCACAGTGATAGCCCATACAGCCATAGGTATATCACATATTAAGTATAATAACTAAGGTTGAGAGGAAGGAGCATGTCTGATTTAAAAGCATGTTCTCTGGATCAAGATACTTTAGATTCAAAGCCTAGTCTTTGGTTTACTGGGTGTGAGGTTGAACAAGTAAGTTAACCTTTTAATTTCTTGCCTTGTCATCCATAAAATGAGGGTGGTGATGGCACCCACTTCCCAGGGTTGCTGTGAAGTTTAAATGAGTTACTATGTAAAAGTGCTAACATGAGTAATTACTGCTGTTGCTGCTACATTACCATTTCCTGGAATATAGACCCAAAATTCGATTGGAAATTTGACATAGCTTACAGGCATTTAGATCTAAGAATTCTTAGTATCAACTGTTCTACTTTTGTTAGAATTGCCTGGTAGGAAAAAGGGGGATCTGGAACGTGCAACTTTAAATCCTCCAACTTTCCTGTCTCAACTTGATAAAGGTGTATTAACAGGAAAGTTCCTGTGATCCTTGGCTGAAAGCTGCTTGCAGGTGTAATTACTGGGTTCCTTTCTCTTATTAGCAGTGCACACAGGTGCTGATAGCTTCCTTAGGTAGTGTTCACATCTGGAATGCCTTTGATAAAATGTTCACCTCACTGCAGAAATACAAGCTCTTGACTGACTTTGCAAAGTAGAATGTCTATCCTGACATAAATACTCTTCTGTCTCACACTCCAGTTGTCGCTCCCCAGATGCCAAATCTGAAATGTTTCTGTACCCTCACCACACTGGAAGCAATGCTTTGTTGGCTTCATACCAAGCAGCATACCAATTCTAAATTCCAGACCTGTCCTGAGTCCATCCCACCATCTTTTTCTGTGTGCTTTTATTACATTCCTACACTGTGGAACAGGTCAACTCTACCCACCCTTCCCACCCAGCCATTTTTTCACCTTTTTAAAAATATTACTTTTAAATGCTTCCTTATCTTGCCATTCAACTAAGCCCCTAGTTAATTATGCTGAAGCTATGCCAGTTCTGTCCCTAATACAAGCACGAATCTCCCTATCACTGTGTGTTCTTTTACAGGCTATTCAGTGAAAGCTTTCTGTAGTTTCCCAAATGTCTTCAGTTCATTATCAAAGTAATGCAAGAATGATGACCTTCAAGTTCCAGCAAAGAAAACTAGAGTTTAAAATGAGTATAGTAATAGTTTTTATTACCAACTAATGATTTGGAAACAATGACGGTAGCTAACATTGATGCAGCACTGAAAAACCTTTCACCATGTGCTTTACACACACTTTGATCTCATTGAAAAAGATCTAAATAAAATTTCCAATGCACAATGTTCATAAGTAACTCAGAACTGAGCTTCAAGTCCAGATCTAGGCAGTACAGTGAAGGTAAATGTGAGCTCACTATTTCTACTCTAAGGCCTTTCTTCATTTTGCTTTTAAGTTCAATTTAAGAAAAAAAATTTAAGAGTACAGCAAATTGCAGGCATTGCAGGGACTATTCATAGATACTGGGTTTAAAATGGTAAAAATGTGTACAGTGTGGTTTCTTATCAACCCATAGCAATTTCCTTCCTGCATTACAGAGTGTGTTCCATGTCTCTGAAAATGCTTGAGGGAACGGTTCCTACTACCCTGCACTCCACCCACACTTTGCCCCACAATAAAAGAGTCCATCAGACGAAAAAAAAAAAAAAAAAAAAATGTTGGGCAAGTGTCCCCAAAATAGTACCCTCTTGGCAGTCTATTTGCATTACACAATAGCAAGCTGTCCCTTTCTTCATCCCCCTCCAACCCACAGATTCTTCTCCTCCCCCTGTCCCAGGGCATCTACATCCTTTTACTCCTAAGGACCAAAAGTCAGACTTCTAGGTGTATAGGCCTTCTCCCTTCTCCCCTGTACTCAAGAAGTCAAGTCAAACTATGTTCCCTGAAAGTGAAAAGTGTGAGTTCCTCAGTAGTGGCTGACTCTTTACAACTCTATGAACTGTAGCCCACCAGGCTCCTTTGCCCGTGGAATTCTCCAGGCAAGAAGACTAGAGTGGGATGCCATTCCCTTCTCCAGGAGATCTTCCTGACCCAGGGATCAAACTGCGTCTCCTGCATTGCAGGCAGATTCTTTACTGTCTGAGCCACCAAGGAAGCCCCAAGCAATGATCTAAATCACCTTGGCCAACAGAACTCCTTAAGAGTCTACAGATCTTCTCAGAAATACACATACACAAATTTCTCCATAGAGATTCAGGGGGTTCCCAGCGTCTAGAAAAGACCCTGCCCCAGAGGGCTAAGTCCAAATCAAGGCTGATCTTAAAGAATTTACACTCTGTATGTGAACTTGGGACCTGATACTAGGCAAGCACTTAGTGAAAGGAGAAGTGTGAAGACAGGATCTCACGGAAATGCAGGGGAGGGTGAGAGGGTGGCCACCAAAGCAGAGCACTGGCTGACTCCAAGAAGCTCCGTGAGGTGATCTGATCACCTGGGGGCCACTGAGTCCTGAGAATGGCTGTCAGCCTTCTAAACTCAGAGATTGACAGGAGAACAGTTCCCAGAGAAGTCTCCAGTTAAACAGATCCCAGAGACAGCGGTGTCATGAGAGAGAGAGAGACGTATGTACCTGTCACACGGACCAGATAAATACATGTGTGGGTGTGAAGAGTTTGCTGTCTTTCCAATGGCACCATCTCCACAATTGTGATTATCCTGCCGGTGGAGCCATATGCAAGCATAGCCCTTAAACTGGGCTCTGGAATCTTCTCTCACCCTAACATGCTTTCGTTAAATATATTTGATCAATTACAGTCAGATCCTGTTGGCCTGGGAGCCATTTATTCTCCTTAAGACAATTTTGCTTTCCTCTTCTAGCTTCATTAAATATTGGAAAGTTAAAGTGATTCATTTTTTAAAAGCACTTCCCTTAAGATAATCTCTTTTCCCTTATTTTCAAATGTTTCGCGTGAAGAGAATGTTTTGCTACATTTCCAAGCAGTACAATAAGTTGTGCTAAAACAACACGGTTTAACTCCCTGCTGATCTTAACCACACATTCTATTCAAATTTCTGCCTGGGTTGTTTCCTGTTTGCCATTCTTTAGTGCTAAAGAATGATTTCCTAAGTGTCCCCTAAGTTAATTTAACTTCTCCATTTAGGTGAGAAATTCTCAACCTGAATGACCTAATCTTAAACTGGAGGCTTAAAAAAAATGGCCTGCAGAAAGGTTTCTTGTTGCCCAGGTAAGAATTTCTTAAAACTTTAAATTGGTGCCCCAGTTATTTTCACATAGAAGTTCTACTTTTTCTTTAAAATTAAATGAGAAGTTGTGACCATCCTGTACTCATATTCTTGCACTGGAAGAATCAACTGGGGACTAAAAAGATAACACAAATGAATTTATTTACAAAACAGAAACAGACTCACAGACACAGAGAACAAACTCACGTTTATCAAAGGGGAAAGGTGCGGGAGGAACGATAAATGAGGCGGCCGGGAGGAGCAACCCCACGCCTGAGGCCAGGGGCGGCGGCCGGGAGGACCAACCCCACACCTGAGGCCAGGGGCGGCGGCCAGGAGGACCAACCCCACATCCAAGGAGCCGTGGCTGCGCGGGTGCCAGAGGGCCTAGAGGAGCTATCCCACGTTGAAGGTCAGGAAGCGAGGCGGTGAGGAGATACCCCTCGTCCAAGGTAAGGAGCAGTGGCTGTGCTTTGCTGGAGTAGCCGTGAAGAGATACCCCACACCCAAGGTAGGAGAAACCCAAGTAAGATGGTAGGTGTTGCAAGAGGGCATCAGAGGGCAGACACACTGAAACCATACTCACAGAAAACTAGTCAATCTAATCACACTAGGACCACAGCCTTGTCTAACTCAATGAAACTAAGCCATGCCCGTGGGGCGGGTCATGGTGGAGAGATCTGACAGAATGTGGTCCACTGGAGAAGGGAAAGGCAAACCACTTAAGTATTCTTGCCTTGAGAACCCCATGAACAGTATGAAAAGGCAAAATGATAGGATACTGAAAGAGGAACTCCCCAGGTCAGTAGGTGCCCAATATGCTACTGGAGATCAGTGGAGAAATAACTCCAGAAAGAATGAAGGGATGGAGCCAAAGCAAAAACAATACCCAGCTGTGGATGTGACTGATGATAGAAGCAAGGTCCGATGCTGTAAAGAGCAATATTGCATAGGAACCTGGAATGTCAGGTCCATGAATCAAGGCAAATTGGAAGTGGTCAAACAAGAGATGGCAAGAGTGAATGTCGACATTCTAGGAATCAGTGAACTAAAATGGACTGGAATGGGTGAATTTAACTCAGATGACCATTATATCTACTACTGCGGGCAGGAATCCCTCAGAAGAAATGGAGTAGCCATCATGGTCAACAAAAGAGTCCAAAATGCAGTACTTGGATGCAATCTCAAAAACGACAGAATGATCTCTGTTCATTTCCAAGGCAAACCATTCAATATCACAGTAATCCAAGTCTATGCCCCAACCAGTAATGCTGAAGAAGCTGAATTTGAACGGTTCTATGAAGACCTACAAGACCTTTTAGAACTAACACCCGAAAAAGATGTCCTTTTCATTATAGGGGACTGGAATGCAAAAGTAGGAAATCAAGAAACACCTGGAGTAACAGGCAAATTTGGCCTTGGAATACGGAACAAAGCAGGGCAAAGACTAATAGAGTTTTGCCAAGAAAATGCACTGGTCATAGCAAACACCCTCTTCCAACAACACAAGAGAAGACTCTACACATGGACATCACCAGATGGTCAACACCGAAATCAGATTGATTATATTCTTTGCAGCCAAAGATGGAGAAGCTCTATACAGTCAGCAATAACAAGACCAGGAGCTGACTGTGGCTCAGATCATGAACTCCTTATTGCCAAATTCAGACTTAAATTGAAGAAAGTAGGGAAAACCACTAGACCATTCAGGTATGACCTAAATCAAATCCCTTATGATTATACAGTGGAAGTGAGAAATAGATTTAAGGGCCTAGATCTGCTAGATAGAGTGCCTGGTGAACTATGGACGGAGGTTCGTGACATTGTACAGGAGACAGGGATCAAGACCATCCCCATGGAAAAGAAATGCAAAAAAGCAAAATGGCTATCTGGAGAGGCCTTACAAATAGCTGTGAAAAGAAGAGAAGCGAAAAGCAAAGGAGAAAAGGAAAGATATAAGCATCTGAATGCAGAGTTCCAAAGACTAGCAAGGAGAGATATGAAAGCCTTCCAAAATGAACAATGCAAAGAAATGGAGGAAAACAATAGACTAGGAAAGACTAGAGCTCTCCTCAAGAAAATTGGAGATACCAAGGGAACATTCCACGCAAAGATGGGCTCGATAAAGGACAGAAATGATATGGACCTAACAGAAGCAGAAGATATTAAGAAGAGATGGCAAGAATACACAGAAGAACTGTACAAAAAAGATCTTCACGACCCAGATAATCACGATGGTGTGATCACTCACCTAGAGCCAGACATCCTGGAATGTGAAGTCAAGTGGGCCTTAGAAAACATCGCTACGAACAAAGCTAGTGGAGGTGATGGAATTCCAGTTGAGCTCTTTCAAATCCTGAAAGATGATGCTGTGAAAGTGCTGCACTCAATATGCCAGCAAATTTGGAAAACTCAGCAGTGGCCACAGGACTGGAAAAGGTCCGTTTTCATTCCAGTCCCAAAGAAAGGCAATGCCAAAGAATGCTCAAACTACCGCACAATTGCACTCATCTCACACACTAGTAAAGTAATGCTCAAAATTCTCCAAGCCAGGCTTCAGCAATACCTGAACCGTGAACTTCCAGATGTTCAAGCTGGTTTTAGAAAAGGCAGAGGAACCAGAGACCAAATTGCCAACATCCGCTGGATCATGGAAAAAGCAAGACAGTTCCAGAAAAACATCTATTTCTGATTTATTGACTATGCCAAAGCCTTTGACTGTGTGGATCACAATAAACTGTGGAGAATTCTGAGAGAGATGGGAATACCAGACCACCTGATCTGCCTCTTGAGAAATCTACATGCAGGTCAGGAAGCAACAGTTAGAACTGGACATGGAACAATAGACTGGTTCCAAATAGGAAAAGGAGTCCATTAAGGCTGTATATTGTCACCCTGCTTATTTAACTTATATGCAGAGTACATCATGAGAAACGCTGGACTGGAAGAAACACAAGCTGGAATCAAGTTTGCCGGGAGAAATATAAATAACCTCAGATATGCCG
>NW_011494604.1:7613519-7617027 GCF_000754665.1 Bison bison bison | reverse complement strand
GTTTTTCCAGTGGTCATGTATGGATGTGAGAGTTGGACTGTGAAGAAGGCTGAGCACTGAAGAATTGATGCTTTTGAACTGTGGTGTTGGATAAGACTCTTGAGAGTCCCTTGGACTGCAAGGAGATCCAACCAGTCCATTCTAAAGGAGACCAGCCCTGGGTGTTCATTGGAAGGAATGATGCTAAAGCTGAAATTCCAGTACTTTGGCCACCTCATGTGAAGAGTTGACTCATTGGAAAAGACTCTGATGCTGGGAGGGACTGGGGGCAGGAGGAAAAGGGGACGACAGAGGATGAGATGGCTGGATGGCATCACCAACTCGATGGACGTGAGTCTGGGTGAACTCCGGGAGTTGGTGATAGACAGGGAGGCCTGGTGTGCTGCAGTTCATGGGGTTGCAAAGAGTCCAACATGACTGAGCGATTGAACTGAATTGAACTGAACTGAATCAACCCCCTCTTGTATGGACAGAGAATGCAACTTTGGGTGGGACTTTTGGGATTCTAGGACATGTCCTATTAGCCACTGACCAAAAGAGAGTTTGCCAAACCCTTAAAAATCACACTTGCATCTCTCCCCTCCCACAAATAGCAGGCAGACCTCTTGTGACAATCCTAAAGCTAGGGCCCTTGGGCAAAGTCAGGGACAGAGGTCTCTGCCTAGCTGGACATTCCAGGTGGGCAGCAGTCTAGTTCTGGAAGGAGGAAGAACAAACGTGTTTGGAGCTTCAGTGTCCTTCAACATAATCAGGGTTTCCTTTTCTCAGACCAGGAGGCTGCCAGCATGGGCTGTGGAAACACCTCCTTGTCAGGCCAGTTAGCTGACAGAAAAGCAACTTGTCCCACCCATTAGTGACAGTCTGCCCTGTAGATAATTGTCCTTCCAAACTTGGCTAAAGCTCATGAGACATACAGTTTGTATAAATAATAACTTGTCATTGTGCACCAGTCACCTTAAATATCTATTTTTTCACACTCTGCTTTAATCCTCACAACCCTACAAAGAAGGTAATATCATCTGGAGGTGAGATTAAGAAAGGTAAGGTTCAGGGAGGTTAAGGAAAGTCCTCAGAGTCACCCAGCTGGTAGGCAACAGAGAAAAGTCTTTCCACCAATAGGGTTACCTCTCATGAAGACACTCCCACCCCTGCCCTCTGATAGTCTCATCTGGCGGGGGATAGTGCTTGAATCCTTGCTGATTATTCACATTTGAGCTAATGGATGCACCACCCAGACAGGTTCTTAGGCTCCTCTTAAACAGGTTTTCACAAGCTTCAAACGGCAGAGAGAGAGGAAATAGGACAGAGGGACACCACCCAGCAACCAGACAGTGGTTTCTACAATCAACATCGTTTTCTGGTCTGGTAATATTGGGCAAGATGCATTTTCTAGATTTCCGTGTGATGCTGAAATGAAAACTTTCCTTATTGGTGATGTCTGAGTAGTGTTAAGACCAGTAGGCCTCAGATAGATCAGTATCTGAGATACCATCCCATCTGGGAAGCCTCCTCAGTGCACAGAAGAGAGACTCAGACAGCAGAGTGGGGGCAAACACCACATGTAAAGACCAAACTCTGAGTTCAAGACCTGTTTCTGCTACTTACTAATGTTAGCATCTGGAAGTCACTACCCCACCTAAATAATGATAATAATAATGCCTGCATCACAAAACTGTTATTGACAAGGAAATGGGATAACAGTGGCAAACACACGATTTAAATAGAAGTTGTTCTCATTAAAAGGGCTGTTAGAGTTCAGGTTAATTGATAAACCCTCAGAGATGCTCTAACATGGCTGCCCGCCCCCCATTATCACTCAGATCTCAGCTTCCCCAACCACACAGTCTAAAGAAGCTATCCAGTCATGCTCTTCCCATCATCCTTTTTAAATCTCTACAAGCCCCTATTTTTATCTGATATTTTTTTATTTGTTTATTTTTTTCATGATAGGTTCCCAGAATGTAAGTTTCACAGGAGCAGAGCTTCTGTCTGTCTTGTTCATTGCTGAATCCCTGGTACACAGCAGAATACGTCCTGGAACAAAATAGGCCCTCTAATACTTTTTTGAGTGAACAAATGGCTCTGATAACATTATTAAATATTACTAGACTGCTAAACAGAGATGCCAAGAATTACAATTCCAGACTGTTAGCATGTGGTGAATCTTAGCAAACATCCAGTCAAGTATCATTTTTCAAGAGGAGAAATCTGAGACCATAGGAGAATTCTCAAACAAGGGCACACACAGAGAAAGCGTAGGAAAAAAGCAATGATCTCCTTCCGAAGTCACAGTTCCACTCTCGATCAGTGGAGAATTTATCTTGACAATAGATTGTATCCTCAAGGATTCTTGTTGGCCTTTATCCCCAGATATGATTGTCACTTACCATAGGATATTATAAAGGAAAGATGGGGGAAGTATGCTCTATGAACTCTGAGAGAAGTAAGGGTCAGAGATACTCCTGCATTTCTTTCACAATATGAAACACCCAGACTTCCAATTAAGCAAACCCTACTTCCTGGGTAAGCCTGTTTCATTTTCAGACAACCTTACTAATGATTACATCATGTACCAGAAAGTGGGCTGAAACCCAGAAGCTGGTATTCTGAACTCAAACATTTTCCTCTCAAACTGAACAATTCCATTTCTGTCTGTTAAAACAATATAAAATCAGTATAAATATATTGATCTTCCATTACAGGTACATGCCTAAACAAGGTCGTCTATAGACAAAAATAATTTGGAAAAGCATCATTCTGAAAATTACAAAGCTCTCTTGTTGAGATGGCCTGAAATCTTTTCCATACAGAGCAGGTGGGTGGAAAGCATGCCTATAATCACTGCTGCTGCTGCTGCTGCTGCTAAGTCACTTTAGTCGTGTCCAACTCTGTGCGACCCCATAGACGGCGGCCCACCAGGCTCCCCATCCCTGGGATTCTCCAGGCAAGAACACTGGAGTGGGTTGCCATTTCCTTCTCCAGTGCATGAAAGTGAAAAGTGAAAGTGAAGTTGCTCAGTCATGTCTGACTCCTAGTGACCCCATGGACTGCAGCCCACCAGGCTCCTCTGTCCATGGGATTTTCCAGGCCAGAGTACTGGAGTCGGGTGCCATTGCCTTCTCCGGCCTATAATCACTACTTACCACCTTTTTAGAATCAGCTCTTTCTTAACATTGCTGTGCTATCCAGCCTGCATATCTTCCACTGGTAAGAACCTTCTCTGCAGAAATGTATGCATGTGTGTACCAGAAGACATGAATATTAAAAAAATCAAAGCTGGAAGCAATCCAAAAGTCCATCAACAATGAAACTGACATTTTTAAAGTATAGTCTTATAATGATCTGTTCTGATACAATTCTAAAGGAGATCAGTCCTGGGTGTTCTTTGGAAAGACTGATGCGAAAGCTGCAACTCCAGTACTTTGGCTACCTCATGCGAAGAGTTGACTCATTAGAAAAGACTCTGATGCTGGGAGGGATTGGGGGCAGGAGGAAAAGGGGACGACAG
>NW_011494604.1:7606552-7613408 GCF_000754665.1 Bison bison bison | reverse complement strand
AGTGAACTCCAGGAGTTGGTGATGAACAGGGAGGCCTGGCGTGCTGCGATTCATGGGGTTGCAAAGAGCCGGACATGACTGAGCGACTGAACTGAACTGAACTGATACAATGAAAATGAATAAACTCTAATTTTATGCAATAATATGGATATGTCTCAAAAATAAACAGAAGAAGCAAAACACAAAAGAGTATAATCAATGTGATTTAACTAAATAAGTTTCAAAAATATTGTCATGGAATGATTAGAAAAAAAATTTTAAAGGTAAGAAAATAAGAATTACAGAAAGCAAAAGGTTATTTCTATATTGGGTGACAGAGATGGGTTATGGTTAAGGACGGCCTCAGAAAAACATCTGGAATGCTAGCAGTGTTCTGTCTTCTGACTTACACAATGGTTTTGATTTACTATTAATTGGTTGTACACTTTTTTTTCACATTTATTTGACAGCTTTTAAAATGATTGGTTTCTGCTTTTGCCTATGGAAGCTGTGAAAGCTTGTTGGACATACAAATCCTTGGACCCATAGTGATAATTCTTAAGAGTCATAGGTTTGCAAACACCAATGCCGAGGGGAAAGCACTGGCTTAGAAATAGGGAATCCTGGGCTCTAGTATAAACCTTGATTCTATTAAGTAATTCCTTTCCCCAGTCTGGGCCTCAGTTTCACTCTGTCACAGAGGTGATGGAATTATATGATCTCTCAAGTCCCTCTAAATTTTGATATTTGTAGTACTTATAACAATAGGAACCGCACAAATATCACTTATATGATCAGCTTGCAGTCCCCTCATAGGTGTACATTATGGTTATAAATTCCTTTCATGGAAATGCCTGCCTCCACTTCATAGCTGCCCATGTGGCCTTCACTCAAGCTTCAACATTCCTTTAAGGGAAAAACAGAGGGTGTTTCCTACGGTACCATTTGTGCAAATTACTGCCAACATATTCTGCAGACCACTTGCCTGAGACTGTCAGACAGCCCTCTGAAAGAGGGAGCACGCCACATGCAAAAAGCCCCATGCCTGGCCCCAAGGATGGGGGCTGGCACACCACCCCATTGTGACATTGTGTGACTTCCTGGCCACTGTGCCTTATTCATCAACTGAGCATCTTAATTCCCCAGTGTGACAAAACTACATTATTCATTTCCATAACTGGTATTCAGACTTGAGCACTTCCTTAGGGAAGGGTTCCCGCAATTCTGTAAGATGGCACCATCATGCCATGAGGCATGATTCTGGTTTTGACTGACAGAAAAGAGGCTTCCTAATCTGCTGGAGAATTTCAAGCAATTAATGGACCAAAGTGGCAATTGATGAAGTTAGGCTGGGTGATAGGGAAATGAGTGACCACAATAAAAATGGAAAGTTTAGAAGAGTAGTGGAACAAAAGGGAGGCCAGAATTTCTAGTTTGTTGAAATATCCTGGAATGCCACACCCAACTAAAGGGTAATTCAGTGCACTTAAGCTGGGCCAGATAGTTATGACATAATTGCAGGTATTTGTTTTATGCCTTTGCTATTACAGAAGCAATACTTGTTCATTTTAAATCAGAAAAGAAAAATATAGTTTTAAATCCCCACAATCCAGAGTCACAGTTAACAACTTACTGCATACAGGTTTCTTTGATTAAAATGAAATTGTACTATAAATACTCTTTTATAATTTGCTTTTTCAATCACTAGCCTCTATTTCTCCATGTCTATGAGTTTTTAATCTCAACTACAATGCAAATTATATTCAGATTTTTCAATGGCTCCACTAATGTCCGCTACAACTGTTTTTTCCCCAAACTGGAGTGGCATTATCCTGTTTCTTAATCTTGATGATAATTAATAGATTTTTCACCTTATAGTTCAGCTTTCCTGGTCGTTCAGATGGTAAAGAATTTGCCTGCAATGCAGGAGACCCGGGTTTGATCTCTGGGCCAGGAAGATCCCCTGGAGAAGGAAATGGCAACCCACTCCAATATTCTTGCCTGGAGAATTCCAAAGACAAAGGAGCCTGGCAGGCTACAGTCCATGGGGTCCCAAAGAGTCGGACACAACTGAGTGACTAACACACACACACACACACTGCTTGTAACTATCCATTGCTGCTAAGTCGCTTCAGTCGCGTCCGACTCTGTGTGACCCCATAGACGGCAGCCCACCAGGATGCCCCGTCCCTGGGATTCTCCAGGCAAGAACACTGGAGTGGGTTGCCATTTCCTTCTCCAATGCATGAAAGTGAAAAGTGGAAGTGAAGTCGCTCAGTCATGTCCAACCCTCAGCGACCCCATGGACTGCAGCCTTCCAGGCTCCTCCATCCATGAGATTTTCCAGGCAAGAGTACTGGAGTGGGGTGCCATTGCCTTCTCCAAACTATCCATTAAGCTGTATAAAAATATTTCATGTGCTTTTATATAGGTACTATATAATATCTAACAATAGAAGAAAAGGGGAAATGTCACATACTCTTATATGTTCACCATTGTACTTTTGCTGGTTCATTTAATCTAGTTCTTGCCCTATTTCATGATAATAACTTATGAAACAGACAGTGCTTCTGCAACAGTTCAAATGCTAATAGCTACATTTCCACTGATATCAGATGTTACACAAAGACAACCGAAAAATGACCTAATCTTCAGCTCATTTTATTTTAATAGATTTTTTTAAGAAAAATAACATCTATCCCACAAAGAAATGGTAAAAAAAGTTTTGTTTATAAAGAACTTGCTCATTTCACAATATATACATACCAAATCATCACATTATACACCTTAAACTTACACAGTGTTGTATGTAAGTATGTATCAATAAAGCTGGGGAAAAAACTGTCTATGAGCAAGAAAGAAAAAAAGAACAGAATTTTTGTTTTGTTATTTTGCATTTTAATAAAAATAGAGGTATAATTTTATGTCATACTTAAATTAGCTTGACTATGTGTGTGTTAGCTGCTCAGTCGTGCCCGACTCTTAGCGACCCCATGGACTGCAGTCCACCAGGCTCCTCGGTCCATGGGATTTTTCAGGCAAGGATACTGGAGTGGTATGCCATTTCCTTCTCCAATTTGACTATAAACCAAACCAAAAAAGACATTTCCTTAGCACAGTGCTTCTAAATCTTTTTTCTACAGTGAGACTCATTGAAAAATGATACTATTTTCATAGTGCAAATCAGATAAGTAGGTGAGGCTGCTTAAAGCTGGAAGGAATCAATATTTCAGCCTTCCCCTAAGAACGCCTATAATCTATCTCTAGCACCCCAGTGCCATCCGTGACATACTACTGGGAAGCCTTGCCTTAACCTATATTCATAGTAGAACAACACCTTCTTTTCTCTTATTTCTCTCAGTCTAATCAGAGTCATAATAGGCAAAGTTGTATTTAAAATGAGTATGTCCTACAACTACACATCATTCCTAGAAATACCCTCTTACCTATCAGCATGGCTTTATTCAAGCAGGGTTTTTCTTTGTTTTTACTTTGCAAATGCCAGCCCCTATCTTGTTGTTCCTTCTCTAGGGAAAATAAAATCCTACCAATCTTTAAATAAATAGATTTTATTCAAATAAAACTTTCTCTATGAAGTCTCCTCAATCAGAATTCATCACAAATTTAAAATGAAATTTAAAACCCTCTTCTCTTTCTGAATTACCACCACCACTACACAACCAGTTACATGACTCAGAAATCTAGGGATTCCCTTGAATATTCTGCCCCCTCCTCCCTCAACATCTAACTAGTTCAAAGACCACGGACTGTGTTTCCTAGATTTTTCTCAAACTGGTCTCCTGTGCTCCATCCCTGATATATCTCTCTGCTTAGTTCAACCTCTATGCTCACTAGAATCACAAGAGCCCCCATTTAGGTTCAACGTGCACCTACAATATTGTTCACACTCTACCTTCCCAAAGCAGACATCTGCTTTCAATTTCTTACTAGAGTAACAAGCCATCCCAGTTTGTCAAGGACTGAGGGGTTTTTCAGGATGCGGGCTTTCAGTGCTAGTGACCAGAAGGTCCAGCCAAACCACTGCGGTTGGTCACCTTCTTAGAACCCTTCATTCCTTTTAGAATGGCAAGCAAAGCCATTCCTAACCTTCCCCACACCATCTTCTCAGCCTCATCTCTCTCTGTTCTTCCTGTCCCACTCCAGCAGATACATGGCACTCCAACTTTGCCAAACTACATTCAGTTCTCCAAATGGAATGTGCTCTGTCTCTTTACACCTCAGTACCTTTGTGCATTGTGTCTCCTTGATTTAGAATGTTCTTCACCTTATCTGGGATTACTGGTAAACTCCTTTTTGTCCATCTCGATTATCTTCTTTGGCAATTTTTCACTGAAATCATCTAGGAGTTGGCTGTTGCTTCCTCTATGTTCCCACAGTATCTTGCTCTCATAACACTAGCCCACTGAAATCCCTAGGCCCTATGACTTTTCTTTGTAGCCCTAATACCAAGCACAAGAACATTGCACAGGAGGCAGTGATCAAAACCATCCCCAAGAAAAAGAAATGCAAAAGGGTAAAATGGTTGTCTGAGGAGGCCTTAAATAGCCGAGAAAAGAGGAGAAGTGAAAGGCAAAGGAGAAAAGGAAAGTTATGTCCACCTGAAGGCAGAGTTCCAGAGAATAGCAAGGAGAGATAAGGAAGCCTTCCTGAGTGAACAATGCAAAGGAATAGAGAAAAACAATAGAATGGGAAAGACTAGATACATCTTCAAGAAAATTAGAGAAACCAAGGGAACATTTCATGCAAAGATGGGCACAATAAAGGACAGAAATGGTATAGACCTAACAAAAACAGAAGATATTAAGAAGAGGTGGCAAGAATACACAGAAGAACTATACAAAAAAGATCTTAATGACCCAGATAATCAGGATGGTGTGATCACTCACCTAGAGCCGGACATCCTGGAATGTGAGGTCAAGTGGGCCTTAGGAAGCGTCCCTACGAACAAAGCTAGTGGAGGTGGGATTTCAGCTGAGCTCTTTCAAATCCTGAAAGATGATGCTGTGAAAGAGCTGCACTCAATATGCCAGCAAATTTGGAAAACTCAGCAGTGGCCACAGGACTGGAAAAGATCAGTTTTTATTCCAGTCACAAAGAAAGGCAATGCAAAGGAGTGTTCAAACTACCATACAATTGCACCCATCTCACACACTAGCAAAGTAATGCTCAAAATTCTCCAAGCTAGGTTGTACGTGAACCGAGAACGTCCAGATGTTCAAGCTGGATTTATAAAAGGCAGAGGAACCAGATATCAATTTGCCAACATCCACTGGATTATAGAAAAAGCAAGAGAATTCCAGAAAAACATCTACTTCTGCCTCATTGATTATGCTAAAGGCTTTGACTGTATGGATCACAACAAACTGTGGAAAATTCTGAAAGAGATGGGAATACCAGACCACCTGACCTGCTTCCTGAGAAATCTGTATGCTAGACGAGAAGCAACAGTTAGAACCAGATGTGGAACAACAGACTGGTTCCAAATTGGGAAAGAAGTACATCAAGGCTGTGTATGGTCACCCTGCTTATTTAACTTATATGCAGAGCACATCATGAGAAATGCTGGTCTGCATGAAGCACAAGCTGGAATCAAGATTGCTGGGAGAAATATCAATAACCTCAGCTATGCAGATGACACCACTCTTATGGCAGAAAGTGAAGAACAAAAGAGCCTCTTGATGAAAATGAAAGAGGAGAGTGAAAAAGCTGGCTTAAAACTCAACATTCAAAAAACTAAGATCAGGGCGTCCGGTCCCATCACTTCATGGCAAATAGATGGGGAAACAATGGAAACAGTGACAGATTTCATTTTCTGGGGTTCCAAAATCACCACAGATAGTGACTGCAGCCTTGAAGTTGAAAGACTCTTGCCTCTTGGAAGAAAAACTATGACAAACCTAGACAGCATATTAAAAAGTAAAGACATTACTTTGCCAACAAAGGTCCATCTAGTCAAAGCTATGGGTTTTCCGGTAGTCATGTATGGATATGAGAGTCAGACCAAAGAGAAAGCTGAGCACCAAAGAATTGATGCTTTTGAATTGTGTTGGAAAAGACTCTTGAGAGTCCCTTAGACTGCAAGGAGATCCAACCAGCCAATCTGAAAGGAAATCAATCTTGAATATTCATTGGAAGGACTGATGCTGAAGCTGAAGCTCCAATACTTTGGCCACCTGATGAGAAAAACTTACTCATTGAAAAGACCCTCCTGTTTGCAAAGACTAAAGGCAGGAAGAGAAGGGGATGACAGAAGATGAGATGGTTGGATGGCATTACCAGCTCAATGGACATGAGTTTGAGCAAGCTCCAGGAGATGGTGAAGGACAGGGATGCCTGGCATGCTGTAGTCAATGGGGTCACAAAGAGTCGGATATGACTGAGCGACTGAACAACAACAACAAAGCACAGGGACCCGTACACAATAAGTGCTCAGTAAAGAAGGAAGGAATGAAGAAAGGAAGGAAGGAAGAAAAGGCATTTCCTTAGATCACTTTACCTTCTGTGTATAACTAATATTCGGATTAGCTGAATAAAATGTTTGCCTCTTCCATTAAAACATTAGCTTGTTGAAGGCTTTATCTATCCCTATAGCATGCACTTCCAGGTGTCAGTGAACTTCCAGATGTTAAAGCTGGTTTTAGAAAAGGCAGAAGAACCAGAGATCAAATTGCCAACATCTGCTGGATCATCAAAAAAGCAAGAGAGTTCCAGAAAAACATCTATTTCAGCTTTATTGACTATGCCAAAGCCTTTGACTGTTTGGATCACAATAAACTGTGGAAAATTCTGAAAGAGATGGGAATACCAGACCACCTGACCTGCCTCTTGAGAAATCTGTATGCAGGTCAGGAAGCAA
>NW_011494604.1:7571111-7606334 GCF_000754665.1 Bison bison bison | reverse complement strand
TGGACATGGAACAACAGACTGGTTCCAAATAGGGAAAGGAGTACGTCAAAGCTGTATATTGTCACCCTGCTTATTTAACTTATATGCAGATTCAGTTCAGTTCACTTCAGTCGCTCAGTCGTGTCCGACTCTTTGCGACCCCATGAATTGCAGCACGCCAGGCCTCCCTGTCCATCACCAACTCCCGGAGTTCACTCAGACTCACATCCATTGAGTCAGTGATGCCATCCAGCCATCTCATCCTCTGTCGTCCCCTTCTCCTCCTGTCCCCAATCCCTCCCAGCATCAGAGTCTTTTCCAATGAGTCAACTCTTCTCATGAGGTGGCCAAAGTACTGGAGTTTCAGCTTTAGCATCATTCCTTCCAAAGAACACCCAGGACTGATCTCCTTTAGAATGGACTGGTTGGATCTCCTTGCAGTCCAAAGGACTCTCAAGAGTCTTCTCCAACACAACAGTTCAAAAGCATCAATTACATCATGAGAAACACTGGGCTGGATGAAGCACAAGCTGGAATCAAGATTGCTGGGAGAAATACCAATAACCTCAGATATGCAGATGACACCACCCTTATGGCAGAAAGTGTAGAAGAACTAAAATGGCTCTTGATGAAAATGAAAGAAGAGACTGAAAAAGTTGGCTTAAAGCTCAACATTCAGAAAACTAATATCATGGCATCCAGTCCCATCATTTCGTGGCAAGTAGCTGGAGAAACAGTGGAAACAGTGGCAGACTTTATTTTGGGGGGCTCCAAAATCACTGCAGCCATGAGATAAAAAGACGCTTACTCCTTGGAAGAAAAGTTATGACCAACCTAGACAGCGTATAAAAAGCAAAGACATTACTTTGCCAACAATGGTCCATGTAGTCAAGGCTATGGTTTTTCCAGTAGTCATGTATGGATGTGAGAGTTGGACTATAAAGAAAGCTGAGCGCCGAAGAATTGGCTTTTGAATTGTGGTGTTGGAGAAGACTCTTGAGAGTCCCTTGGACTGCAAAGAGATCCAACCAGTCAATCTGAAAGGAAATCAATCCTGAATATTCATTGGAAGGACTGATGCTGAAGCTGAAGATCCAATACTTTGGCCATCTGATGCAAAGAACTGACTCATTTGAAAAGACCCTGGTGCTGGGAAAGATTGAAGGAAAGAGGAGAAGGGCACGACAGAGGGTGAGATGGTTGGATGGCATCACCGACTCAATGGACATGAGTTTGAGTAAACTCCAGGAGTTGGTGATGGACAGGGAGGCCTGGCATGCTGCAGTCCATGGGGTCTCAAAGAGTCGGACATAACTGAGTGACTGAACTGAACTGAACTGATAGCATGCACACTGCAGAGATTCATTATATTTATCAATTGGTGTTGCTTATCTATTGTCTAAGTCTGAGAAAAAATGGGTGACATGAAGTTCTTTGAAAGCAGATTGTTTACCAGCTGAGCCACAGGGGAAGCCCAAGAATACTGGAATGGGTAGCCTATCCCTTCTCCAGCAGATCTTCCTGACCCAAGAATTGAACCAGGGTCTGCTGCATTGCAGGCGGATTCTTTACCAACTGAACTATGAGGTAAGCCCATTTTAAAATAAAGTCATAATATAATATTTTCTTTAAAAGCAACTGAGACTTTTACTTCTGGAAACATGGAGTAGACTTACTTTCCCCTATTTTCCCCAATAAGTTCAACTAAAATCTGTGAACATTATATAGAAAACAAACATAAGAAGACTGAATGATGGAGAAAAGGCAGACTGACTACAAAACTTAGGAACCAAGGAACCAGTGACACAGTAGTGAGTTCCCTGGGTTTTCTCTTTGCCTTATCTATGGCTTGGAGCAAAAGAGACTGACAGTGGGAGAAGACACACACACACACACACACACACACACACACACACACACACACGGAAAGCCTTATCTCTCTATCTAAATGGCCAGGAAAGAATTCAAAGTCCACACACAAAAAACTGGCCCCACCCCACCTATACCAGCAAAAGCCAAATTCAGAGTCTAGACTATTCTTCTCCATGTGTAAAGAAGGAACCTTATCCCCCAGCAGGAATGATGACACATAAGCTTAAATAATGGAGCCAAGACTTTCATTTCCAGCAAGTAGTAGCAAGCACCCTTTTCCCTGTGGCATCAGTGGAAACCATGTGGAGCCTGGACTACCACTCCCACCGATCAAGTAACAAGGCTCACCTTCTCCTCCTCCATGCTGGGGTGCTGTCAGATGAAGACTATGGAGAATCAGAGCTTTTTACTATCACCTAGCAGTGGTAAGACTCCCTTCCATGGCATCAGTGGAGGCCATGAGGAGAAGAGCAATGAGGCACTTCTAATTCTCTAAGCCAGAGAGTTATCAGTGGAGCTTAGTGGCACTGAAACTCTCACCCTCAACCAGCAATAATGAGAAGCATTCCCCTCCTCAAGTGTCAGTGGCGGTTGAGTTAGGTTACCTGACTTTCCCACTAACTGGCAGTAATGAGCTAGTGCCCTACTCTTCCTCTGCTGGAAGAGTTTGGTAACAGAAGTGGACTAAGATATAAGTTTTAAATAAGATCCAGAGTTTGTAACATAATACCTACGATTTTACTTTTTAAAAGTCATGCCAAAAAGAATAAGAACTCAAACTGAATGAATAAACACAATCAATAGATGCCAAACCAAGATAACAGAGACGTTAAAATAATCTGATAAAGGTTTTAAAGCCATCGTAAAAATACTTTGAGGAGCAACTACAGTCAAACAGAAAACAAATGAAAAAAAAAGAATATCTCAGCAAGAAGTAGAATATCAAAGTAGAGCCAAATAGAAACTTTAGAAGTGAATAATACAATGCCTAAAATTTAAAAAAAAAAAAAAAAACGGAAAATTTCAAAGGATGGGCTCAATAGTAGAATGGAGGGACAAGAAATAATCTGTGAAATGAAAGATTAATAAAAGTGGCCCAAACTGAACTACAGAGATAAAATAGTCTTAAAAATGCTGAATAGAGCCATATGACCTGTGAAACTATAACAAAAGATCTCATTATTCATATCATTAGAAGGATAATAGATAATTTGAATAACCCTAGAACTATCAAGAAAATGGAATTTATACCTTTTAAATATCTAAAATATCTAAGGCCAGGTGGTTTCCCTGAAAAATTTTATTAAACATTTAAAGAACAATTAACATCAATTCTTCACAATTTCTTTCAGGAAATGAAAAAAAGATGAAACATTCCCTAATGCATTTTATGAAGCAAGTGTTATCCTGATAACAAAACTAGACAGACAGTATTTTTAAAAAGAGAGGAAGGAAGGAAAAAGAAAGCAATCAAACTATAGACCAATACCCCTCAGAAATATAGAAGTTCTAAGTGAAATATTAACAAAGAAAAATCAGCAATACGCTAAAAAGAATTATGCAATGTTATCAAGTGGTATATTACAAGGATACAAGACTGCTTCAACATTCATAAATCAATCAATGTAATCCATCATGTTAAGAGAGTTAAAAAAAAAAAAACAGAATCAGATCAATCAATGCAGAAAATATATTTGATAAAAGTTCACACCCATTCATGATTAAAAACTCTCAGAGAAATAAGAATAAAAGGGAATTTCCTCAATTTAACAAAAAGCATCTTAAAAACATATAGGTAGCAATATATTTAATGATGACAGACAATGTTTTCTCCATAAGATCAGGAACAAGACAATGTGTCTATTCTTTCCACCTTATTCAACACAGTACTAGAGTTGCAGTTCGACAAGAAAACGAAATAAACAGCTTACAGAAATAAAAATCATTTTTACGTTATATGGCAAGATTTTCTATATAGAAAATTCCAAGAAATCTATAAGAAATAATCTCTTAGAATTGATAAATGAGTTCACCACATTCACAAGATACAGGCTAAACACTCAAAAATCACCTGTATTTCTATATTTCAGTAATAAACACAAGAACACCAAAAATAAAAATATAAGACAACTTGCAATCATTAAAAAAAAAATGAAATACTTAGGTGTAAATATAACAAGATATGTACAAAACTTGTATATTGAAAACTACAAAATGGTAATGAAATAAAGCAAAGAAGATCTAAATAAATGGAAAGACGTCATGTTGATTGTTTGGATAATTCAAAATAGTGAAAATTTTAATTCCCTACAAATTGATATACAGATTTAATACAATTTCTATCAAATTTTCAATAAGAATTTTTTGTAGATATAAATAACATTATTCTAAGATTTGGAATATGGAAATGCAAATGAACTACAATAGCCAAAACAATTTTGAAAAATAAGAATTAAGTGGGATTTCAAAATTTATTATATAGTTACTTTAATCGAGACAGTGAATGTAGCATTGGCACATAGCTCAGTGAAACAGAATAGAAATCAAGAAATAGGCCCATACAAATATGCCCAATTGACTGTTGGCAAGTATGCAAAAGTGATTTAATGGAGAAAAATAGCCTTTTCAATAAATGGAACAGGAGAAATTGGATATCCATAGGCCAAAAATGATCCTCAATGTAATTCTCATACCTTGTACAAAAATTAACCCTCAATTGATTACACACTTATATGTAAAACATAAAACTTAAAGAACAAAAGTAGGAAAATATTTTGGGACCTATGGTTACCCAAAGAATTCTTAGACTTAACTTCAAAAGCACAATCCATCAAAGGAAAAAAAATGATAAATTGGACTTCATTAAAACTTTAAACTTTTGCTCTGTGAAAACTTTTGCCTGTTAAGAGGATAAGAGTCTATTGACTTAGAGAAAATATTTGCAAGCCACACACCTGACAAAGGACTAGTATCTAGAATGTATAAAGATCCCTCTAAGCTCAACAGTAGAAACAAACAATTCAATTAGATAAGACAAGGGACCTGAAGATGTAGATGGCTAATAAGCTATGGTTTTTCCAGTAGTCATGTATGGATATGAGAGTTGGACCATAAAGAAGGCTGAATGTCAAAGAACTGATGCTTCTGAACTGTGGTGTTGGAGAAGACTCTTGAGAGTCCCTTGGACTGCAAGGAGATCAAAGCAGTCAATCCTAAAGGAAATCAATCCTGAATATTCTTTGGAAGGACTGATGCTAAAGCTGAAGCTTGTATACTTTGGCCACTTCAGCCACAAGAGCCGGCTCACTGGAAAAGACCCTGGTGCTGGGAAAGATTGAAGGCAGGAGAAGGGGATAACAGAGGACGAGATGGTTAGATGGCATCACTGACTCTATGGACATGAGTTTGAGCAAGCTCTGGGAGATGGTGAAGGACAGGGAAGCCTGGAGTGCAATGGTCCATGGGGTCGAAAAGAGTCGGACATGACTGAGCGACTGAATAACAACAATAAGCACACAAAAAGATGTTCAAAATCAATAGCCATTAGGGAAATGGCAAACTAAAACCAGAGTGAGGTATCACTACACACCTATCAGAATAGTTAAAAAAAGATAGTGACAATAGGAAATGCTGATGAGAATGTAAAGAACCTAGATCATTCAGACATTGCGGTACAGCCATTCTAAAAAACAATTTGGTACTTTTGTTAAAAAAAAGAAACATGTAACTTATATACAGCCCAGAAAATGTTTTCCTGAACATTTATTCCTGAGAAATGAAAAGTTACTTTCACACAAAAGCTTATACACAAATATTTATAGAAAGCTTTATTCATAACAGCCTACTACTGGAAATGACTCAGATGACCTTCAATGGATGAATGGTTAAATAAAACATGGCACCGTGGAAAACCAGGGAACACTAATCAGCAATAAGGAAAGAATGAACTCCTGGTACACACGACAACCTGGATCAATTTCCAGAGAAATAGAGTGAATTAAAAAGTCAATCTCAAAGTTTGTATATTGTATGACTACATTTATATAACAGTCTTGAGATGACAAAATTATTGAAATAAGGAACAGATTAGTGGTTGCCAGAAAATAAGGAGGGAGTGCAGATAAAAAAGAAATGGACGCGGCTATAAAAAGGCAAATGAAGGATCTCTTGGGTAATGGAAATATTCTGTACCTTGATCATATCAATGTCAATTTCCTGATTGTGAGACTGTATTATAGTTTTACAAGATATTATCAATGGTACACAGAATTTCTCTGCATTATTTCTTACAACTTCATATGAACCTACAATTATCTTTACCAAAGGAAAAAAAAATTGCTTTAAATGACTATGTCAGACTAGACTATTTCTGAGTAATTTTCTATACTTGAAATTCCATGATTTGAGGGGTCTAAGGATCCATTTGACTCTTGGCTATAAATGGCTACACTATGTCCAGCAGGCAAATCTTACAGATCTGGGCCCCGTGTTCATGCTAGTAAGAGTCTAAGCAACCTCAAATGAGGACAGGTATGAAACTGAACCAGACAGATCTTACACATTTACATCTACCTAGAGATGGAAGAAACAGAGGCCAGACAAGGGACATTTCTCACACAAAATGAATGATTAATGGAAGTATTTGTATTAGAAAGATCCTGGACTTCTAAACAGGCCCTTTCAACTAGAAGAGTTTGTAAATATCTACTGCTCTCACGGACAGCCTGTCCAAACCCTTAAACACCACCCAACCCCAGGCCTTTTGGAACTCTACTAAACCAGTACTGGTGGAAACCAGTATTGGTGGATAAAGAAAATGTGGGCAATCTTAACAAGTAACATTTTACTATGGCAGTGAAGGAAAAGTTGTTCTTTAAAAAAAAAAAAAAAGAAAAGAAAAGAAAGGAAAAGAGCTTTTCTGTAAAGTACCAGATAGAAAATATTTCCAGCTTTGTGGGCTATATGAACTCCCTCACAACTACTCTGTTCTGCTGAGTATGGCAAAAGCAGCTAGAGGCAATCTATAAACAAAAGCAGGGATCTGTTTTCCAACAAAACTCTATTTCTAAAACAATCAGTGAGCCAGATTTTACCCACAGTCCATAGTGTGGAGACCGCCGCCATAGCAGACCATCAGAAACATTTAATGGTTGCACCTGTAGAGACAGTACCTACCTAATAGGGTTTTTATAAATTCAAAATGAAGTATCACTTGAAAAAGTGCTTATGAAAGGACATAGGTCCAAGTACATAGTCAATAAATGCTACTGTTACAATTATTAGGCAAGAATTATAAGTACTTTTTTTTAACCCCTTTTCTGTTTGTCCATCTCTATTTCCCTCAGACTTTAATTGTAAAAATGAGATCACCAGGTAACATTTAACCTAACACATGTTTTATGCTCTACAGAATACACACAACGCTTTGTCTAACTTATTGATTTCTTTCCTGGATTAAAAGGAGTAAGAATGACAACTTAAGTAGTTAAAGAATGACTGATTCTTCAAACAGAGAAGGAGAAATATCGTATGACATCATTTACATGTGGAATCTAAAAATAAATAATACAAATGAACTTACAAAACAGAAAGAGACTCACAGATTTCAAGAAGGAGCTTACAGTTGCCAGGTGTGAGGATGGGAAGGATAGAGCAAAGGATAATTAGGGAGCTTGGGATGAACATGTACACACTGTTATATTTAAAATGGATAACCAACAAGGACCTATTTTATAGTATGTGGAACTCTGCTCAGTGTTATGTGGCAGCCTGAATGGGATGGGAGACTGGGGGAGAATGGATACATGAAAATGTACAGCTGAGTTCCTTTGCTGTTCACCTGAAACTATCACAGCATTGTTTGTTAATAAGCTATACCTAATGCAATATAAAAAGTTTAAATTAAAAGAAGAAAGAGTGACTTTAACCACAGCACTGTTGTTGTTCAGTTTCTAAGTTGTGTCCAGTTCTTTGCCACCCCGTGGACTGCAGCACATCAGGCTCAGCTGTCCTCCACTATTTCCCAGAATTTGCTCATATTCATGTCCACTGAGTCAGTGATGCTATCTAACCATCACGTCCTCTGCCGACCCCTTCTCCTTTTACCTTCAATCTTTTCCAGCATCAGAGTCTTTTCAAATGAGTCAGCTCTCCCCATCAAGTGGCCAAAGTACTGGACCTTCACCTTCAGCATCAGTGCTTCCCATCAATATTCAGGGTTGATTTCCTTTAGAATTGATTTGTTTGATCTCCTTGCAGTCCAAGAGACTCTCAAGAGTCTTCTCCAGCACAATTCAAAAGCATCGATTCTTCAGCTTCCCTGGTGGTTCAGACCGTAAAGAATCTGCCTGCAATGCAGGAGAACTGCTTTCAATCCCTGGGTAAAGAAGATCCCCTGGAGAAGGGAATGTCTACCCACTCCAATATTTTTGACTAGAGAATTTCAGGGACAGAGGCTACAGTCCATGCAGTTGCAAAGAGTTAGACATGGCTGAGTGACTGACACTTTCAGATTTCTTTATGGTCCAACTCTCACATCTGTATGTGACTACTGGAAAAAGCATAGCTTTGATTACGTGGACCTTTGTCAGCAAAGTGACATCTCTGCTTTTTAATATATGTCTAGGTTTTTGATAGTTTTCATTCCAAGGAGAAGTGTCTTTTAATTACATGGCTGCAGTCACTGTCCATAGTGATTTTAGATCCCAAGAATATAAAATCTGTCACTGCTTCCACTTTTTCCCCACCTCTCTGCCATGAAGAGATGGGACCGGATGCCATGATTTTAGTTTTTTGAATGCTGAGTTTTAAGCAAGCTTTTTCACTCTCCTCTTTCACCCCCATCAAGAGGTTCTTTAGTTCCTCTTTGCTTTCTGCTGTTAGAATGGTATCATCTGTATATATGAGGCTGTCTGCCATGAAGAGATGGGACCGGATGCCATGATCTTAGTTTTTTGAATGCTGAGTTTTAAGCAAGCTTTTTCACTCTCCTCTTTCACCCCCATCAAGAGGTTCTTTAGTTCCTCTTTGCTTTCTGCTGTTAGAATGGTATCATCTGTATATATGAGGCTGTCTGCCATGAAGAGATGGGACCGGATGCCATGATCTTAGTTTTTTGAATGCTGAGTTTTAAGCAAGCTTTTTCACTCTCCTCTTTCACCCCCATCAAGAGGTTCCTTAGTTCCTCTTTGCTTTCTGCTGTTAGAATGGTATCATCTGCATATATGAGGCTGTTGATATTTCTCCTGGCAATGTTGACTCCAGCTTGTGATTCATCCATCCTAGCATGTCACATGATATACTCTCCAGATAAGTTAAATAAGTGGGGTGACAATATACAGCCTTGTCTTACTCCTTTCCCAGTTTGGAACAAGTCAGTTGTTACATGTCCGATTCTAACTGTTGCTTCTTGTCCTACATACAGGTTTTTCAGGAGGCAGGTAAGGTGGTCTGTTATTCTCATCTCTAAGAATTTTCCACAGTTTGTTGTGATCCACACAGTCAAAGGCCTTAATGTGGTCAATGAAGCACATGAAGTTTTTCTGGACTTCTTTTGCTTTCTCTATGATCCAGTGAATGTTGGCAATTTGATCTCTGGTTCCTCTGCCTCTTTGAAACACAGCTTGTACGTCTGGAAGTTCTCAGTTCATGTACAATTGAAGCCTAGCTTGGAGAATTTTGAGCATTACTTTGCTAGTGTGTGGGCTTCCCTGGTGGCTCAGAGGGTAAAGTGTCTGCCCGCAATGTGGGAGACCTGGGTTCAGTCCCTGGGTCAGGAAGATCTCCTGGAGAAGGAAAAGGCAATCCACTCCAGTACTCTTGCCTGGAAAATCCCATGGACAGATAAGCCTGGTACGCTACAGTCCCTAGGGTTGCAAAGAGTCAGACATGACTGAGTGACTTCACTTTCACTTTGCTAGCGTGTGAGATGAGTGCAATTGTACGGTAGTTGGAACATTCTTTCGCATTGCCTTTCTCTGTGATTGAAATGAAAACTGACCTTTTCCAGTTCTGTAGCCACTGCTGAGTTTTCCAAATTTGCTGACATATTGAGTGCAGCACTTTCACAGCATCATCTTTTAGGATTTGAAATAGCTCAGCTGAAATTCCATCGCCTCCACTAGCTTTGTTCCTAGTAATGCTTCCTAAGGCCCATTTGACTTCACATTCCAGGATGTCTGGCTCTTGGTGACCAATCATACCATCGTGGTTATCTGGGTCATTGAAGTAGGACACGACTGAGCTACTGAACTGAACTGAACTGAACTGAAGACCCTTTTTATAGAGTTCTTCTGTGTATTCTCTCCACCTTTTCTTAATATCTTCTGCTTCTGATAAGTCCCTACTTTTTCTGTCCTTTATTGTGCCCATCCTTGCATGAAATGTTCCCTTGATATCTCCAGTTTTCTTGAAGAGATCTCTATTCTTTCCCATTGTGTTGTTTTTCTGTATTTCTTTGCATTGTTCATTTAAGATGACCTTGTTATCTGTCCTTGCTATTCTCTGGAAGTTGGCATTCAGCTGGTTATATATTTCATCCCCCTTAGCTAATCTGTAGGTAAGATAGCATCAAAAGAAAGCTCAGGGGGAGTCAGCAAAATTGCATGGAATGGAAACATGACAAAGAATCTGACCCCTTTAGTGATTAACTGAGATTGTTTTCCCCTTTTTCCTTTACTTGGAACAAGCAGAATCTTCCGTTGATTTGGGGGCACAAAAACCACCTTCCACCCTAATTGCCAACTTCATGAATAAACCAACCTTTCCTTTCCAACTAAGACTTGTCTCTTGAGTATTGATTTTTCAAGTGGCAAGCAGAGGAACAGAACTTGGTAACAGAATAAGCCTGCTCTAAGACCTGTCTGGATCTGAACAGGCTGCTCTGAACTCATTATCATCAACAACCTTAGTGACACAGTAAATGGCACTTCTGTGTTCCTCCTGGTAGATGCACCTTTACCCAAGAATCTCTGTTGATTTCAAAGAAAGAATTACATAAGAGAAGGTAGCTTCTTCTAATTATCATTCCAAGATTTTCAAAGAACATGAAGAATGATTGAAGAAATTGTATAGACTGGAGAAGAGATACCTGGAAGGGTAGGGCAGGAGAAAAACAAGAACAATTTTTAAATACCTGACTTGTAGAACTGAAAACTGGCTTTTTTCCAGGAAGTCACCAAAAGCAAAAGAAGTAAGACTAATAAATTCAGATTAATAGAAACATATTTCAGTTCAACACAAGGAAGAGTTTTGGGGTTTTTTTTTTAATAGTCAGCTCTGTCTTACAAGGAAATGATTTGTCTTATTATAAGTTTCCTTCTCTCTGAAGGCACTTAAAGAAAGGTTGGATGAATGAAGAGGCAGGAAAAGGTCAGATAAACTTTGAAGATTTTGGCCTGAGGCTCTGTGGAACAAGTAAAGTGAAGTGCAATAAACCAGGCATCTATTTCTCTCAATTCTAATCATTTTTTAATCTTTTAATTTGTATGCTATTTTATATTATTTTGGAATTTAACTGTAACAAGCTACATTCATCCATCATTCATTCATTTATGTCTTTCAAAAATACATATTGTTTAGTTATTATGTGCCAGGCATTTTTCTAAGCACTGAACATACAGCAGTGAATAGTTGATTAATTAGCTATGAGAAATTAAATAGAAAAGTATATCCTCCTTGGGATAATGAAAAAGTATTTTATTTGCATATTCTTTTATTTCAATTTGCTAATTAATTTATATACAGATTCTTTGTAGGCAATTATTTCAATGACGTTAACTAACATAATTTTTTTTTCCTGCTTTGTGATCTTTGTAAAATTTCAGAAGGAAGATAATTGGTTTTTTCTCCCAGTAGTTTGAAAGCCCTATAATCAAGCATTTATTAAAGAACAGATACTATAGCTGTGGCAAAGGGATTGGAATTTGTTACCAAGATATTAAGGATTCTAGCTTTTATTTATTCCTCCTAGGGTAAAAAGAGCAGGGAGAAGCTAAAGAAAACTTCTCTGAAATAAAATATGAAGTTTCCCTAACCTGTTGCTCCAGCTCTGTTCACCCTTGCACCATGGGACACCTTGTGGTCAAAACTGACCCTTCATATGCACATGATGTCTTTTGCCTGAAAAGCCTTTGGATAAACAGAAGCATCACAACTTTCTATTACTCACTTCCTCTTTATAGTTTCCTGAGTGCAGAATGGCAAAAATGGCATTTCTGAGCATCAAAATCATATCCCTTCCTGCAGCTCCACTTGAGTCTAAATCTCTGCTACTGAAAGGGGTTAGCCAATCTGGCCTTACCAATGTGCAGACCCCCCAAAAAACATGATTTTAGGAACTAGGAAAGACTTGTCTTTAAAAATATTCCTCTAACATACAAAACACAGAGAAGATTTATATGCAGAGATATTCACTACAGTATTATTAGTAGTAGCAGTAGAAAGAAACCTATGTATATAAGAATAAGCTAATCATTAAATAATATTATATAGTCATTAAAATAATGCTTACCTACTTTTAATAACATGGAAAAAATACATGTAATAATATTAAGTGAAGAGAAACAACATAATTATGCAGTGTGATTTCAAATTTAACTGAAAAGAGGTGAAGCACAAACAAAAAAGTCTGAAATATAAATGCATAAAATAAAAATACTAGTGGTATTTGCCTTGGGTGATGGCATCATTGTGATTCTTCTTTTATTTTTATATTGTGCACATTTTAATTATTGAACACAATTAAATTAACTTTTTGATAACAAAAATTATTTTATCTTTAATTTTCATTTTATATTGGGGCATAGTTAATTAACAATGTTGTTGGTTTCAGGTGTACAGCGAAGTGATTCAGTTATGCATATATATATATACGTTTTCTTTTTCAATTTTTTTTCCATTTAAGTTATTAGAGAATACTGAGCAGAGTTCCCTGGTCTATGCAGCAGGTCCTTGTTGGCTATTTATTTTGAGTATACTAGTGTGTGCATGTCAATCCCGAACTTCCACTCTACCCTTCCTCCCCACCTTTCCCCCAGTAACCATAAATTCATTCTCTAAGTCTGTGAATCTGTTTCTGTTTTGTAAATAAGTAAATATGTTTAAACAAACTTTTATTTTTTTTCCATAAGCTAACATTTCTTTTATTTGTAACCCATTTACATTATTTTTTTTAATTTTATTTTATTTAACTTTACAATATTGTATTGGTTTTGCTATATATCAAAATGAATCTGCCACAGGTATACATGTGTTCCCCATGTTGAACCCTCCTCCCTCCTCCCTCCCCATACCATCCCTCTGGGTCATCCCAGTGCACCAGCCCCAAGCATCCAGTATCGTGCATCGAACCTGGACTGGCGACTCGTTTCATATATGATATTATACATATTTAAAATCAGAAAAATAGCAATAAAGATGGAGCTAAGGATTGTCATACTAATTGAAGTAATTCAAAGACAAATATTATATGATTTCACTTATACATGGAATCTAAAAAAATAAAACAAATGAACTTATTTACAAAATAGAAACAGAATCACTGACATAGAGAACAAACTTACCCTTACCAAATGTCAAAGGGAGGATAAATTAGGAGTACAGGATTAACAGATACACATGGCCATATATAAAATAGTTAAATAAAAAGGATTTACTGTATAGTACAGGAAACTATATTCAATATAACAGCCTATAAAGAAAAGAATTCGGGAAAAGATACATATACAGAGAGAGAGAACATAATTACTTTGCTGTACACCTGAGACTAATACAATATTGCATATCGATTATACTTCAATTTAAATAACTTTTAAAAATAAAAATAAAATTGGAAAAACAAACATATTTTTAAAGTCCTTTTCCTCCTCTTCTTAGATATGCAAAATATCTTCAGAAAAGCTCTATATTTTACATTTACTCAGGCAAAAAAATCACAGGGGATCTAACCACTTTAAACTTTATTTGTTCAGTTCAGCTACACTACTATTTATTGGCTAGAAGGGAAATTCCATTTGTCCATTTGTACTTTTTTGTCTAGACCTTCCAATTCCCATTTATTTAACTCCAGGTAATAGCATCCAGTACTCCAATTTTCTTCTGTCAAACCTCTTCCTACCACCCTCTGCTGATGTGCTTCATGTAAAATTGCCTCTGACCCTGACTCTTGGACTGGGAATGTGATTAAAACCATGATATTCTCCTGTCCACACTAATAAGTTTGAAAAGAGGAGATGATCCGATCAGAGCCAATGAGAAAATATGAGTCTTTTTGCTCTTCTATTTTATTGAGAAAAGAGAAAAATTCTATATATTATTGAGAAATAATTTTATTTTTTCCATTGACTTAGTACCTGGAGATATATAATACTGGAGTTGTTAGAAAACCCCATACAAAGTCTGAGACTAAAACAAGCAGGACCAAATGAACAAAGATCACTTACTTGAAAGTAGGAAATCCTCTCTGACACAGCAAAAATGCACTGATGCTGGGTGGATCTTCTACCACTTACCAAGCATGGGTCTACAAAATCACACTCATGCAACTGTGAAGGGAGGAGCAAGAAAATCCCACCTAAGGCCAATGACAGACAGAACTGGCTGCCATGGAAAGGACAAACAAGAATATTGACAAAGCATCATTCCCTGAAGCCCAAATACAAAAGGACTGGCTAGGATCACCCTCTGTGCCCCTACTAGAAGCCTAGCACCAAGCCAAGTAGTAAAAAGCCAAGGAAGCCACACTGGTGGAGGGACAAGAGCATCACCACTTCTGTGAAGCTGGCAGGCATGGATGGCTGGAAACTACAGGGGAATCTGGGTGACCTGATTCCACAGCCTATGCCTCTGTTCACTTCTATGCCCAAAAGATCAGAAAGCTATGACTTTATAAAAGAGACCTGGAGGTTTTGTTTCTCACAAGTTCAAAATGAACACTAAGTGTGAAATAGCAGCTAAACTAGTACACACTACCTTGGGCTTATTTACTAGTTGTAGTGGTGCTGGTGGTGGTGGTAGTGATAGTTATGGTTAGTGACAGCAGTAACCGAGGTGGTAACAGTAATGGCATCCAGGAAACTATTGGAGTTAGAGTGGGAGTTTGGGAATCAACCTGTGAAGTTTCAAGATCTGTTTTTACTGCTTCTTAGCTTCCAGATCTGGACAAATTATATATTCTCAGTACTTGCTTTTGTAAAATTCGGTGTAACAACTTAACTCAGTTAGGAAAGAAGGAAAAAACTTATAATATTTGCACAGTCTTCATCTTATCAGAAACATATTAAGCAACGTTGGTGTTCTGTGTAAGATGTAGACATGAAATAAGATGCAGTACCTGCCCATACTAACTCACAGTCTGTTGGAGGAGAAAGACAAACACATTATTACAAAATATAATAAAACACTCTATTACAAAACCCAGTGAAATTGCTATAGTAAGAGTTCAAACACATTCCAGACAAGGAAGGGACCAACTGTGACCCAGGGACTCCCAGATGGCTTAAAGGAGGAAGTCAGATTTGGGATGAGTTCTGATGGATGGGCAGAACTCTGAAGACCAGATATTAGGGTGAAGACATCTTCCTGGCAAAGAAAGTATATAAAATATTCTGGGAAGAGCAAGAAGGCCATGTTAAGGTGATCAGAGAAAATGGAAAGTAAAAAACTGTCTCTTAGAAGTGACTAAGGGAAAGACCTGCACAGGGTAATGTGGCATCTAAGCTAAGAGATCCTTATCATGCTTGGTGATCAAGCCTGATCTTGAGACTCAAAGTTTCAAAAATCCAGAAATTCAAAATCCTGCAGCCATGGTTCCCCCAAGAAGCTAGCAAATTATGGAAATACTAAGGTGATTATGGTCTCAGCCAGAGCCCTGTGTGCACAACCACTACAAATCAGAAAGTGTCCTGGCCCGAGGGACATAACATTTCTCTGGAAAGCACATTTGGGCCTCCTTCTGCTCTTTATCTTGATGGGATATCTAGGGCCTAACTGTGTTCATTGTCCATAAGAATAGCCTCAGGCTGAGGACAGATTTGAGGAGGCGATGTTCACCCCAGCCGTGATTTTCAGGCAATTCACCGAGATTTTCATGATGGGCATCTAGAAATACGTGTAGCCCATTTAGGTAGGTGGTCTCACTCTGTCTAGTCTTCATAAGGCTTTGAAACAGACACAAAGCGTTGCAGCTGGCGCCTAGGGTGACTTTCCTCTGGACACAACGCCAGATCACCAACTCTTCTGAAGCCCAAGTCCCTGTGCTCTGTGTCTTCTGTGGGCCTGAGGAAGCTGTAGATTCAGCCTTGGTTAATTATTTACTGATAGTTTTACTCTTGATTCCTTTATTCATGAGTAATTCATAAAGCAACTGCCATAAATTTCCAGTTCCCACTTACTGTAACGTCTCCAGAAAAGTCCTTCTTTTCATGACTAAAAACAATTCACAGTACTTTTAAAAACTCAAGAATATCACTTAAATTTCTTAAGACATTTCACAGAGATTTTATCCACTTGTTTTAAAACTTTTTAAACCATATTTTTATGTGTGTTGGAAAGGACCCCAAGAAACCATCTGCATTGGTCCCTGGCTCAAATCAGTAAAGTATTATTATCTCCATCTTGTAAATGAAGTGACATCAAAGAGAGGTGCCCATGATCTACTTTAATAATGACAGAGCCAATACCACGGTGCTGGTCTCCAGATTCCTAATGTGGTGTTTCTTTAAACTATGCCCTGCTGTTTTGCAACCATTAACAACTAAAGTAGTGTGTCCAAAATTAAACAAAACCGAGGCAGTAAGCTACATGTTTAAAGCAGGAACCCAGGCTATAGCCTTCTATTTCCTGAGCCAGATGAACCTAGACATGTCATTTAATTTCTCTGTGCCTGTTTCTTCATTTGTAGAAGAGAGATGCTCATTCCTCCTAGGGTGTTGAGAGGGTTAAAGAAGTCATGACCTTGTAAAGTTCCCAGTCCAGATCAAACACCATGTAAGTATTTGCTACAGCTATTGCCATCCTCACTCCCAACCTGTTCCTATTTTTCCCTGTGGGATTAAGTGATAGCACCATCTTTCTCCCATTGGAAAAGTAGGAACTTTAAAGTCTTCCTTAGTAACTACTCATCCTGTTTACCCCTTCTCTCTTATCCCATGATCTATGGATCATGAAGTCTTTTTAATTCTAATTTCTAAATATCTCTTAAATCCGTTCTCCACTCAGCATCCTCTTTAACAAGCTATAGTTCCATCCTGAATCTCTTACCTGGACTGTTTCAAACACTCCTTCCTTGACTTTCCTCCTCCAACCAAACTTCCTCACCCCTGATGTAACATCGTTTGGAAAGGAAAATCCTACCATATGAATTCCCTGTTTCAAATTTTCCAGTGGCTTCCCCATTGTGCCCATCAGGCTGATATCACAATAAGTTCAGCTCGATCATCAAAGATTCTAATTTAGTAGGTCTGGAATGGGGACCTATGGATCAATTTTTTTAATGCACTCTCCAACTTTATTCTGGTATTTTTTTTCATGGACCGATGTTTGGGAATCTGTGGAAAAGACAAAATGTACACTCATTAGGATGTCTCATAAAGTCCTTCACAATCTGGCCTTAATCTACCCCTCCAGAGAAAATGAATGCCCTTTTTTCCCTTTGGATTGCTCTTTGACTGAATTGTTCCTTCTTTGTGCTCCCACAGCTCTGTATGCGTAAGTCTCACAACAATACCTATTTCAGCACAATTTCACTACATCTCACCCTTACTTGACCCAATTGTAGGACCAACTACATGAGCATGTGGCTTGTGCAGTCACAAAAGGCCCTGCTCTTGGAAGGATGCTCTGCTAGAGTCATCCTAAAGTTCATAATAATTGTTGAGCCAGAGGTACCTCATTTTTATTTTGCACTGGGCCCCACAAATTACATACTTGGCCCTGCCCATTCATCTTTGAACTCCTTGAAAACAGAAACTGTTTGCTATTCACTTGAAATCCTCTTTAGTTAGCACAGAGGATGCTTGGCACAGAGGAAGGGTTTGGTAAATATTTGTTGAATTTATACATGAATGGATAAAAGAGTAGAATAAGGTATCTCATAGGAAAATAATGTAGTATGGCTAATTAACTCCAAAGAATAAGCTTTGTTTATGATTGATAGAGAGAGCAGTCGATTGATAAATTCACAAGATGACTGACAATCCCCAATAAACGACATAAATTTCCTAGGCTTCTCTTTATTCAAACCATCTCATCCTTTGAGCCCTGCTGCCTCCCTGTTCTTCTCAGAATACAAAATTGCAGGTTAAGGGAGCTTGGTCTTGTGCCATCAGCTATGCCCTGAGTGTTTGCGCCAAGCACTGTACTATATTCTGGGGACTGGGGAAAGGGGAGAAGGAGGCCATAGAAAGGTGAACCAAACAGGTCCTTATTATCAAGAAGCCATTAAATCTTCCTCTTCAAGAGTTTTAATCAAAGATGAGTTGACTTCATGGGAGTTCTACAGCAATGAATCAAGAATAAAGACACTAGACTTGGCCAGTGGCCCGGCTTCCTGAACACTTCAGCTGACAAAATGTCTCAGTCTGAACACAATTCCTCCACTATGAGACCGGTGGGTTTGCTAGTTAACATTGGCAACCAACTCGGAGGTGCTCAACGAGCATAATAAATAAGTGGCTATTGAGGTGGGGGAGGTGCTGTTGCTCCCTGGGGTTAGGGAAGAAAGGGCCAACATCAGCTATCAAAGTGAGCCCAATAATTGCTGAGGACAGATGCCCCTGACTCACGCTGAAGGCACCACAGGACTTCCAATGTGGCAAAGACCACACACCACCCTGCTGCCATATTATGTGCCTGTGGCACTAGCTTCTTGCTGCTCCCAATGACTTGGAAGTTCAGAAAGAGTTGCTCTTGCTTTTCCATATTCACTGGGAAAAGTTACCCAGTCTTCTGGGTTACCCAGTCTACCAGTCTACTGGAAAATTTATAGTTACCCAGTCTACTGGTTGATATAATATCAGTGATAACAGTAAGATAATCTAGTAAAAATAAATGCTGACAAACATATAGATGTGTGATAACTTTCAAATAAAGGAAATGAAAATATAATACGGCCACAAAATATCACTTTCACATTCCAGATGAGACAAAGGTTAAGCCTGATAGTGCTCAACAGTGGCAAGTATGGTAGAGAAAGTAAGCATTCTCAAAAAAGACTGCTAGTCAGAGTATAAACTGGTACAATCACAATCTTAGGGAGGGCAGTTTCGTATTAAAATCACATATCAATCAAAACTTAGAATACACATCCCCTTTAAAGCAGCAGTACCTTTTTCTAGGACTTTTCCCTGAGGAAATGCTCTGATGAATATATAAAAATACACACACAAAATTGTCCGTCACAGCCAAAAAATATTTAGAAATGACCTAAGCGTGCAACATTTGAGATGTATTTGATTTAGTGCAGTCCATCCAAACATAATTTAAACATTAAAATGGCTATATGAAGCTGTAAATATCAAAAGGAAAATATGTCCCTAACATTTTAAGTGTAATGAAATGGCCAGCTTTAAAAAAGAGTATAAGTGGAATGACTCCATTTTTTTTTAATGTATTTATGATAATGTGTATATATTCTTTTAAGAGTAGATTGTGACTGTCTTTTGATTCAGCATGATAATAGTACAAAAAAAATGGATGATATACAAATATAATATTCTTATTTATTTTATTTTATTTTTTAAAAATATTTATTTATTTGGCTGGGCCAGGTCTTAGTTGTGTCATGCAGGATCTTCAGTATTCACTGTGGCATGTGGGATCTAGTTCCCTGACCAGGGATTAAACCCCTGCCCCTGCCATAGAAGTGTGGAGTCTTAGCTACTGGACCACCAGGGGAATCTCAGTATTCTTATTTTATTCAGGCAGTCTCAGTGAACTCCGGGAGTTGGTGATGGACAGGGAGGCCTGGCATGCTGCGATTCATGGGGTCGCAAAGAGTCGGATACGACTGAGCGACTGATCTGATCTGATCTGATCTGATGGAGGAGGGAGAAAAGTCTTGAAGAAATAATATGTGCTGTAGTGTATGGGTATAAAGTTAACAACCGGTCTTCAGGTGGGGCAGACAGAAGTTCTCTGCAGCACCTTTTGATTTCCATGGCATAAATACACCCAACATTATTAATTTCAAGCTACTAATGTGGCATCACTGAATGCAGAGTTGAGAAGAGATGCACAGTAGCATACCAATATGTTGTATTTCCATGATACAGATACAACAAATAAAAATAATTGCAAGAATATAGATAACATTAAAATGTAGTGAAATGCTAGCAAGTGATAAGTTTTGTATATGCATTTTTTATAAGTCTGGAAGGAGAGTCACCAATATAATAATATTGATCATGTCTGGTTGGGAAGTTCATGAATCATATTTACTTCATTCTTTACACCATTTGTATGTCATTGCAACATATTTTACAATAAACATATGTTACCTTTATAATCAGAAAAAATTTTCAAGGCTTTTTTTTTCTTTTTTAATTGCTAAAATCCAGGAAGGAAAAAAATCAGGGAACACAATTTTTAAAACAAGTCTCAGACTTCCTTGGTGATCCAGTGGCTAAGTCTCTGAGTTCCCAATCCAAGGGGCCAAGGCTTGATTCCTGGTCAGGGAACCAGGTCCCACAAGTCAGAACTAAAGAGTCCACATGCTGCAGTGAAGATGGAAGATCCTGCATGCCGCAACCAAGACCTAGCACAGCCAAGTAATTAAATAAACAAACAAAAATATTTATTTAAAAAAGTCTCACTGGAATAAAGCACTTCCCCATGAAGGAGTCTGATTTCACTAGAGTGTAACTAAATATGATAGGGAGTAAAGTTTGACTCAATTAAATCATATCTTTGTACAGTCATGGTATAAGGAAATGAGCACTCAGTGTTTCTAAGACCTTTCCAAATATAAATATGTAACATCTGCATTTGAGATCCCAGGCCATCTGATGCTCTCCTTTTACAAATAAGGAAACTGAGTCCTAAGACTGGTGGGTATTTTCCAAATTAAGCACTACAAAGCTGATTATTAATAAAGAACCTCAGCACCTCTCCATTTATAAATGGTTTCTATAACTTGTGAATAAAAGGATATATTCTTCACTTGTCATTTTTTAATGAGAAGAGACGACCTTATTCGGTGAGGAGGGAGGTGGCAGTATGCATTCAACTGGTTAACTGCTGAAGCCCTGACTTTTATTTTTGGATAGACACCAGCTTATGATTCTCCAGAATTTTATATTTCTTCAAACACTTCCACATAAGAACCCTGTGAGACAAGTAAGAAAAGGACTACACCCGTTTTACAGGCACAAAAACAGGCTAGAGCAGGCAAGTGGCTAGCCCAAGGCTAGTGAAAGCCTGATCTCTGGTCCCACTCAGGTGATGTCTGGGAGACCGTCTCCTTTCTGAGGCCTCTCAGAGGCAGTCATTTGGGGAAATCTTCTCTGAAGTTCACTTTTCCCCCTTTTCTGCCTTATCCTCCTAACAAGTGCTTTCTTCCATGGGCTTCTGTCTCAATTTACACTTGAGGATATTCATTTTAGGTCACCTAGAGTGTCTCTTTCGGAGAAGGCAATGGCAACCCACTCCAGTACTCTTGCCTGGAAAATCCCATGGACGGAGGAGCCTGGTAGGCTGCAGTCCATGGGGTGGCTAGCAGTTGGACACGACTGAGCGAGTTCATTCTCACTTTTCACTTTCATGCATTGGAGAAGGAAATGGCAACCCACTCCAGTGTTGTTGCCTGGAGAATCCCAGGGATGGGGGAGCCTGGTGGGCTGCCGTCTATGGGGTCACACAGAGTCGGACACGACTGAAGTGACTTAGCAGCAGCAGCAGCAGCAGCAGCAGAGTGTCTCTTTAGTTTTTAGCTTATTAGTTCTAGAGTGGAAGATAGTCCCAGGCATCATTAGGCCTGGAAATATTCCGTTCTTCTTTATTTGACGTGAAGTCTAAACCCTAGAATGTTATTTTCCCTGGAAACTTGCAGTAATTAGAAAGCCAGAAACTATAAACACTTGGTGTGACACATTTCTAGACAATGTTGATTTGCTAAAAGGAACTAACATTGAGGCCAAAGGAGACAGACTGACTCAGGAAATACAAACCATATATAACAACAGATCCTGGAGAATCTAAGCAGATCAGATGCTCCTAAACTTTGTTCGGTTAAAGGAGGAAGTGTGTTCTCCTATTAAGAGTACCATATCCAGGACTTTCCTGGCTACAGTATTGGTCCAGCCAATACTCTGTGCTTCCACTGTAGGGAGTGCAGGTTTGATCCCTAGTCAGAGCACTCCAGTGTTCTTGCCTGGAGAATCCCAGGGACGGAGGAGCCTGGTAGGCTGCCGTCTATGGGGTCGCACAAAGTCGGACACGACTGAAGCGACTTAGCAGCAGCAGCAGCAGCAGCAGCAGCAGCAGAGAACTAAGACCCCACATGCCTTGCAGTACAACTTAAAAAAGAAAAGGCGTGCTATATCCTCTGCAAAAGCTGAAAAAGGCATCACAGGGTGTAGTGAAAACTAAGTTAGTTAGTGGGCAAAAAAACTATTTTGTAAACTAAAAATCACTCTTAAAATGTGTGGCATACATTATCTTGCTAATTTTTGATGCTTGCTGTTCTGGGTGAAGGGAGCGGGGTGGTGTGTTTAAAATGGACAGTGTCAGACACAGTAATAGGCAGGTGGCCAGGTTTCTCCAGGCTGAGCAGGCTAGAGAGCTCAAGAGTGCATACTAATTGCTGCACCTCTGCCGAGACTGGCGGCTAGATGACTCCTCTCCAGAAAACACAGTGTGCTTTCCACGTCAAAGGCCCTCTCCTAACAGGGCTTTCAGTTGCATGCAAAACTAAGCTGACACCCGAATGTGTTGACTGAGTGATACCATTGTGAAGGTGACCTACTGACAACATTGCTTCAGTAGACTAGGTAGGCTACAAAAGGGAGACTAGTTTCCCTGGAACTAGAAATGTCCCGCCAGCAAGTAGATAATTCTTCATGACTCTGGAATGACAAGCTGTGGAAGAGAAGAAATGAGTGTACAGGAAAAGAGTAGTTGTATTTCCAGCTGAGGATTTGAGGGAGAATAAAAAAAAACCCTTAGAGGGAAGCAGACTTTGCCTTCTTGTGAATAATATTAAAAATGTGGATCAGATTTTCAAGTTAATATAGAGAATTTTCTCAAGTTTCTAAACATAGAGAAAACACTTTGGAGGGAAAGGGATGAATCAGAAAAAGGGATGGATCAAAAACATGGATCAGAAGGTCACTTCTGGTGACATTTGTGTAGGGCCTAAAGGCAATTGTTATTTGGTAGTCAAATCCAAAAGAACTAAGGAGACAGTTAAGAAAGCCATATAAACTTGGGAGACTTTGATTCCCTTATAAATGTTTCAGCTTTGATAGTAGAAGGGATCTACTTTTGAAGTTCCAAAAAATGTTGTTGCTATAGGAACAGGTAAGCAGATTAGACTTGAAAGACCAGTTTAAGGAACAAAGAATTTAATAGTCAGGGCTAAAGCAATTAACCAAGAAAACAATTTTAAGTAAATATCTTTGGGGTTTGTTACTTATATATTTACTCCAGGAAAATAGAAATGCTACTGTAGAATGAGAATTTCACATTTTAACATTTTAATTACACCATTTCTGGCATAAAAGACTATGCTCACACAATTAGCAGAACGGCCTTATTAACAGAAGTACACATTTCTAACTCTCTCTTGATTAGATTGTAATTGAGAAATACAGCTTTAATTTCAGCAAGAGCATAAGAATCATCTTTGATTTTCCTACAGTTTCTCAGATGGGAACATACCTAAAATAAAAGAGACTGTGAACTCCGGAAAATTTTCTGTAACCAATCTGTATGAAGGGAACAACAAGTAAAATTCTAGAAGTAAAGAGAAACGTACGTAGGCTGATAATTGTTACTATTTTTATATGTTTTCTGCCCAGACATCTTTGTGAACACAGATATGTGAGCAGAGGAGGTCAGGACCCCATTGCCCTCTTACCTCTCTGAAGATGTGCTAGTCCTTCCTATCAGGAAATATGCTGCTCCCAACATCAGGGATTTGCTAAAATTAGTAGGTTTGGGCCAGAACTGGCTATACTGATGAGACTCGAAACAAATCATAAAGTAGCATTGTATTTCTCTCCCTTTCAATTCTACTTCAAAACGTTCTTGATAAAATGAATACAATATTTTTAAGCCTACCAGATTTTTGGAGTCAGAGGTTACATTTATGGGAAAGGAAGGTTTCTTGTGCATTGTCTTTTCTCACATTGTGCCAAAATCAAATCGCACAAGTGTGTGTATGAGCATGTGTTTGTGTGTATGAGTGTATGTAAGCGTGTCAGCGTGTGAGTGTATATATGTGTGAGTGTGTGTGTATGTATGTGTGTGTGAGTGAGTGAGTGTTGGAGGCTGGGCAGTGGAAATGGAAAGAGGCGGAATGTGGCAGGAATCTTACCATCTCATTTTCTTCTCCTTCATTGAGCAAAGCGTGCTGGCCCTTCTCAAAGTGGTCCCCCATGGAAAAGCGATTCCACTCCTCCCCGACCTTCCGGAACAGATGCGTCCAGGTTGAGTTTGAACTCGCCCAGCCACCGCCGCTCTCCCTCTCCAGCTGACTGAAAGAGTTAATGCGTTAACAATCCTCCAGGTTAAAACTCGCTCTGGAGCACACACCTTCTCTCAGCAAATGACAGTACTTAGGAAACCGAACTCCTCCCACGAGCCACCCTGTGCTTGGAGGAATTTCTGCCGGCTCCTGGCTAACTGCATTCTCTCTCAGCCGCTGTCCCAGAGGAGGCTGCTCCCATGCTGGTCTTTCTGTACCCAACTTACAGGGAAAGAACTCATTGCCTGCACAGTGCCTGCCAGCCCAAGACATCTGACTGCAAATCCGGCGGGACAATGCAGAGTTGGCAGGACCTCTCCAAGGAGTGGGCAACAGGCAAAAGGACTCTAACAGAGCTGCAGGTTTTATCTGATTCATGAAAGCCCCAATCCATCGACTTTTAATAGGATCTTCATTCATTTTGCTTACAAAAGGTAAAAATTGTGACTAATCCTCTTCAAAAGGTATTTGAAATCACATTTCTCTGTGTGTGTAAAAAAATAGTCCACTCAACGTGTATGTGGAATTAAGTTTACTTTTTTGAGAAACTTGCAGGGAAAAGAAAGCGTAATCAAACTATACCATGCAGTCTCCTCTCACTAAAATATTGGTGGTTGAACTCATAAGGAGTCTAGACTCATTTTTAAATTTTTTCACACATTCATTCAACATACATTATTTGAGCACAGAGACTACATATATAAATCAAGTCATATATTACCCTCCAACTGATGTAAGTATTCAAATATACAAACAAATGTGGTAAAAGGTGTTTAGTTATTTTGAGAGCTGGACTAGGAGTCTAAGACAACTGTCAGAAGTCCCAGTACTGTGGAAGCAACACACATTCATGTCTGCTCTGAAAGAGAAAAAAAAAGCAATCTAGCTGCTCATGTGTGCCAGCCTCACTATAAGCATTTTACCTGCAGGAGCTGGCTCTTCTCAACCAATAACTGGAGGAATTGAATGGGGGCTTGGGGAAGCATGTTGTAGAGCTCTGATCAAGGACTGTCATCATAATTAAGCTAGACATCCAATTTAACAGCAGTCACTAGAGCACAGTGTTTAAGGGCAAGTACTCTGATTTTGGAGGTTCAGTCACTATGTTATGATTCTTTGTGACCCCATGAACTGCAGCACACCAGATTTCCCTGTCCTTCACTATCTCCCAGAGTTTGCTCAAACTCATGTCCATTGAATCAGTGATGATGCCATCCAACCATCTCATTCTCTGCCACCCTCTTTGGAGGGCCTGGGTTCAAATTTGGCCTTTCCTAGTTATGCCATGTGGGGAAAACAAGTCTCATAAGCTCCAGAAGCCTCTATCTGCTCCCATGTAGAATAAAAAATGATAGCAATAGAACTTACCTCCTGTGTGAGGGGTAGTCCCTGGGAAACAGTGTATGTTCAATAAAGGGGAGTTATTTTTACCTTCAGTGTGTCCACCCACTCTCCTTCAAGCTATCCACAAATGTTGGCATTGATCACCAACCTGATATGAAAAATCCTAGCAAGTCAAAGACTGAAGTGTGTGTGTGTGTGTGTGTGTGTGTGTGTGTGTGTAAAACATTGAACAAATGGTAAAGTATCATTAAGATAAGCATTCAAAAATAGCCTATTATAATATTAATTACTATATTTATACATACATGCAGCTCTCTGAATTTCTAAAAATTATTAGTGCAACTTAACCACATAAATAAAACATTTTATCACAAAATCACAAAAATATGAAGAGTATGAGATTTCTTTTTAGGAGGATGAAAATCTTCTGGAATTAGTGGTTATGGCAGCAAAACTTTGTGAAAATACTAAACTCACTAAATTGTATACTTTTTAAAGGGTAGACTTTATAAATGTGAATTGTTTCTCAACAACAACAAAAAAATTATATCTCAAAAAAGGATAAGTGACTATTTTAGAGCTCTAGCAAGAGTTATGTAAATATTTAAGAGACTTCAAACTTTATCTCAACTTATGAGGATTGAGGAATGTTTCTGTGTGAAGTGGTAAAACTATACCCATGCTAGTGGGCAAGTGAGAAACAAGTGTTTCATTCTGTTGTCTAGAACTGGCAATTCCTGCACTTCTTCCTTCTGACTGGGTTCCTGAGTACATTTGGCAATTCATGTGCCACTGTGGGGTTAAGATGAGTGTGTAATTGATGAAGGGCTTCAGGAAAAACTGCACACGAACTTAACCTCATTAAACAGATCTGATTATGCCATAGTAATATTTAAGGCGAACTTGAATAGCAAAATCAGTCCTTAAGAATGTAAAAAAAAAAATGTTATTGAAAACCAGAAGTCCGTGGAAAACCATTTCAACGACATGGTCCAGGAGAACTGAGGACTTTGAAATAATGAGTTTCCTCACATCCCTCCAGAAGTTCTAATGGTAAAATATCCAAGTGCCTCTACAGCCCACATGACTCATGGGCAGCCTCCTTCCTTGTCTAGAACTGTTGGTCTGTAAGCATTGAGTGTACCTAGAAACGGAGCTACATTCCATGAAAAGGAAACAGAATATTTACAGAACACTTCCATGTACCAGGCACTATTCTGAGCATTTTATGCACATATTTACAATCCTACAACCTCTGTAGTCATTACTACTCTAGACCTTCCCACTTAGCAGACTGGGAAATGCCAGCACAGAAAATAAATAGCGAATGCAAGTATTTGGATATGGCAATGCTGCTCTCCCAATCCACATTCCTCATTGTTAGGTTAATACAGCTACTACAGGTTCATTTGGCATAATCTAAGTGCTTTCTGAGAGATATTAAATCTATATGACCAGGAGAGCCTCTTTGGGAAGGAAGTATTTGAGAAGGACCTTGAAGTCAGACAGGAAAAGCTTCAATAGGTGGAGATGCTGGGGCTTAGACTGGAAGTGGGTCATAGGAAAGAGCATCTAAAGCAAGGGAGCCATCAGGAGAAACACACAAGCTGGTCCAGAAGTAATCCATCACCTTTGCTGCAATCAAGGAGTGAGTGAAAGAAAAAGGGAGATAGGGCAGGAAATAGAGATTAAGGTCATTACCTGAATGGCCTGAGTCTGAACTTCATACAGTAAGTAATGATGTCAGTGAAAATAAACTAGCATCACAAATATGCATATTTTCCTTGATCAACCTGTACTTGACTATTACAGGAATCACTGAATAAGCAAGTTCTAAAGTAACTCAGTCTTTCTAGACAATAGAAAGAGTTTTTGAACCCTCTAGGTTAAATGTACTTCCTTTTACAACATTGTTGGAAAATTAATTATTATTTATTAAATAATTTTTAACTTAAATAAATTTCAATAGACTTTTTTGGAGCATTTTTTAGGTTTGTACTAAAGTTGAGCAGAAGGTACAGAGATTTTTCATATACTTTTTAAAAATATACATCCTTCCTCCCACATGAGCATTCCCCACCAGAATGGTACATTTGTTACCAATTAAACCTACTCTGACGCATCATTTTTACTCAAGGTCCGCAGTTTACACTAGAATTCACTTTTGGCGTTGTCCGTTCTGTGAGTTTTAACTCCTGTAGTATCATATAGTTTCTCTGCCCTAAAAATTCTCCCTCCTCCCACTATTCATCCCTAACTTTCCAATGACCTCAGGCAATGGCTGATGTTTTACTGTCTCCATAGTGTTGCTTTTAGAATGTTACATAGTTGGAATCATACAATATGTTGCCTTTTCAAATTGATTTTTTTTGCTTAGTAATATGCATTTAAGTTCTCCTGGTCTTGTTTTGATGGCTCATTTCTTTTAGAGTTGGATATTATTCCACTGTCTGGATGCACCACAGTGCATTTATCTGCTCACCTACCAAAGGACATCTTGGTCGCTTCCAAGTTTTGGCTATGAGAATGGCAGCTATAAACATTTGTGTGCAGGTTTTTGTGGAGACATACGTTTAGGAACAAGGAATTTAATAATCAAGGCTGAACTAATTAACCAAGAAATAATTTAAGTAAATAACTTTTGTGTTTGTTATTTATAATCACCTCATTTGATTATGCCATCAGGGAACTGTAAATTCAAGCAACAAGGAACTATCCCTATACACCTATTAAAATGGCCAAAATCTGGAACACTGCCAACACCAGATACCAGCAAGGATGTGGAACAGAAGGTTTCATTGCTGCTGGGAATGCAAAATGGTGCTTTGGAAAACATTTTGGGAGTTTCTCACAAAATTAAACATCTTATCATATAATTCAGTTATTACACTCCCTAGAATTTACCCAAGGAGTTAAAAGTTTCATTATTTAAATCAGTCTCTCTCTTCCTTAATATCACCCATTTGAAATATATTCTCCACTGGATGTGCCTCACAGAGTATAGAGTGACATGGTGAGCGCAGCAGATGCGGGTTTGGCGTGATCTGAATTCAAATCTTGACACTTTTCTAGCAGAAACCATTCATTCATTTATTTAACACTTGTTTGATTCACTTCATTGTACCAACTTGTACTAGAAGGAGAATGTGAGTTAATATACCTTGGAAGAGCTAAGTCATTAAGAAGCAAGACAAACACCAAAATATGAATTTCAAAACAAGTGTTAATTACAAAAGAGTGGCAGAGAAAGTTCAGGTAGGATAAGGACAAAAAGACTTCATGGAGGTAGGAAGCTCCATGCCAACCTAGATAAATGGAGATGGAGAGATAGAGAAAACATTACTGACAAAGAAGACTGAAAGCAAAGGCCCACTGAAAAACACACATGTGAGCCCATTCTTAGGAATCTGAATAATACACACATATTTATATATTGATAGCTTAGAATTGAGAGGAATTCCCAAGAGAAAATGTTGCTTCAGCCATTCCCTCTCAAATACTCCATTTCAAATAAGAACGGAAAAGAAAAAAAGAAGAAAACCAAAAATTAGCTGCCTCTTTCCTGATCTGGTGTTTCAGTTTGCTTTCATTTATCCCAGGAGCATGACCACTGCTCTATTTTTCAACCTCTTTGGGTGTTTATAATGGATGCAAAATAGAAATAATGACACTTCCAGTTTCTGCCAGGACTCTGGGCCTGTGTCTTCTACACATCCTAACTCATTTAGATGGTGTGAAGATAAGTGGTAATCAGCATGTATTAACCTCCACCTTTCATCTGAGAACTCCACAGCAGTTACAAATATTATTCCTTGCAACATCTCTATGAAGTAAGTGGATGAGTAATATTACTGCCCCCACTTGAAAGCTGTAGGAGCTGAGTCACAAAGGGGTCACAAAGACCGGTTCAGGGTCATGTGTCCTCAACATAAAGTGGAAATCAAAATGAGCGTGATGTCTCTGCTTGTCATCATTGGCAATGAGCTGCCTCAAGCTTCGTCTCCAGTCTTCGTTCCTCCAGTCTGCTTATTTGCAAAGCACTTGAGACCTTTAACTCTAGAACTTCATCTAAACTCATCTTATTATTAGTTGTCCTAATCTGCACTACTGTATAATCTGCACATGACATCGTAGCAAGCAAAGATGTGATGTCCCACAGAGGAATTACCTACCCCAAGGTGGTGCTGTGAAGTTTAATTGAATTAATTTCATTTATGAAACATTTAGCAAATAAGAAAATAAGAAAATAAGCAAATAAGAAAAAAGAGTCTAATACAAATATACAGGGACTCCCCATTAATTACAGTAGAAAAGAGCAGGTTACCACTGTCTCTACTTCTCAGAAGTATTGCTCTCAAATATCCCTGCTTGGCATCGGGTTCTGACCTTCCTTATGGTGACTTGGCCCATTGGTCCACCTTCAGAAGCAACCACCTGGCTTTCTGTTATTTTCAAAAATGAAAAACTCCTCTCTGGAGGTAAGGCAGTTTCTCTTCTGTGAAGTGCGTCTCAGTTGGCAACTATTACAACAATACCAGGTCATTAAGGACAGTCTATAAAAATGGAAGCCAGAAGAGTAAATCCCCAGGCAGAAACTTCATGCCAGTGTACTTACTTTTGAGAACTTCTAACAGAAATTTTGAATATGCAAAATCATGCATGCTAAGGTAGAATTATTAAGAATCACGGATTGTTACAAGTAGACTGGATCTTAGAAATTACTAAATTACCTTCATTTTTTTCTCAGATGAAGAAAAAGTTCCAAGAAGACTGTACAATGATTTTCTGAGGTCACAGTCTATGAAAAGTGGGCCTCAAATAAAGAACTCGAGTCTTATATAAGGTACTTTGTTATTGTTATTATCGTTTAGTCACTCAGTCGTGTCTGACTCTCTGCGACCCCAGGGACTGTAGCCCACCAGGCTCCTGTGTCCGTGGGATTTCCTAGGCAAGAATTCTGGAGTAGGTTGCCATTTCCTTCTCCAGAAGATCTTCTCCAGAAGACAGTTCTCCAGAATACACGCCTAACCTGTGTCTCATTCATTGCAGGTGGGTTCTTTACCACTGAGCCACTAGGGAAGCCCATAAGGTACTTTACGCTGCACCATATTGCTACCCACTTTTTTTGCGAAGGAATCAGAATAGGATTCTTTGAACAGTCTCTCTAGTATATTTAAAAGAGGATTTCATTTGGAAAGTCCAATTTAAATAGAACAATTGCAGAATCCACTAACTGGGTAACTGCTGCTATTGCTAAGTCGCTTCAGTCATGTCCGACTCTGTGCGACCCCATAGACAGCAGCCCCCCCGGCTCCCCCGTCCCTGGGATTCTCCAGGCAAGAACACTGGAGTGGGTTGCCATTTCCTTCTTCAATGCAGGAAAGTGAAAAGTGAAAGTGAAGTCACTCAATCGTGTCCGACTCTTAGCAACCCCATGGAGGAGCCCACCAGGCTCCTCCGTCCATGGGATTTTCCAGGCAAGAGTACTGGAGTGGGGTGCCAAAGCTATGGCCGTATCACAGAATTGTAGGATGTATCCAATTACTGATTTAGGCAGAATAGAAAGGATCGTGAACATATCCAATGGACTTGATATCTGTACATGGCAAACTGCTGAATTTGCAGGTGCTAACAAAGGAAGTTCAATCTAGCCAATTGTCTATGGCAATCTTTGCCTACAGCTCAGGAGAGCAGTTGGCCGTAGAAAGGAGGCCATAAGACAAAAGTGGAAATGTTTCCAAAAAGCAGCTAAGTCCAGCCATGAGGAACATGGGGCAGGTGATACTTGGAAATCCAAACAGGAAGCTGGCTCCAGGAGTCTATTCTCTAGTGGCCAAGCCCAGCCAGAGACTTTGAGCCTGGGGGAGTGTTCCAATTCTGGGTAGGAGCCTGGCAAGAGAAAGCCTAGTCCTTACTCCTAAGAAGGATCTAGGGCTTGAGGCAGGCTGCCAAACAGGAACTTGGGAACAGTAGTACCCACAGGGGATCTTACGTTTGGGAATGAGACAGAAGCCCAGTTAGCAGAATCAGAGTGAAACTGTTAGGTGTCATTTCCAGGGTTTCAAAGAGCTCTGGCCCCACAGTCTTGTATGTCTCAGTGCAGAAAAGAATTCAGCAAGAGACAAAGTAATAGGTAAGAAGTGATTTATTAGAATAGGATGCTTGACTCAATGGACGTGAGTCTGAGTGAACTCCAGGAGTTGGTGATGGACAGGGAGGCCTGGTGTGCTGCTATTCATGGGGTCGCAAAGAGTCGGACACGAATGAGCGACTGAACTGAACTGAACTGAACTGAACTGAAGGCTCATAAGTGGGAAGGCAAGTGTTGTGCTGCCCTGGGTACTCAGTGAGTTACATTTTTATAATCAGAGGAAGAGAGGGGAGGAGGAAAAGGTCTTCATTGTCTCTCTTGAGTAGACATCACATTTCCATCATCAATTCCTCCACCATGTAGAGCAAGGAAAGTTTGCTAGTCCTTCCCTGTATGGTCAGGCCAGGTTTGTCATAGCACTTTGGAAAAAATATTTTCAAGTCTCAGTGCAATGAGAGTCTTTCATTTTGAAAAGTCACCTTCCCATAAGTGATTATTTTTTGTGTACACAGACCCTGTTTTGGGAGTCATTAACTTGATGACACCACTGGGCAGATCGTAGTCCTTATTTTCTGCTATTGTTTTATTGTTTTGGTTGCATGGTGCAAAGAACATGTCTTGGGGCCAAAGAACATGTTTAGGGTGTTACTAGCTCACTGAGCTCACTGAGGAAGATATAGGTCTCATGCCACCATAGTTTTTTTTTGGGGGGGGGTCATGTCTCATGCTTCTGTTGCATGGTTTTGTTTTCAAAGCAAGTTAGCTTGATTTTACCATAAAGCAAGCCTATCTGACTGTGATACTAAGTGACTTATTTTGCTTTATGAGTCAAGCAAGCCCACATTGTTTCAGAATTTTTCCATTACTTTCTTGAGTGACCATTAGTCCTACTGTGGTCTCCCCAATCCCCTAAATTTCCCTCTCTATCTACAATTCCCTAATGGGGTTTCTAAGCTAACTATTTGACCATCCTATTCTGTCTCTACCAAGAGAACTGCCTCTGGTCAGACTGAAGGGGTGTGACTTGGAGCTCCTGGTGTAGAGTGAGGCTGGTCTGGGTTTGGTACCCCCGCTGTGGGATGACCCAGGAACAGGGCTGAGCCTCCTGGTGGGAATCCAAAACAGGTCCCTGCTGGAGATGGAGTTCAGTTCAGTTCAGTTCAGTCACTCAGTTGTGTCTGACTCTTTGTGACCCTATGGACTGCAGCACGCCAGGCCTTCCTGCCCATCACCAAATCCCAGAGTTTACTCAAACTCATGTCCGTTAAGCTGGTGATGCCATCCAACCATCTCATCTTCTGTCGTCCCCTTCTCCTCTTGCCTTCAATCTTTCCCAGCATCCGGATCTTTTCAAATGAGTCAGTTCTTTGCATCAGGTGGCCAAAGTATTGCAGTTTCACCTTCAACATCACTCCTTTCAATGATTATTCAGGACTGATTTCCTTTAGGATGGACTGGTGGGATCTCCTTGCAGTCCAAGGGACTCTCAAGAGTCTTCTCCAAACCACAGTTCAAAAGCATCAATTCTGCACTCAGCTTTCTTTATAGTCCAACTCTCACATCCATACATGACCACTGGAAAAACCATAGCCTTGACTACATGGACCTTTGTTGGCAAAGTAATGTCTCTGCTTTTTAATACACTGTCTAGGTTGGTCATAACTTTTCTTCCAAGGAGCAAGCGTCTTTTAATTTCATGGCTGCAATCACCATCTGCAGTGATTTTGGAGCCCAAGAAAATAAAAGTCTGTCACTGTTTCCCCATCTATTTGCCATGAAGTGATGGGACCAGATGCCATGATCTTAGTTTACTGGATTTTGAGCTTTAAGTCAACTTTTTACTCTCCTCTTTTGCATTCATCAAGAGGATATTTAGTTCTTCTTCACTTTCTGCCATAAGGGTGGTATCATCTGCATATCTGAGGTTATTGATATTTCTCCCAGCATTCTTGATTCCAGCTTGTGCTTCATCCAGGCTAGTGTTTCTTATGATATACTCTGCTGTCGCTGCTGCTGCTACGTTGCTTCAGTCATGTTCGACTCTGTGCAACCCCATAGACGGCAGCCCACCAGGCTTGCCTGTCCCTGGGATTCTCCAGGCAAGAACACCGGAGTGGATTGCCATTTCCTTCTCCAATGCATGAAAGTGAAGTTGCTCAGTTGTGTCCGACTCTTCGCCACCCCATGGACTGCAGCCTACCAGGCTCCTCCATCCATGGGAGTTTCCAGGCAAGAGTACTGGAATGGGTTGCCATTGCCTTCTCCAATGATGTACTCTGCATATAAGTTAAATAAGCAGGGTGACAATATACAGCCTTGACGTACTCCTTTTCCTATTCAGAACCAGTCTGTTGTTCCATGTCCAGTTCTAACTGTTGCTTCTTGACCTGCATACAGATTTCTCAGGAGGCAGGTCAAGTGGTCTGGTACTCCCATCTCTTTCAGAATTTTCCACAGTTTGTGGGGATCCAACCAGTCCAAGGATTTGGCATAGTCAATATACCAGAAATAGATATTTTTCTGAAACTCTCTTGCTTTTTCGATGATCCAACAGATGTTGGCAATTTGATTTCCGGTTCCTCTGACTTTTCTAAAACCAGCTTGAACATCTGGAATTTAATGGTTCATGTATCGCTGAAGCCTGGCTTGATGAATTTTGAGCATTACTTGCATGTGAGATGAGTGCAATTGTACGGTAGTTTGAGCAATCTTTGGCATTGTCTTTCTTTGGGATTGGAATGAAAACTGACCTTTTCCAGTCCTATGGCCACTGCTGAGTTTTCCAAATTTGCTGGCATATTGAGTGCAGCACTTTCACAGCATCATCTTTCAGGATTTGAAATAGCTCAACTGGAATTTCATCACCTCCACTAGCTTTGTTCATAGTGATGCTTCCTAAGGCCCACTTGACTTCAAATTCTGGGATGTCTGGCTCTCGGTGAGTGATCACACTATCATTATTATCTGGGTCATGAAGATCTTTTTTGTATAGTTCTTCTGTGTATTCTTGCCACCTCTTCTTAATAGCTTTTGCTTCTGTTAGGTCCATACCATTTCTGTCCTTTATCAAGCCCATCTTTGCATGAAATGTCCCCTTGGTATCTCTAATTTTCTTGAAGAGATCTCTTGTCTTTCCCATTCTATTGTTCTCCTCTATTTCTTTGCACTGATCACTGAGGAAGGCTTTTTTTTATCTCTCCTTGCTATTCCTTGGAACTCTGCATTCAGATGCTTATATCTTTCCTTTTCTCCTTTG